>NC_090382.1:60843526-61165401 GCF_036365525.1 Heterodontus francisci
ATTGTCACAATTGAGCAATGCCAATCAGAAAGGTTATTAGAACAGAATATATGGGAAATGTCACTCTGGTACAATGTATAATATTTACTGAAGGTAATGTTGAGGCACATTAATCAATGCTGTATCTGACTTAGACAACTTGATGTCAAGAAGTCAATAGCTGCATTGAAACTGGTCAAATTTCTTACATTTGTATCTTACAAATTGATGAATACAAAATTCACATAAAAGACATTAAAAAATGATTGAGACTCAATCACTTTTATAACAAGAAAAAAAAACTCTGCTTGCTAAATATAAACAGAAATGCTGGAAATGCATCACACATGTGAAAAGAGAAGATTGCTTATTACTGCAGGTGCAAACCTTTCATCTGACATGTAAAGAGAAGGTAGATGAGCTCCTTTCGAAGGCTTATCAAAATAGAGGGGAGAATAACAGGTAAAGGCATCTGTCAGAATACCAGACTAAATGTCATTCGTCTTAAGTGTTAATTGCAGCCACAACAACATTCAAAAAGTTCAACAGCATCCTGGCCAACAAAAGCAAAATACTGCAAATGCTGGAAATACTCAGCAGGTCAGGCAGCATCGGTGGAGAGAGAAACGGAGTTAATGGTCAGGATTTTTTGTGATTTGAGATGGAGGAGAAGGTGGGACCAGAAGCAGGTGGTGCTAGCTCCCCCACTCCAATCCCAGATCTCACCGGAATCTCGCGCCAGGCAGCCAATTAACGACCAGGCAGGTGGAAGGGCTGATTGTTCACCGGCCGGAGGCAGGGAGAGGCAGTGGCTGCGTTGTCAATTGTTGTGGTTGGATGTGCTGGCACCATCTTTAAAGGGCCGCAAGCGCTGGAATGCTGCTTCAGACCTCCTTATCCACCTGCTTCAGACCTACTGAAGGGGCACTCTGCCAGTTGCTTCCCCAACACACCCCACTCCACACCCCCCCTCTCAATGGACCCATATGCCAGCAGCTAGATGGCATAATAGAGGCTCGAGCACAAATTCCCGGGACATGAATTCCCCCTCCCCAATGCAAACCGCTCTGGCCACTTTGCACCAGCCTTCTTGTGAAGGCAAACAACCTGACTGCACGGCTGCTAAATGCAGCAAAGACCTCAGCTACCACCCATTGCTGCCCTTAAATACCTTCTGGGGCTCTCATGGCCAGTGGCCCCTGTGCACTCTCCACAAAATTCGAACTGGCCCGTAAAATAATGTTCAATTGGATGTTTAATCAACTTAACTAGCCCTCAACTGCCAGTTTTCCAGAAGTGTGCGCTGTTATCATTGACCCTTTTCTGGCACTGGATCAAGGTCCTTGGGGTGACCCCTTGGCTGCTGACCTCCTCCTCTATCTCTATCCAGGCTTGCTTGGGTTGGTCTGTTCCAAAATGGCATTGTGACACATGTGGATACTTTTGGTGCGAGTTGTACTAGTACTATTTTCATGAGGGCGTCAGTGTGAGGGCAGTGAGCATCCATCAGAAGTATACAAAGTAGGTAGATCATGATGTCAATCAGCATGCAATATTATTTGACGCTAGAACTCCCATTTTGGTGTTTGGTGCTCAACACTCTAGCTAATGCCCTGTCTTAACCTCACATAGCTGAGCAAGAATTCAGCAGCCCCACCAATGCTATTTAAGGGAATCATCAACTACTTAGTTACTGGTTGAATTCTACTAGCTGTGGCTGAGTTTGTAGAAGTGTTTGGTGGTTTGTACTGTTATATAAAGTTGCTAACATCTACAAGGAGTGGTGTGGCAAGTGCTGAAGAACTTTGTCTTGACTTCAAGGACTCTACACAAGACATGGCAGTAGTTTTCATCCCCTTTGGACTACAGTATGACAGGGAGAATAAGCAAAGGCAACATAGAGGAGGACAAGCTTCTAGAAGAGTGTGGAGGAGGAGGTCCGTGCCAATGCCACACCACACAATTTTATATCCACCCCCGCCTTCAAGGCCATCCGTAATAAGGCTCTGTTTTTCTCCATTGATGCTGCCTGACCATCCAGGATATAATAGTGCTAAATGCTGGAACATAGAGAATGTGCTGTCAGTTTTATTACCCTGAAGTGAATTCTTGAAAACTACAAAAAAGTGAAAAATGCCTGATGATATACAAAGTTAATCTCAGTCGGATTATAGAAAGGCATTTTTTAAAGAGTTTGTTTCATGGGATGTGGGCATTACTGGCAAGGCCAGCATTTGTTGCCCATTCCTAATTGCCCTTGAGAAGGTGGTGGTGAGCTGCCTTCTTGATCTGCTGCAGTCCACCTGGTACACCCACAGGAAGGGAGATCCAGGATTTTGATCCAGTGACAGTGAGGGAATGGAGATATATTTCCAAGTCAGGATGGTGTGTGGCTTGGAGCGGAACTTGCAGATGGTGGTGTTTTCATGCATCTGCTGCCCTTGTCCTTCTGGGTGGAAGAGGTAGTAAGTTTGGAAGGTGCTGCTGAAGGAGGTGTGGTGAGTTGCTGCAGTGCATCTTGTATATGGTACACACTGCTGCCACTGTGCGTCGGTAGTGGAGGGAGTGAATGTTTAAGGTTGTGGATGCGATGCTGATCAAGCAGGCTGCTTTGTCTTGGATGGCATTGAGGTTCCTGAGTGTTGTTGGAGCAGCATTCATCCAGGCAATTGGAGAGTATTCCATCACACTCCTGACTTGTGCCTTGTAGATAGTGGACAAGCTTTGGAGAATCAGGAGGTGAGTTAATTGCCGCAGAATTCCCAGCCTCTGACCTGCTCTTGCAGCCACAGCATTTATGTGGCTGTTCCAGTTCAGTTTCTGATCAATGGTAACCTCCAGAATGTTGATAGTGGGAATTCAGCTTTGGTAATTCCATTGAATGTCAAGGGGAGATGCTTAGATTCTCTCTTGTTTGAGATGGTCATTGCCTACCACTTGTATGGCATGAATGTTACTTACCATTTATCAGCCCAAGCCTGAATGTTGTCCAGGTCTTGCTGCATATGGACATGGACTGCTTCAGTAATGGAAGAGTTGTGAATGATAATAAACATCGTACAATCATCAATGAACATCCCCACTTCTGACCTTATGATGAAGGGAAGGTCATTGATGAAGCAACTGAAGATGGTTGGTCCGAGGACACTACCCTGAGGAACTCCTGCAGCAATGTCCTGGGACTGAGATGATTGCCCTCCAACAACCACAACCATCTTCCTTTGTGCTAGGTATGACTCTAACCAGTGTAGAGATTTCCCTCTGATTCCCATTGACTTCAATTTGGCTAGGGATCCTTGATACCACACTTAGTCAAATTCTGCCTTGATATCAAGGGAAATCACTCTCACCTCACCTCGAGTTCAGTTCTTTTGTCCATGTTTGGAACAAAGTTGCAATGGGGTCAGGAGTCGGACAGTACCCAAATTGAGCATCAGTTTAATTCCAGCAGCGGTGGGAAGGGGTGGGGGGATGGGGAAAGAAGCCCTTCAGTGGCTGATAATAGGTCTATTAAGGGCAGGAAGGTCGTCATTGGCTAATCCCGCCCCATCTTGATAGCAGTGCAACAGGAAGGCGATGGGCTCTCCACCTCCCCACCTCCTGTTGCAATGCTATGGTCCCCCCTGCCTCCTAGCCCATCTCTGGGAGGCCCATTAAATCCAGTCCAGGGAGTGCTAAATGAATGCAAGTTGATATAGTATTGATCTTAGAATTTCTGAATTTTCTTTTAATATAAGTGTCTCAAATTTTGTTCTTTATTATCTCAGTTTAAAAGGTTTGCTGAATGGATCATAGAAATGTATGTTCAATTTAAATATATTTATAATATGCACAGATAAATAATCTTGGAAATAGATGTAGAGCATAGAACCCGATCAGTTTCCTTCAGAATAGAAAAAAAAACTACAAAACAAATATCCACTTTGGTAGGAAGAATGGAAAAGCAGAATATATTTTAAATGGTGAGAGACTAGTTAATGTTGGTATTCAAAGGGATTTGGGTGCCCTTTTACACAAATCGCAAAAGTTTAACATTCAAATACAGCAAGCAATTAAAAGAACAAATGGTATGTTCGCCTTTATTGCAAGGGATTTGGAGTATAAGAGTAAGGAAGTCTTGCTGTAATTATATGGGGCTTTGGTAAGACCATTGTGTACAGTTTTGATCACCTCATCTAAGAAAGGATATACTTGCCTTAGAGGGGGTGCAACAAAGGTTCACTAGATTTATTCCTTGGACGAGAGGACTGAGGAGAGATTGAGTAGAATGGTAGTATATTCTCTGAAGTTTAGATGAATGAGTGGTGATCTCATTGAAACATATAAAATTCTTAAAGGGTTTGACAGGTTAGATGCTGAGAGGCTGTTTCCCTGCCTGGAGAGTCTAGAGCTAGAGTCAGAGGATCAAAATAAGAAATCAGCCATTTAGAACTAAGAAGAGGAGGTATTTCTTCACTCAGAGTTGTGAATGTTTGGAATTCTCTTTCATAGAGAGCTGTGGATGCTGAGTTCATGAGTATATTCAAGACTGAGATCAATAGATTGTTGGGCACTAAGGAAATCAAGGGGTTTGGGAATAGGGAGGGAAAGTAGAGTTGATGTGGTTGTTCAGCCATGATCTTATTAAATGGTGGAGCAGGCTCAATAGGGAGTATAGCCTACTCCTGCTCTTATTTCTTATGTTCTTATTGTTTACATTTCAGCTAAGAAATCTGCAAAATATGCAGTAGTTATTGATTTACTAAACTAGAGAATTTTCAATGTAGAGGTATTTGACTAACAGTAGTCATCAATCATTGTAAGCCAAATCTACCAGCATCTGTCTCTCCAGATGTAATGAAACAGACTTCATTTTCACCAATTGAAATGTTGACCAGTACTGAACAGTTGCCAATTGTAATTAAAAAAATGAATGTACATGCTAATGAATTTTCTCATTTGTCAATATAATTTAGGTTTATTCATCAAACACTTTCATCTTGTATTTTTAAAATTTAGATGCAAATTGAATATTTTTATATAATTGGCTTGTTAATGGAGCTTTGTGACCTTATTTTACTAGGACTGTGTAGCAAATGGTAAATATTGGAACTTTCAAATCATTACTCTTGAAGATTTTTTTTTAGATTTATTTTAGTAAAATCACTTGAATGGGCAAGCAATTTCAGTGCTCAACTAATTTTAAAGATGCAAGCTTAATTCTATAAGATTATCACAGAAGTACTTTAATTTATTTTCTAAATGATAAGTTAGTGTTCTAGTATTAGTGAAGGAAAAGAAAAAACACTTATAGAAAAAGGAACCTTTGTGATTTCTAGTGAACCCACATCTACAAGTTCTAAGAGTCAAACAGCACTGAAACAGACCCTTTGGCCCACCGAGTCTGTGCTGACCAACAACCACCCATTTATACTAACCCTACATTAATCCCATATTCGCTACCACATTCCCACCATTCTCCTACCACCTACCTACACTAGGGGCAATTTACAATGTCCAATTTACCTATCAACCTGCAAGTCTTTGGCTGTGGAAGGAAACTGGAGCACCCGGCAGAAACCCACACGGTCACAGGGAGAACTTGCAAACTCCATACAGGCAACACCCAGAACTGAACCCAGATTGCTGGAGCTGTGAGGCTGCAGTGCTAACCATTGTGCCGCCCCCTGCATCACTTTATTTTCTTACTATACAGGAAAGTTCCAATATCTCTTCTTTGTTCCTAGGATATGGTCAATATTGCTGCATATTTACGGCAACATTTATTACACATTCCTAGTTGCCCTCTGATGGTGGTGATGCATCATCTATTTGAACTGCTGCAACCCTCGTGCCTGTGGTATCCTCAAAATATAGTGTTAGGTAAAGAATTCCAAGATGGTCTGCCATTGACAGTGAAAGGACAACAAAAATGTCCAAGTCAGAATGACATGCGTTTTGGATGAGAATTTATAGGTGATGATGTTCCCATGATTGTACTGCTCCTGTCCTTCCTGGTGTTGGAATGCATGGGGCTGGGAGGTGCTGTTGAAGTACGATTGATGTAGTTATATTTCACCATTGGTGTAGGGGTTGATACTGAGTTCATTGGCAGGTGCACTGCTGGATCAGACTGCTTGCCTAGATGGTACCGAGTTTCTTGAGTGTTATTGCATGTGTACCTATTCAGGTGAGTGGTGAATATTTCATTCACATCCCTGACTTGGGCTTTTTAGATGGAGGGGTTCTGAAGGGTCAAGAAATGTGCCATTTGCCACAAAGTGCCAAGCCTCCATCTTGCTGTTGCAGATATGGTATGAATTGACTGGTCAGTGGTGATCTCCAAGTTGTTGATGGTGTGGAATTCAGGATTGATGGTGCTGTTCAGAGCCAGAGGGAAGTGGTTGGGCCTTTTCATGTTGGAGATGGTCACTGCCCCACCCTAGATTACCAGCCACTTGGTTGCCTGATTTAGGTTCTGCTGTAAGCTGGTCTATGTTGCTTTGGGGGTGTGGGGGGCAGTGGCAGGGAGTGGGAGGAATTGTGAATGGAATTACACAGATCCAGGAAGTGATATGTATGCACTTGAATATCATTAATGAAACATGAAAGGCCCTGCTGATGGGAGCAAGCTGACTGTAAAATAAAACTCCAGGTTCATATCTTGATACTGGTAAATATGTCCAGGGAAGAATATTCCAGAATGAACTGACTAAATCAGCCATTATATTGCCACAGCAACTGATACTTGGAATTGTTCAAGTTTAACTAGAGGAGGCAAAAGATTATATAAACATTTCCCAGTTTATGATGGAACTAAGGAAAACGGCCCAAATGTGACTTTGGTGGGCTTTTCAATGACAGTGAGAGATCACTTTGTTTGCTGTTTGAAGGTAACATTGAAACAGAGGAAACTGTTGGTGGAAGACAAACATGCATCTTCTAGAACTCTCAAAGTAGCACTTGGGATAGAGACGAAGGCCAGGCATGCAACGAGTTACATGCCATAAGGTCCAACAGCTTTGGAGTGAATAGTGTCACTCATTAATGTTGGAGTTGTGTTAAAAAGAATCATCATCCAGACTAATGTATTTTTAAGAGAATCAAATACAATAAATGCATGGATTTGGGCCACTTGAAATGTTTCCACTGCAATCAAAGCAACATTTTTATTTAACATGTTTGTGGTAGTTAGTATAACAGAGTTGAGTGAGAACATACGTCCTGCTGTTTTGCTAATAGCCTTTCAACAGGCTGTAGTGATTCGAGGACAGGGACGTCACAACTGAGTGAAATATGGCAGACAGGATAAATGTATCTTCCATTGTGATACAAGTAGCTATTACTAAACTATATCTATCTATCTGTTGTGTTCTGCCATAGGGAAGGTCCTAATTCAAGTCTCAACAGAGTCATAAGCCAATTGCTGGGGAAGAATAGCTGAGGTGGATTCCCATTGCCTTCCTCACAGTTTTAATCTTGGAAGAATGCTTTCCTAATGTGGGCTACAACTAAGACCAAAATGCCCTAATTCCTTTTATGATGGCATGAAGGCACTTGCAATCATCAGAAGCAAATACCCTTTCTGGCCATCAAGCCAGTATTCAGTGCTGGTGCTCCAATCTCTGTGGCGCTCACATCCAACCCTTTTGGCTCAATACTCCCTCGTCTATCACTGAGCCAACTGTCAATCCATCTAGACATAAGGGGTTGAATTTTATGAGGCCTCCGGCGTCAGGGGTTGTGGCGGGGGTAGGGGGGAAGCCTGGAAAATTCTTCCAGGAGAGGCCTGCCATGATATCCAATGCTGAGAAGGCCTCGCGCATTTTATCAGCGGCGGTGAGGCCTCAGTGCAGCGCCCCCGCCGTTGAGTGGCGGGGCCTTCATTTCAATATGATAATGAAAGTTAATGCATGCAAATTAACTTAACTTGCCCCAGCGGCCATTCCTCGCCGATATTCAAGCTGTCGGCCGCAAATCCTGCGCCTTCGGAACTCCATTCAGAGTTCCGAAGCATGACACTGGGGGGGATGGGGAAGGAGTGAAATAATCAAGGCCTGGGGGAGCCGAGAAAACACTTTTTACTGGCTGTAGGGATGGTGGGAAGGGGTTGAAGGGCAAATGCAACGAGGTAAGTGGGTAAAGTTTGGATTGGGAATAAAGTTCATTTTTGTTATATAGGCCCATGAACAAACATTGGGGGGGGCGGGGGGTAGGGCCTCCAGCTTTTATTTAATTTTTTGAGGACAATGAACAGTTAAATAATTTTAAAAATTAAAATTGCTTCTAAGGGCTTGAAGCCCATTAAAAATAGCGTTGCACCTGTGTGGTGGCGCCAGATGCCGTTGCTGGGGATAGAGAGTCCGCCCCCTCTACATCATCGGGGGCAGCCATTCCGCCCTCTCCATTTAAATAAGCCCCTGCACGAAATATCATGGGTCTCAGCGATGGCGCAAATGTGCCTGAAGACCGCCAACAGCAGAGCGCGCCACCGCAAATTGCGGCGTGCTCATATATTTCAGCCCAAGAGTTCAACTGGATGTCATCCGATTATTTAGAGGCCATAATCTAGTCTCCAGTTACCAAAACTGTCTGAAATGGGGCTTGAACCCTTTGCCTTCTGACTTAAAGGTAGGAATTATGCCACTAAGCTAAAGGCTCACTCTCATTAAACTAAATAGCTTTATCAGGGAGAAGACTCGGAGGACGGAGTTCCGGACTGGTAAGTATAAAAAAAAACTTACCTCGGGGATTCGCGGCCTACATCGAGGGAGAAGACTCTGAGGGCGAAGACTCTGAGGGCGAAGACTCTGAGGGTGAAGACTCTGAGGGTGGAGTTCCTCTGGTAAAAAAATAACTGAAAAAAAAAATGAAAAAGCGACGTCATAGGAAAGCTGTGACCTGATTGGCTTGTAGGGAATTTGTACTGAATTTGACAATAAAACATTGATAAAAGTTGATTAAAACCCTAATTAACTAATTAATTAATAAGTAGAGTAACTAAACCAGAGGGAGGAGATTACTGTATTTAGTTAGCATTTAATATTTATAGTAGAAATCTAGCACTAGGGACAATATAGTTAATTGTAACATAATTTAGTAAGGATTTAATAAGTATTTATTTATTTTTAATTAATTTATTAATTAGTGCTAGAAATGTCAGTTAGAGGGGTGAAGTGCTTCACCTGTGAGATGTGAGAGGTCCGTGATGCTTCCAGCGTTCCAGACGACGACATCTGCAGGAAGTGTACCCAGTTGCAGCTCCTCACAGACCGCATGGATCGGTTGGAGCAGCAACTGGATGCACGTAGGAGCATGCAGGTGGCAGAAAGCATCATAGACAGGAGATTTAGAGAAGTGGTTACACCCAAGGTGCAGGCAGATAAATTGGTGACCGCTAGAAGGGGCAGACAGTCAGTGCAGGAATCCCCTGTGACTATCCCCCTCTCTAACAAGTATACCGTTTTGGATACTGTTGGGGGGGATGGCCTATCACGGGAAAACAACAGCAACAGCCAGAGCAGTGGCACCACGGCTGGCACTGTTGTTCAGCAGGGAGGGACAAAGCGCAGAAGAGCAATAGTTATAGGGGACTCTATAGTCAGGGGCACAGATAGGCGCTTCTGTGGACGTGAAAGAGACTCCAGGATGGTATGTTGCCTCCCTGGTGCCAGGGTCAAGGATGTCTCTGAACGGACAGGGGGCATTCTGAAGGGGGAGGGTAAACAGCCAGAGGTTGTGGTACACATTGGTACCAATGACATAGGCAGGAAAAATGACGAGGTCCTGCAGGGGCAGTTTAGGGAGTTAGGTAGAAAGTTAAAAGACAGGACCTCTAGGGTTGTAATCTCGAGATTACTCCCTGTGCCACGTGCCAGTGAGGCTAGAAATAGGAAGAGAGTGCAGCTAAACAAGTGGCTGAACAGCTGGTGTAGGAGGGAGGGTTTCAGATATCTGGAGCATTGGGATCTCTTCAGGGACAGGTGGGACCTGTACAAGAAGGACAGGTTGCATCTAAACTGGAGGGGCACAAATATCCTGGCTGCGAGGTTTGCTAGCGTCACTCGGGAGGGTTTAAACTAGTGTGGCAGGGGGGTGGGAACCAGAGCAGTAGGACAGCAGGTGAAATAAATGAGGGGGAACTAGTGAATAAGAACACTAAGACTGAGAGGAAGAGCAGGCAGGGAGCTGTTGCTGAGCGCAGCGGGACTGTTGGTCTGAAGTGCATTTGTTTCAATGTGAGAAGTATAACAGGTAAGGTAGATGAACTTAGAGCTTGGATTAGTACTTGGAACTATGATGTTGTTGCTCTTAGAGACTTGGTTGAGGGAAGGACAGGATTGGCAGCTAAATGTTCCGGGATTTAGAAGCTTCAGGGATAGAGGAGGATGTAAGGGCTGGGGGAGTTGCATTACTGGTTAAGGAGAATATCACAACTGTACTGCGGGAGGACACCTCGGAGGGGTCATGCAGCGAGGCAATATGGGTAGAGCTCAGGAATAGAAAGGGTGCAGTCATGATGTTGGGGGTTTACTACAGGCCTCCCAACAGCCAGCGGGAGGTAGAGGAGCAGATATGTGGACAGATTTTGGAAAGATGTAAAGGTAACAGGGTTGTAGTGGTGGGTGACTTTAACTTCCCCTATATTGACTGGGACTCACTTAGTGCTCGGGGCTTGGATGGGGCAGAATTTGTAAGGAGCATCCAGGAGGGCTTCTTGAAACAATATGTAGATAGTCCAACTAGGGATGGGGCTGTACTGGACCTGGTATTGAGGAATGAGTCCAGCCAGGTGGTCGAAGTTTCAGTAGGGGAGCATTTCGGGAACAGTGACCACAATTCCGTAAGTTTTTTTTTATTCATTCATGGGATGTGGGCGACGCTGGTCAGGCCAGCATTTATTGCCCATCCATAATTGTCCTTGAGAAGGTGGTGGTGAGCTGCCTTCTTGAACCGCTGCAGTCCATTTGGGGTAGGTATATCCACAATGCTGTTAGGAAGGGAGTTCCAGGATTTTGATCCAGCGACAGTGAAGGAACGGCGATATAGTTCCAAGTCAGGATGGTGTGTGACTTGGAGGGGAACTTGCAGTTGGTGGTGTTCCCATGTATTTGCTGCCCTTGTCCTTCTATTTGGTAGAGGTCGCGGGTTTGGAAGGTGCTGTCTAAGGAGCCTTGGTGCATTGTTGCAGTGCATCTTGTAGATGGTACACACTGCTGCCACTGTGCATCAGTGGTGGAGGGAGTGAATGTTTGTAGATGGGGTGCCAATCAAGCGGGCTGCTTTGTCCTGGATGGTGTCAAGCTTCTTGAGTGTTGTTGGAGCTGCACCCATCCAGGCAAGTGCAGTATTCCATCACACTCCTGACTTGTTCCTTGTAGATGGTGAACAGGCTTTGGGGAGTCAGGTGGTGAGTTACTCGCCTCAGGATTCCTAGCCTCTGACCTGCTCTTGTAGCCACAGTATTTATATAGCTACTCCAGTTCAGTTTCTGGTCAATGGTAACCCCTGGGATGTTGATAGTGGGGGATTCAACGATGGTAATGCTGTTGAATGTCAAGGGGAGATGGTTAGCTTCTCTCTTGTTGGAGATGATCATTGCCTGGCACTTGTGTGGCGCGAATGTTACTTGCCACTTATCAGCCCAAGTCTGGATATTGTCCAGGTCTTGCTGCATTTCTACACGGACTGCTTCAGTATCTGAGGAGTCACGAATGGTGCTGAACATTGTGCAATCATCAGCGAACATCCCCACTTCTGACCTTATGATTGAAGGAAGGTCATTGATGAAGCAGCTGAAGATGGTTGGGCCTAGGACACTACCCTGAGGAACTCCTGCAGGATGTCCTGGAGCTCAGATGATTGACCTCCAACAACCACAACCATCTTCCTTTGGGCTAGGTATGACTCCAGCCAGCGGAGGGTTTTCCTCCTGATTCCCATTGACCTCAGTTTTGATAGGGCTCCTTGATGCCATACTCTGTCAAATGCTGCCTTGATATTAAGGGCAGTCACTCTCATCTCACCTCTTGAGTTCAGGCCATTTGTCCATATTTGAACCAAGGTCAGGAGCTGAGTGGCCCTGGCTAAACCCAAACTGAGCTTCACTCAGCAGGTTATTGTTTTATAAGTTTATAAGTTTTAAGGTAGTTGTGGATAAGGATAAGAGTAGTCCTTGGGTGAAGGTGCTAAATTGGGGGAAGGCTAATTATAACAATATTAGGCAGGAACTGAAGAATTTACATTGGGGCGGCTGTTTGAGGGTAAATCAACATCTGACATGTGGGAGTCTTTCACAGAATCACAGAATAATACAGTGCTGAAGAGGCCCTTCGGCCCATCAAGTCTGCACCGATGCATTAAAGCACCTGACCTGTTTACCTAATCCCATTTGCCAGCACTTGGCCCATAGCCTTCAATGTTATGACATGCCAAGTGCTCATCCAGGTACTTTTTAAAGGATGTGAGACAATCTGCCTCTACCACCCTCCCAGGCAGGGCATTCCAGACTGTCACCACCCTCTGGGTAAAAAGGTTCTTCCTCAAATCCCCCTTAAACCTACCACCCCTCACCTTAAACTTGTGACCCCTCGTAACTGACCCTTCAACTAAGGAGAAAAGCTTCTCCCTATCCACCCTGTCCATGCCCCTCATAATCTTGTACACCTCAATCAGGTCACCCCTCAGTCTTCTCTGCTCCAGTGAAAACAACCCAAGCCTATCCAACCTCTCTTCATAGCTTAAATGTTCCATCCCAGGCAACATCCTGGTGAATCGCCTCTGCACCCCCTCCAATGCAATTACATCCTTCCTATAATGTGGCGACCAGAATTGCACACAGTACTCCAGCTGTGGCCTTACCAGAGTTCTGTACAACTCCAACATGACCTCCCTGCTTTTGTAATCTATGCCTCGATTGATAAAGGCAAGTGTCCCATATGCCTTTTTCACCACCCTATTAACCTGCCCTTCTGCCTTCAGAGATCTATGGGAAAACACGCCAAGGTCCCTTTGTTCCTCGGAGCTTCCCAGTGTCAGGCCATTCATTGAATACTTCCGTGTCATATTACTCCTTCCAAAGTGTATCACCTCACATTTTTCAGCGTTAAATTCCATCTGCCACTTTTCTGCCCATTTGACCATCCCGTCTATATCTTCCTGTAACCCAAGACACTCAACCTCACTGTTAACCACTCGGCCAATCTTTGTGTCATCCGCGAACTTACTGATCCTACCCCCAACATAGTCATCTATGTCATTTATAAAAATGACAAACAATAGGGGACCCAGCACAGATCCCTGTGGTCCGCCACTGGACACTGGCTTCCAGTCACTAAAACAACCGCCTGTCATCACTCTGTCTCCTACAGCTAAGCCAATTTTGAATCCACCTTATCAAGTTACCTTGTATCCCATGTGCATTTGCTTTCTTGATAAGTCTCCCATGTGGGACCTTGTCAAAGGCTTTGCTGAAATCCATGTAAACTACATCAACTGCTCTACCCTCATCTACACACCTGCTAACATGCTCAAAAAGTTCAATCAAATTTGTTAGGCATGACCTCCCTCTGACAAAGCCATGCTGACTATTCCGAATCAAATTTTGCCTCTCCAAGTGGAGATAGATTCTCTCCTTCAGAATTTTCTCCAATAGTTTCCCTATCACTGACGTGAGACTCACTGGTCTGTAGTTCCCTGGCTTATCTCTACAACCTTTCTTAGATAGTGGGACCACATTAGCTGTTCTCCAGTCCTCTGGCACCTCCCCCGTGGCCAGAGAGGAATTACAAATTAGGGTCAGAGCCCCTGCAATCTCCACCCTCTCCTCCCACAGCATCCTGGGACACAAATCGTCCGGACCTGGAGATTTGTCCACTTTTAAGCCTTCCAAAACCTCCAATACCTTGTCACTCCTTATGACAATTTGCTCAAGAACCTCACAGTCTCTCTCTCTCTCTCTCTAAGTTCCATATCTATATCCTCTTTCTCTTGGGTGAAGACAGATGTGAAGTATTCGTTCAACACCCTACCAATGTCCTCTGGCTCCACCCACAAATTTCCCCTTTGGTCCCAACGGGTCCTACTCTTTCCCTGGTTATCCTCTTCCCATTGATATACTTATAGAATATCTTGGGATTTTCCCTTCTTTTACCAGCCAGAGCTTTCTCATATCCCCTCTTTGCTCTCCTAATTGCTTTCTTAAGCTCCATCCTACACTTTCTGTACTCCACTAATGCTTCCATTGATTTGCTCTCCTTGTATTTGCTAAAAGCCTCTCTTTTCCTTCTCATCGTACCCTGAATGTTTCTAGTCATCCATGGTTCTCTGGGCTTGTTGCTCCTACCTATTACCCTAGAGGGAACATGTTGGGCCTGTACCCACCCCATTTCCTTTTTGAATGCCCCCCACTGCTCTTCTGTAGATTTCCCGACAAGTATCTCTTTCCAGTCTATCTTGGCCAGATCCTGCCTTATTTTACTAAAATTCGCTCTCCCCCAATCCAAAACCTTTTTTTGCAACTTGCCTATTTCTTTCTCCATAACAGGATTAAATTGTACCATGTTGTGGTCGCTATCACCAAAATACTCCCCCCTCCAACACATCAACCACCTGTCCGGCTTCATTCCCCAGAATAAGGTCCAGCACTGCACCCTCCCTTGTTGGATCCTCTACATTGAGCTAAAAAGTTCTCCTGTATACATTTTAAGAACTCCACTCCATCTAAGCCCTTAACACGATGATTATCCCAATTAATGTTGGGAAAGTTGAGATCACCTAATATAATTACCCTATTATTTTTACACACCTCTGCAAATTGCACACATATTTGCTCTTCAAATTCCCACTGACTATCTGGGGGTCTATAATAAATACCTAGCAATGTGACTGTCCCTTTTTTATTCCTAAACTCTACCCAGAAAGCTTCATTTGATGCCCCTCCAAGATATCATCTCTCCTTACTGCAGTAACTGACTCCTTAACTAATATTGCAATGCCCCCTCCTCTTTTACCCCCTCCTCTGTCTCGCCTGAAGATTCTATATCCCGGGATATTGAGCTGCCAATCCTGCCCCTCCCTCAACCATGTCTCCATGATGGCTACTATTTCACAATTCCACGTATCAATCATTGCCCTTAACTCATCCATTTTACCTGCAATACTCCTGGCATTAAAGTAGAGGCCTTCCATCCTGGTCTTACTCCCTTGAAACTTACTTCCGCTGCATTCCCTTTGACTTGTTTGCTTTCCTGTGCTTCGCTGTGTCCCTATTCTGCTAGGAGTCTGCATCCCCTCTCCCTGCCAAATTAGTTTAAACTCCTCCCAACAGCACTAGCAAACCCACCAGCAAGGATGTTAGTCCCCCTCTGGTTCAGATGTAGACCGTCCCGCTTGTACAGGTCCCACCTTCCCCAGAAATGGTCCCAGTGGTCCAGGAATCTAAAACCCTCCCTCCTGCACCAACTCTTATGCCACGCATTCATCTGTGCTATTCTCCTATTTCTATACTCGCTAGCACGTGGCACTGGGAGTAATCCAGAGATTACAACCTGAGAGGTCCTGCTTTTTAGTCTACTGCCTAACTCCCTGAACTCTTGATGCAAGACCTCATCCCTCTTTCTACCTATGTCATTGGTACCAACATGTACCATGACCTCTGCCTCATCACCCTCCCCATTCAGGATGCCCTGCAGCCGTTCAGTGACATCCCGGACCCTGGCACCAGGCAGGCAACACACCATCCTGGAGTCACGTTGATGGCCACAGTAGCGCCTATCTGTTCCCCTGACTATAGGATCCCCTATTACTATTGCTCTTCCTCTCTTTCCCCCTTCCTGTGCAGACAGGCTGCTTGCGCTGCCAGAAGCTTGACTCTGTCCGCACTCCCTGGAGGAACAAGCCTCATCAGCCTTCAAAATGGAATACCGATTTGCAAGCAGGACCCCAGGGGACTCCTGAACTACCTGCATGATTCTTTTGGACTGCCTGGTGGTCACCCATTCCCTTCCTTCATGTCCCTTCAGCTGCGGTGTGACCACCTCTCTATACGTGCTATCCACAATGCTCTCAGACTCGCGGATGCTCCACAGTGTTTCCAGCTCTGAAACCCGAGCTTCCAGGAGCTGCAGCTGGACATACTTCCTGCACATATGCTGGTCCCGGGGACTGGAAATGTTCCCGGATTCCCACATGCAGCAAGAGGAGCAAACCACAGCTTCAAGCCCTGCTGCCATGACTAAACCCTTTAAATTTAAAACTTTAGAAGATTATAATTTTTAAAAAAACAACTAAGTCTCGCTAAAACAATGACTTACAATTCAATCCACTTTGAAAAATACCCACCAGGACTTACTCACCAGTCAGCTGTGCTCTTTGGAGACTCTCAGCTCCCCTCACTCTGAGGACAGGTAGGAAATGAAAGGAGCTCCTCACCGAACTTCCTCAGTCACCAAACTTCCACTTTAACACTCTAATGTAACCCAAGTCAGCACTCCAATGCAAACAAGGTCAGCACTGTAAGATGGCCCACTTTTATACTGACTGACTCTAGCCCCTGAAAACTGGTTTAATCCAATTCTCTAATTGACAAGGTGCAGCTGCAAGCAGAGCCTGAGGGAACTTTGTTTAAAGCTGGTCTAAAACTTACCTTCTCCAACCCAAACAGCAACTGTTAAGTTAATCTGCTAAATAAAAGACAGACTGGACTTAAAATAAAATTAACCCTTAATTATCCTCAGTCACCAAACTTCCACTTTAACACTCGAATGCAACCCAAGTCAGCACTCCAGTGCAGACATCAGTTGATTAGAATCCAGGACCAGCATGTTCCTGTGAGAAAGAAGGATAAGTTTGGCAAGTTTCGGGAACCTTGGATAACGAGGGATATTGTGAGCCGAGTCAAAAAGAAAAAGGAAGCATTCGTAAGGGCTGGAAGGCTGGGAACAGACGAAGCCCTTGAGGAATATAAAGACAGTAGGAAGGAACTTAAGCAAGGAGTCAGGAGGGCTGAAAGGGGTCATGAAAAGTCATTGGCAAACAGGATTAAGGAGAATCCCAAGGCTTTTTATACGTATATAAAGAGCAAGAGGGTAACCAGGGAAAGGGTTGGCACACTCAAGGACAGAGGAGGGAATCTATGTGTGGAGCCAGAGGAAATGGGCGAGGTACAAAATGAGTACTTTGCATCAGTATTCACCAAAGAGAAGGACTTGGTGGATGATGAGTCTAGGGAAGGGAGTGTAGATAGTCTAGGTCATGTCGTTATCAAAAAGGAGGAGGTGTTGGGCGTCTTGCAAAGCATTAAGGTAGATAAATCCCCTGGGCCTGATGGGATCTACCCCAGAATACTGAGGGAGGCAAGGGAAGAAATTGCTGGGGCCTTGACAGAAATCTTTGTATCCTCCTGGGCTACAGGTGAGGTCCCAGAGGACTGGAGAATAGCCAATGTTGTTCCTTTGTTTAAGGAGGGAAGCAAGGATAATCCAGGAAATTATAGGCCGGTGAGCCTTACGTCAGTGGTAGGGAAATTATTAGAGAGGATTCTTCGGGACAGGATTTACTCCCATTTGGAAACAAATGAACTTATTAGCGAGAGGCAGCATGGTTTTGTGAAGTGGAGGTCGTGTCTCACTAACTTGATTGAGTTTTTTGAGGAAGTGACGAAGATGATTGATTAAGGAAGGGCAGTGGATGTAGTCTATGTGGACTTCAGTAAAGCCTTTGACAAGGTCCCTCATGGCAGACTGGTACAAAAGGTGAAGTCACACGGGATCAGAGGTGAGCTGGCAAGATGGATACAGAACTGGCTTGGTCACCGAAGACAGAGGGTAGCAGTGGAAGGGTGCTTTTCTGAATGGAGGGCTGTGACTAGTGGTGTTCCGCAGGGATCAGTGCTGGGACCTTTGCTGTTTGTAGTATATATAAATGATTTGAAGGAAAGTGTAGCTGGTCTGATTAGTAAGTTTGCGGATGACACAAAGGTTGGTGGAGTTGTGGATAGTGATGAGGATTGTCAGAGGATACAGCAGGATATAGATCGGTTGGAGACTTGGGCGGAGAAATGGCAGATGGCGTTTAATCCGGACAAATGTGAGGTAATGCATTTTGGAAGATCTAATGCAGGTGGGAAGTATACAGTAAATGGCAGAACCCTTCGGACTATTGACAGGCAGAGAGATCTGGGCATACAGGTCCACAGGTCACTGAAGGTGGCAACACAGGTGGATAAGGTAGTCAAGAAGGCATACGGCATGCTTGCCTTCATCAGTCGGGGCATAGAGTATAAAAATTGGCAAGTCATGCTGCAGCTGTACAGAACTTTAGTTCGGCCACACTTAGAATATTGTGTGCAGTTCTGGTCGCCACACTACCAGAAGGACGTGGAAGCTTTGGAGAGGGTACAGAAGAGGTTTACCAGGATGTTGCCTGGTCTGGAGGGCATTAGCTATGAGTAGAGTTTGGATAAACTCGGATTGTTTTCACTGGAACGACGGAGGTGGAGGGGCGACATGATAGAGGTTTACAAAGTTATGAGTGGCATGGACAGAGTGGATAGTCAGAAGCTTTTTCCCAGGGTGGAAGAGTCAGTTACTAGGGGACATAGGTTTAAGGTGCGAGGGGCAAAGTTTAGAAGGGGATGTGCGAGGCAAGTTCTTCACACACAGGGTGGTGAGTGCCTGGAACTTGCTGCCGGGGGAGGTGGTGGAAGCAGGTACGATAGTGACATTTAAGAGACATCTTGACAAATACATGAATAGGATGGGAATAGAGGGATACGGTCCCCGGAAGTGCAGAAGGTTTTAGTTTAGACAAGCATCAAGATCGGTGCAGGCATGGAGGGCCAAATGGCCTGTTCCTGTGCTGTACTGTTCTTTGTTCTTTACAAAATTATCTTTGGACTGTACTTATGGCCTGATTAGTTATGAGTCCAATTAGGTGAGAGACATGTAATTACAAACACTTATTTGTTAACCTGCTGAGAGTACGCAGATACCAAACCTTCCTGATTGTCACAATCCTACTCAATGCTAAGAAAGCCTTTGACAGGTGAAGCAGCCCTGCTTATGATATACTCTTCCATTTAAGGTCTATGCCTTTGCCAGCATAGATTCAAACCTTTTATTCAAATCTCCCATCACAACTGCCATGGTCTGAATAAGATGCTGCATCATATCTCCAAGTAAGTGAAGTTACCAGGACTGCCCATTTCCTGTTCCACTTTCTGCTCTGCTTCTTTCATCATCAAGATATTTATGGAAAAGACAATAGTAAACCTCACGGTAAAGACTCCAAGGCAAAAGAAAACATTTCCCTGCCTGAAATTGCTGAAAGGCAGCTTGCAGAATCCTTTCTTACTAGCACAGCTGAGAAAAGATTTTCCTAATTGCTCCAGTCAAAGCTGGTATTTTAGATATAAATTGCATCAGTCAGTACCTATAAGACTCAATCACTACCTAGATTGGCAAGTCACCCAGGTAACTTCTTCCTCTTTTCTCCAGACTTAAGTCAGGTGCCATTCTGGAACTGCATGTGTTTTTCCCCATATTATCCTGCTATTTGCATACATGCACCAGTTTGGGGCAGGTGCATTTTATGCCAGTACCTAATTCCAGCAGAATTTGGTAGGCATTTTAGAAGAAATGGAATGCTGCCATCTCTCATTTTGTTGTATATTTGGTTTGTCTGCTGCCACTTTAGTATATTTGGTTAGTCTAGCTAAAAGAGATTACTGTATCTTCAGTAGATTGAACATGAACTATTTATTACATTCTAACTATATACAGCTTTACACAAGTCTGTATGATTTCTCTGAAGCCACACTGCATCTCCTTCCAGGCTCTCTCATATCTGATCTCTTACATCTTCATGGTGGGAGGTATCCCTTACATTATCTCAACATTAACCCTTTCAGACCCATATACTACACAGTTAGGCTCCAAATTCCTATGCCAGAAATACTCTACTTTTTGCATGAAAGAAGTTGTGGAATTTCAGGGTACTAGTTTCATTATTATAGCATTATATCATGAACTAAGCTGATAACATATAGGAGAAAGCAAGAACAACCTGGGCAGTAAACATGAGTATGTGTGCAACCCAAGTAGATTGTGGTACATCTGGAAAGTGCTCAGGTGAATAACCTGCAATGAGCGTCTCCCACTGATACCGTGAAAAATCTTTTAAAAACTACATCGTACCTAGCAGACTTAACTGGATGAGAATAGGTCATTCACCCTTTGCTTTTGTATTAAACTTATGGTGTGAATAATCATTCATCTGTGAGAAACTTAGTGAGTTACAATTATACAAAATGACTTCAAAATACTATCTTGATATCTGTGAGAAATGTAGGGAAAATGAATTACTTTGAAACCAGTCCTGTATATTCACATGGGCTGTGCATATGAAAGTAGTTTGAGAGTGTTGGCTTATTGGTGGGAAGGAGATGTGCACTGAGCATTTGGAAGAATATAGTACAGTGCGTATTGAATGGGTTGCTGTGAGAAATTGCTCATGATTGCAGGCTGTGATGTTATCTTCAAATCTTGGGAACCAGAGGAGAGAAAAAAATCTGAATGTTGGAAATCTGGAAAAAAAAACAAAAGATGCTGGAAAAATAGAGCAAGTCCATCAGCATCTTAGAAAAAGAAATGACAGATTAATTAATCAAATAGGAATCAGACAAGGAGCTGGGACTCTTTGGGCAGAGACTAATTAGAAGAGGATAAGATGATTGATGGAGCTAAAAGGTTGAGGATCTATTAAGTCAATTCAGGAAGTCATTGTCCCATAAGTAACCAAACCATTAGGGCAACAAGTCAGAACTAAATTTAAAGTCTTAAGTAGATTATTAAGACATTGTGTGTTGTGAATTGGTCCAATTATGTAATTATAAAATAATATTCAATCATGCTGTAGCAAAAGTGAGACCTTCAGAAATAGGAAAATCTTTTTTTCTCTACAAAGACTATAAATAATTGTTCATTTGTAGTGAATTTTAACAATGATAATTTAGACTATGGAAATAAATAAATGTGACAGTGGTATTTACTTTTCTCACTTCAATTTAAATTTTTTAACAAATTTTATGAATGCTCCTGGGCAGAAATATGCTTCATTTCTGATTCTTTCCCTTCTTCCCATGTTGTTTTTCTCTCTCCTCACTCTCATTTTTATCCATCAATTTTTCAAGTCTTTCTTCCTCTTTCTGTTTCTCCATATTAGGCAGCATCCAAGTGAATCAACTGCATTGTAACTGAAGTCTCAATATCCTTCCACTAGCATGGAGCTGCTACTGCACATAGTGCTCTAAGTGTGGTCTAATTAAGGTCTTATATAGATTCATAATTCTCTGTCTTTATCCTTCTTGACTATCCAACAAGGGTGAAAGGTAAGAGAACTATTAGCCAGGCTCCTTGCATGACGAGGGAGATAGAAACTATGATGAACAAAAAAAAAAGAAGGTGCATGATTCATGTCAGATGAATTCTTCAAATGAGAACCAGGCCATATACAACAAGTTGAGAGGGGAGGTGAAAAGGAAAATAAGACTGGCAAAGAGAGAATATGAAACTAGAATGGTAGTCAACATAAAATGGACCCAAAAATCTTCTACCGGCATGTAAATAGTAAGCTGGTAGTAAGAGGTGGAGTGAGGCCTATTGGGGACAAAGAGGGTAATATATGCTTAGAGATGCAGGGCAAGGCTAATATACTTAATGAGTACTTGGTATCAGTCTTCATGAAGGAAGTGGAATCTGACAAAATATTGGTAGAAGTGGAGAGAACATAAGAAATAGGAGCAGGAGTAGGCCATTCGGCCCCTCAAGCCTGCCCTGCCATTCAATAAGATCATGGCTGATCTGTCCCAGACCTCAACTCCTCTTTCGTGCCAGCTCCTCATTGCCCTCAACTCCCCAATATTTCAAAAATCTGTCTACCTCCTCTTTAAATACTTTCAGTGATCTAGCCTCCACAACTCTCTGGGGTAGAGAATTCCAGACATTCACTACCCTCTGAGAGAAGAAATTCCTTTGCATCTCAGTTTTAAATGAGTTTCCCCTTATTCTGTAACCATGTCCCCTAGTTTGAGATTCCCCCATTAGTCAAAACATCTTCTCAACATCTACCCTTTCAAGCCCCCTCAGAATCTTGTACGTTTCAATAAGGTCACCCCTCATTCTTCTAAATTCAAATGAATAAAGGCCTAACCTGTTTAACCGTTCTTGATAAGTCAACCCCTCATCCCAGGAATCAGCCTAGTGAATCTCTTTTGAATTGCCTCCAATGCCAGTATATCCTTTCTTAAATATGGGGACCAAAACTGTACACAGTACTCCAGGTGCAGCCTTACCAACACCCGCTACAGTTGTAACAAGACTTCCCTATTTTTAAACTCCAACCCCCTAACAATAAAGGCCAAAATTCCATTTGCCTTCTTAATTACTTTCTGCACCTGCATACTAACTTTTTGTGTTTCATGCACAAGAACACCCAGATCCCTCTGTGCTGCACTTTTTTGAAGTTAATAGTCTGCCTTTTGATTTTCCCTACCAAAGTGCATGACCTCACACTTTCCTACATTAAGCTCCATCTGCCAAGTTTTTGCCCACTCTATATCCCCTTGCAGATTCCTTATGTCTTCATCCCACCTATTTTTGTCACATCAGCAAATTTGGATATATTACACTCTGCCCCCTCCTTCAAGTCATTAATATCGATAGTAAATAATTGAGGCCCTAGGACTGATCCTTGTGGCACTCCACTCATTACGTCTTTCCAACCTGAAAAAGACCCAATAATCCCGACTTCTGTGAGTTAACCAATCCTCAATCCATGCTCATACATTACCCCCAATACCGTGAGCTGCTATCTTGTGCAATAATCTTTTATGTGGCACCTCATCGAATGCCTTCTGGAAATCTAAATACACTTTATCAACTCTGCTTGTTATACCCTCAGGGAGTAAAGGCAATGGATAGGGTAAAAATTGAAAGGGGGAGGAACTAAAAAGGCTGGCTATGTTTAGGGTAGATAAGTCACCTGGTCCGGATGGCTTGCATCCCAGGTTGCTAAAGGAAGTGGGCATGGAGATAGTGGAAGGGCTTGCCATATTCTTCCAATCTTCCCTGGATAGGGGGATGTGCCAGAGGATTGAGAGTGGGAAATGTGACACCCTTATTCAAGAAAGGTTGTTAAGGACAGTCCTAGCAACTACAGGCCAGTTAGATTAACATCAGTGCTGAGTAAGGTTTTAGAAACAATAAAAATCAACAGACACTTAGAGAGGTTCAAGTTAATTATGGAGAGCCAGCACAGATTTGTAAAAATCTAATCTAATTGAATTTTTGATGATATTACAGAGAAGATTGATGAAGGGAATGCAGTGGATGCTGTCTATATGGATTTTAAGAAAGCAGTTGAGAAGCTAACACATAAAAAGCTAGTTAAAAGAATCTCATGGAATAGGAGGGTAGTGTCCAATTGGATAAAAAATTGGCTTAAGGACATAAAACAGCGAGCCATAGTAAATGATTGTTTTTCAGACTGGAGGATGGTAGACAGTGGTGTTCCCCAAGGGTCAGTGCTGGGACCACTGTTTCTTTTTGCTATATATAAATGACTTGCATTTTGGAATACAGAGTAGAATCTCAATATTTCACAATGGCACCAAACTTGGAGGTGTGACGAACAGTGAGAATGATATGAACCACCTGCAACAGGTCATAGATAGGGTAGAAGAATGGGAAGACAGGTGGCAGATAGAATTTAGTACTGCCAATTGTGAGGTGATGCATTTTGGCAGAAGGAATAGGGAAAGGAAATATATACTTAATGGCACAGTTCTAAAGAGTATGCAGAAACAGAGGAACCTGGGGGTGCATGTGCATTGGTCTTTGAAGGTGGCAGGACACTGTTATGGTCAAGTGAGGAGGGGTCAAAGGGCTTCTCTCTTTTCCCTTTCCTTGTTTGACCACAATAGGTTTAATTCTTTCTTAAAGTGGATGTACTGGCCAATTCAGTTGGTGTTTGATTACTTACTTGCTATGATCATAACAAGAACCAATCGGACAGGTTTTCTTGAGTTTAAGAAAGAAAGAGGTTAACTTTATTGTACCTAAACCGAACTAATGAAAATAATAAACTATGCGCCAACTTTCATTCACTCACACACAATAGAGTTTTACACACACACAAATAGGTTATAGAGTGGGGAAAGATAGATTGGTTGATTTAGAGTCCATAGAAAAAAGGGGTTTACAGTCTGTGGAGTTTGGTGATTTGGCTGGCTTTTAGCTGAATGCGGTGGTCCTGAGCCTTTTAGTTTTTTAGAATTAGAATTAGAATATTACAGCGCAGTACAGGCCCTTCGGCCCTCGATGTTGCGCCGATCATCTGACCTACACTATTCCATTTACATCCATATGTCTATCCAATGACCACTTAAATGCCCTTAAAGTTGGCGAGTCTACTACTGTTGCAGGCAGGGCGTTCCACGCCCCTACTACTCTCTGCGTAAAGAAACTACCTCTGACATCTGTCCTATATCTTTCACCCCTCAACTTAAAGCTATGTCCCCTCGTGTTTGAAGAGGTAGATGACTGGTTCGGTGGGTCTCTTGGTTTCCTCCAGTGGAGTTTCTGATTGTAGCCGGAGTGTGCAAAGGCGGTCAGTCAACGGGCAGAGTTCGAAGCTTGTAAGCTGAAATGCAGAGAGAGAAAGAGCCCCACTTGGGTTTGCATGTGTCAGAGTCCAGAAGTTTCTCCTCTGCTGCAGAGAAACACAAGCTTAAAATGACAGATGGGGAGGGACTTGTCACATGGCAGTCACCCAGTGATTCAAACATGGTAGCAGTGTTTCTCTTCTTGCTAAAAAGAACAGGTAGTTACCTTAAACTTCCTGGGTCTTGGTTCTTGCTGGGAAAAGAACAGAGATTGTGTCTCCCGCCTCACAGGCTTTGCAATGTAGGATACAGTGTTACAAATTAGCTGGACATCCTAAAATATAAATTCAGATCTCCATCAGTGGATTAAAGAAAATTATCATTCATCAAAGCACATTGGTGTAACAACATATGGCGAATGTGGTTAATAAAGCATATGGAACCTTGGGCTTCATAAATAGAGGCATTGAGTCCAAAATAGGGAAGTTATGCTGAACCTTTATAAAGCTCTGGTCAGGCCACAACTGGAGTATTGCGTCCGGTTCTGGTCACCACACTTTAGGAAGGATGTGAGGGTCCTTGAAAGGGTGCAGAGGAAATTTACCAGAATGGTTGCAGGGATGGGGGGTTTTAGTTACAAGGTTAGGTTAGAAAAGCTGGTATTGTTTTTCTTAGAACAAAAGAAATTGAGGGGATATTTAATAGAAGTGTACAAGATTATGACAGGCTTAGATAAGTTAGACAAGGAAAAACTGTTCTCATTAACTAATGGTACAAGGACTAGGGGACACAGATTGAAGGTTTAGGGCAGGAGATGCAGGGGGAATATGAGGAAGAACTTTTTTACCGTAGCGTGTGGTAATGACCTGGAACTTGCTGCCCACAAGGGTGGTGGAAGCGGAGACAATCAATGACTTCAATATGAAATTGGATGGTGATTTGAAGGAATTAGACTTGCAAGGTTACTGGGATGAGCGGGGGAGTGGAACTGGCCAGATAGGTCCGTGGAGAGCCAGCATGGACTCAATAGGCTGAATGGCCTCCTTCAGTGCTGTCAATGACACGATGTCAGGTGGATAATATAATGTCCTTGTGCCTGTATTTTTAATACATTCTTATCTTCTAGACTGAGTAACATTTCTATAAAATATCTGGAAGATCTCTCACAATGTTGCATGAGAGTCATAGAGTTATACAGCACAGAAACAAGCCCTTCGGCCCCCATCGTGTCCATGCCGGCCATCAAGCATCTATCTATTCTAATCCCATTTTCCAGCACTTGGCCCGTAGTCTTGTATGCTATGGCGTTTCAAGTGCTCAGCTAAATACTTCTTAAATGTTGTGAGGGTTCCTGCCTCTACCACCACTTCAGGCAGTGCGTTCCAGATTCCAACCACCCTCTGGGTGAAAAAGATTTTCCTCAAATCCCCTCTAAACCTCCTGCCCCTTACCTTATATCTATGCCCCCTGGTTATTGACACCTCTGCTAAGGAAAAAAGTTTCTTCCTATCTACCCTATCAATGCCCCTCATAATCTTGTATACCTCAATCATGTCCCCCCACAGCCTTCTCTGTTCTCAGGAAAACAACCCTAGCCTACCTAATCTCTCTTCATAGCTGAAATGCTCCAGCCCAGGAAACATCCTAGTGAATCTCCTGTGCACCCTCTCCAGTGCATCCTTCCTATAGTGTGATGACCAGAACTATACGCAGTGCACCAGCTGTGGCCTATCTAACATTTTATACAGCTCCATCATAACCTCCCTGCTCTTATATTCTCTGCCTTAGCTGATAAAGGCAAGTCTCCCATATGCCTTCCTAACCACCTTATCTACCTGTGCTGCTGTCTTCATTGATCTATGGACAAGTACACCAAGGTCCCTCTGACCCTTTGTACTTCTTTGGGTCCGACCATCCATTGTATATTCCCTTGCCTTGTTGGTCCTCAAAATGCATCACCTCACACTTCTCAGGATTAAATTCCATTTGCCACTGCTCTGCCCATCTTACCAGCCCATCTATATTGTCCTGTAATCTAAGGCTTTCCTCCTCACTATTTACGACACCACCAATTTTCGTGTCAGCTGTGAACTTAATGATAATACCTCCTATATTCACACCTAAATTTAGGGCGGCACAGTGGTGCAGTGGTTAGCCTGCAGCCTCATGGCTCCAGGTTCAGTTCTGGGTACTGCCTGTGCGGAGTTTGCAAGTTCTCCCTGTGACCGCGTGGGTTTCCGCTGGGTGCTCTGGTTTCCTCTCACAACCACAGACTTGCAGGTTGATAAGTAAATTGGCCATTGTAAATTGCCCCTAGTGTAGGTAGGTGGTAGGAGAATGGTGGGGATGTGGTAGGGAATATGGGGTTAATGTAGGATTAGTATAAATGGGTGGTTGTTGGTCAGCACAGACTCGGTGGGCCGAAGGGCCTGTTTCAGTACTGTATCTCTAATAAAATAAATCATTAATGTACACTACAAACAGCAAGGGTCCCAGCACCAGACCCTGCTTACAGGCTTCCAATTGCAAAAGCAACCCTTGACCATTACCCTCTGCCACTAAGCCAATTTTGGATCCAAATTGCCCTGGATCCCCTGGGCTCTTACCTTCTTAACCAATCTCCCATGCGGGACCTTATCAAAAGCCTTACTGCAGTCCATGAAGACTACATCAACTGCTTTACCCTCATCTACACATCTAATCAACTCCTCGAAAAAAATCAATCAAGTTTGTTAGGCATGATCTCCCCCTGACAAAGCCATGCTAACTATCCTTGATTAATCCCTGCTTCTTCAACTGGAGATTAATCCTGGCCCTCTGAATTTTTTCCAATAGTTTCCTTACCAATGATGTGAGACTCACTAGCCTGGAACCTTCTTGAATAATGGTGCCACATTCGCTGTCCTCCAGTCCTCTGGTACCTCTCCTGTGGCCAGAGAGGATTTGAAAATTTGTGTTAGAGCCCCTGCTATCTCCTCCCTTGCCTCACATAACAGCCTGGAATTCATCTCATCTGGGCCTGGAGATGTATCCACTTTTAAGCCTGCTAAATTTGTTCGAGTATATCACAGTCCCCCTCCCTGATCTCTGCACCCACATCTTCCTTCTCCAGAGTAAACACAGATGAAAAGTAATTATTTAAAATCTCACCTACGTCCTCCGGCTCCACACACACATTAACACTTTGCTCCCGAATGGGCCCTACTCTTTCCCTGGTTATCCCCTTGCCCTTGTGGAAGAAACTAGAGCAAAATAAATCAAACTTCCTCGGATGAGTACCCGCAAACTACTTTATTAACTTGTGCACAAGGAGAACAAACACAGTAGAGCTCACATTGAGACTCAGTGCGATGTTCTAAAGAATTACAGTCAAACAGTGGCAATTATACTATTCTGCAACCAATAATCTTACAACAATATTTCAATCCTTAATTTGCATTCTAAAGCACCAATAATATTACAATTTAATTCTTGCTCTAAACGAATAAGATACAGTAATTTTCAATCCTTCGTTTACATATCTATCTCACCATTGGCCTTGCAGCTGGTACAGCGCAACAACAGAAAGAGACATCAGGCTTCAACAACACTCTTCTTATCTCATCAGCCAGACATGGCACATTCCTAAGGAGCAGTTTGCGTGAGAAACATACTGACCAAGCAAACTCACACCCCTAGTCCAAGGATGGCTCACCTCAGGTTCCACACTTCCCCCCTTTTGTCCTGGAAGGACAACTGCCAGGTCTCACTCAAGTTCTATATTTGCTAGCCGTTGGGCTTCATCCTTAGTGGGGTCATGATTCAGAAGGAGAGGGAGGAGATGGGTTGTTGGATTGCCAGCAGGACCCTGGAGATTCTGTGACTGGCAAACGGAGCGGATGCAACAAAGGAAGAGTTGGATGACAACGTACAGGATGAGCTGCACAGAACCACCCCCCCCCCCCCCTCACCACTTTGTGCCGCCACAAGAAGTGAAGGGCCATTGTCGCTAGATATGATTTCAGGGATTCCAAACCTAGGCCCATATTCACGTAACAGTAACTTGGCTACAGTAATAGCAGCACATAGTTGTATCCCATACATTTAGGCATTTGTATCATCACCATTCCAGAATCAATTGTGCGAACATAATACAGCCGCAATTTCATTCTTAGAGCAAATTGACCATTCATTCATTCATTTCAAGTATTTACGAATAGGTTACACAATCACCCTTGTGTGGCATAACTAATTGTCTATCTTTTATAGAGCAAGTTTGAAAACTGATTGTCTTTAAGGTAGCTGTCCACCCTGTATTTACACATTCCTGACCTTTCCATACCTTAAGTTTTCTGAGTTGGCACCTGATAATTTTATCATTTGTGTGACTAGCTAAGTCCCCCAACTGGGTGTAATTTATCCAAACTGGTACCTGTCCTGCATCAATTTTCCTTCGTTTGTTCTAACATCCAGGGACCATATGTACTACAAACTCTTTCATTATTTGAAATGTCGTGGACCTCCTTTACCTTTTCTATGATATCATTAATAGTATGAGCATGACCTTCCCGTACTCTCACCAGTTCTGTCACTGTTTTTGACAGATCCTGTCCTACTTTAGCTACACCACTTCTGTGCCTTTTGTTCCTTTTTTTAAAATATCCTTTACTAGCTGACTGAGAGTTCTAACCTTCTGGTCCACATTTTCCAAATCTATAGTATTAACAATTGAAGTTCCTGTATTAAGGACTGTGGCTGCGTCATTCACTAAACTACATTTATGGCTCTTTCCCTTTATTATTTTCTCATTACAAAATTCCTGTCTCAACAATTGTTGCAGTAATACTCTTGGATCTTCTCAGGGCACCAGCCAGGTAGCTGGATATCTGAGATATTCAATATTACCGGTACCAACTCAAGCTTTATATTATCATATACAATTTTATTACTTTTTATTATTGCATGTCCATTTTCTGGTCCTGTAGTCAAGGCCGGGCAAGGGAGACCAGTCACTTGTGGCTGTTGGGTCGTAACCTTACTCGTTAGTAGTTCGGATGTGGGGTTAACCGTGGTGATTGGAGCTTGTTGTCCGTTTAGTAAATTTTGAGTGCTGGTTTGATTTCTGGCTCCTTCCCTTGTACACCCCCCAATGATTTTGACACAAAAGGTCCCTGGAGGGCCTTTGCTGTCAAAATGTGACACACCTGTAGATTAAATTGTCCACTAAAGTAAAAGCAAAATACTGCAGATGCTGAAAATCCGAAACAAAAACAAGAAATGCTGGAAATACTCAGCAGATTAAATTGTCCGCCAGGCATATCGTAGTTCTTTGCAGGATATTATATAAAGGGGCTGGCTTTAAGTCAAATCCATCAGTAAGGTTCCTGCGATACCCAACAAGGCCCAAAAATGATCTCAGAGCCTTAGTATCTTGTGGTAGGGGGAGTTGGAAGTTTGAGGATTGTCTGTACTCGCATCTGCTCTGTCTCACGCTTTCCCTGTGTTATCACTATTCTCAAATAATAAACCTTTTCTTTCAATATCTGTGCCTTTTCCGGGTTAACTTTCACTCCAACCTTCCAAAGGAGTTGAAGGAGCTCCTCCAGTAGGTCAATTGTCACACTGATAAAGATGCTGTGATATTTGATGTCTGCAATTAAGTTTTTAAATTCTTAAAGCTGCTGGATCTCTTGTTGGGCATCAGTTCTCATGTGGCCTTGGAACCTGCCGTCACCTGCTTAAAAAAAACACAAAGAATCCATTGTGGCTCTGCCCTTGAGCCCAATGGGTTAATTTGTCCAATTCTATCTGTCAATTTAGAAATTTAAGGTTTAATAATGTCCATTATATATAAATTTTACACTCAGCTATGCAAAATTGTGTGATGGGTTAAATGGAAAAACAGCAGCTGCAGCGGGGGGTTTTTTTTTCAAGGGGGCGGAGCAAAATCATCTCAGCTGCGTCACTTTACAAAACCTTTTTCTTCTCTGATCGAAAAAAAACCACACTCCATTTTAATCTATTTTTTTAATCCTTGGTATTCTTAGGGTTGCTCTCCTTTGAAGTTGAAAATGCCACAAATGCTTCCATTGCTTTCCAAATAACAAATCACATCTGCACACTTACACTGGTATTCCACTGTCATGCCACATATTCTGAACTCTCAGGTGATCTTATCAAAAGATCAAATATTATCGGTGAGGAAAAGGGGGCGGTGGCGCTGGTGGTATCTATCTGAGATCTTTGCTTACCTCCCCCTGCAGGGTCCTGATGTCTCAGGTTATGGCCAGACTTTCAAATGTAGCTCTCTTAAAAACTCATATCTCCAAGACAAAACTATCAATTGCCAGTCTTATCTACACTTTCCTGACTTTCACTGGAAAATTCGAGGCTTTTTGGAAATTAGCTGTTTATTTCACTATTTGTTTATCCCCAGAATTCCTTTATTAGCGCTTCCATCAGCCAGATCTGATTGCCAATTCCTATTAATTATAATTCTATTTCATTTTGAGCCCTGGAGAACCTTTACAATTAATATTCATAATTCCTTAAAACAAAAATCAAACATTTCCATTTGATTCCAGACATTAGTGTATATTGTTTATGTTTTTTTTTTACCTTAGATGACATTTTAACTCCTTAAATAACTTGCCAAATTAAACTGGATTTTCGACATCTCACATTATTCCAAATTCAAATAACAGTAAATTTCCCTTTGAGTGCTTTAAATAATCACCCAGATCACTTAAATTTTGTTTATTGATTCCAATTTCTTATGCCCAGACTTGGTTGTACTTTTTGTACGTTAAAGACAGAAGTGCTTGCAACTATCTCTCTTTCTCAAGCACTTTGTCTCATTGATAAAGATAGTTGCAGCAGGGTTAATTTCTTGCTTGTCTCCAAGTGGGCGGAGCAAAGCATTCTCCGCTGCGTCGCTTTACGTAACCCTTTTGTTTTAATGGAAAAGAACTAAACTCCATTTTAAATGGTTTTTTTTATCCTTAAATAAAAGGTTTCTGATCCAAGGATTATTATTTTTTTTAAAACAAAGATGATTCCAAATTCCAATTCACTGCAATAATATTTAAAAATCAAAACTGCCAATGTTATATGAGTGAGCCCTCTGTCCGGAACTGAAGACTCCTCCAAAACATGACATAATAAACTTGAAAGTTCATTGTGACAACAAATGAAATTTCCAGTTCTTCAACTTAAACAGGTCAATTAACCTTAACAGTATTAATTCAATTCAGACTTATTAACTTATACTACTTATTAACTACACACAGAACAGAATAGCACGTGCTTATTTTAAAAGATAGGTAAATTACGTCATTTTTCTTGTTCTTCAGGCGCCTTTCAAATGCTTGTAATAAAACCAAAAACTAAAGAAAAAGTTATTTAACATTCTTACAACAAAAGATTTAACACTAGGTCCTTACACAAACTTTAATCTTTCCTATATCTCCTATTTTATCCTTCTCTCCCTTAAACTAATATCCAATTCCTGACATTTGCTACTTAAAACAGTCAGTAAAACATGTCTTTAATTTAAACTCCAAAAAAAAACTAGAACAGATTTTAAACTGGAACTCCAATTAAAGCAGTGTTTTAAACTTCAAATTGGATTTCTGCCAAACCTCTTCAGATCTTCAAGGCTGAAGCTTATCTCTTAGAAAATTGTTCATTGCCTTTTCACAGTTGCAAAACCAACTTTTAAAATCAAAATAAAATTTTAACTTAAAATATAATTCAATTTTATATCCCATTCCTGGGTGCACAACACGAAATAGAAATGAACACACTCAACAATCACTTTTCACACTCTTTCAATTCCAAACAACTTAATAGACTCATGCTTTCAACATTAAAGCCAGACAACAAAGAGTTAACGACAGTCTACAGAACACAAGCTGTACATCCCAGACATTCAATTCATGGAAGCTTCCAACATTCACACACTTGAATCAAAAGACACAGTAACTTGTTTTTACTCACTTGAAATTTCCTCCTCCTGATCAACAGGAGGTTCAGACTCCTTTGGAGCCGGCCCCTTTTGTGTTTTCGTGACCAGGATCCTGGCTTTGGGTGCCTGTCTCACTTCCTCAGTCCTTCGTACACTTTCCTGACTCTTCCGCGACTCATCTAAGCGCTTCAGCATTCGGTCCTTATTAAAGGTACCGTTGGGCGGGAACATCTTTCCCCTACCCTGCGTCCATTTCACCCACAGTGGCGCAGTGGTTAGCACCGCAGCCTCACAGCTGCAGCGACCCGGGTTCAATTCTGGGTACTGCCTGTGTGGAGTTTGCAAGTTCTCCCTGTGTCTGCGTGGGTTTCCTCCGGGTGCTCCGGTTTCCTCCCACATGCCAAAGACTTGCAGGTTGATAGGTTAATTGGCCATTATAAATTGCCCCTAGTATAGGTAGGTGGTAGGGAAATATAGGGACAGGTGGGGATGTGGTAGGAATACAGAATTAGGGTAGGATTAGTATAAATGGGTGGTTGATGGTCGGCACAGACTCGGTGGGCCGAAGGGCCTGTTTCAGTGCTGTATCTCTAAACATCTCGGGACATATAGAATGCTTTCAGGCCCATAATGTATCTACATATATGCATTAGGTGTTCCCTTAATTACAACAAAAGCTAATTAGACTTTACCTTACTGGCCGACTTCCGAATTACCTACCAATCTCGTCGACCTGGCTCTAACGGGGCCTCTAACCCCGAGGGGGACTTGAACCACCCTCCGAGGGGGCCTCTAACCACCCTCAAACTCCTCCGGATCCGGACGGGGACTCTAACCCCGAGGGGGACTCTAACCACCCTCTGAGGGGAACTCTCACCTCCCTCAACCCTTGACGTCAGACCGGGGACTCTAACCCCGAGGGGGACTCGAACCTCCCTCAAACTCTTCTGACTTACCCCGGTAGTGCTACACAGGTGAGCGTGTGCGTTTCCTCGGTCAAAACCTTGTATTGCCGAAATCAGGCAGCCGCGGTCATCGAGCCGTTGACCCGCGAGGCACCATGCTATTCTCCCGTGCTAGCACTCCAGAGGTTCGTCATCTCGGTGGGACCTCCAAGACCCTTAATATACTTATAAAATGCCTTGGGATTTTCCTTTATTTTGCCTGCCAGTGTTTTTTCATGCCCACTCTTAGCTCTCCTAATTACTTTTTTTTAAGTACCCCCCCTACACTTTCTATACTCCTCTAGGGCCTCTGCTGTTTTTAGCCCTCTGAATCTGCCATAAGCATCCTTTTTTTTCCAATATCCAATCTTCTATTTCCCTTGACATCCAGGGTTGCCTGGACTTGTTGGTCCTACCCTTCACCTTTACAGGAACATGTTCGCCCTGAACTCTCACTATTTCCTTTTTGAATGACTCCCACTGGTCTGATGTAGACTCTCCTACAAGTAGCTGCTCACAGTCTACTTTGGCCAAATCCTGTTTTATCATATTGAAATCGGCCTTCCCCCAATTCAGTACCTTTATTTCCAGTCCATCTTTGTCCTTTTCCATAACTACCTTACTCTTACAGAGCTATGGCCACTATCCCTGAAATGCTTCCCCACTGACACTTCTACCACTTGTCCAGCCTCATTCCTTAGGATTAGCTCCAGTAATGTCCCTTCTCTTGTAGGACTTTCTATGTACTGGGTCAAAAAGCTCTCCTATATGCACTTTAAGAATTCTGTCCCCTTTAAGCCTTTTGCACTAAGACTATCCCAGTTAATATTGGGGAGGTTGAAATCCCCTACTATTATTTCCCTATAATTTTTTAACCTCTCTGAGATTTGCCTACACATCTGCATTCTTTGAGTTAGAGATTTCACTATTTTATAATAATAGATACTTCCTCGACATATAAGGGATATTATCATGGCTACTCATTTGGATTCAGTGAACTAGTCAAATTCCATTTATATTCAATGCAAATAAATTCCACAACTTTTATATTTTTCCATGCAAACTGTAAATTGCTATATGTGTTTTTACATATATATATATATATATATATATATATATGCTACCTGAACAGGTTGTTTTGCAGAATGCAAGATACATCAAACAGAAGTAAATATTTGAGTTGCAAAATTGGACAGGGTCCCAAAACGGGTGTGGGGATCATGATGCGTGATTACCCTGGAACAGTTGTTTTTGAAGCAGGCAGCAGACAAACATTGTGCTGCCTACTACTTTAAATGATAATAACGTGCAGCCAGCTCTAAGCGTACTGTTGAGCAGCTGCACGCCTGAGCAGGGCGTGCAAAATCATGAGAGGCTAACATGAGTTAAACCGAGCCTGCACAACTTAAAGCCAGACTGCATCTCTTAAAGGGGGAAGTGCATTGTGGAGCAGGTGATGGAAGACATTCTACAACTGATGCTGACCTGGGAAAGACAGAAGAATGACACAGCATGGCAGAGTGTGGGCTCCAGGATTTTCCAACACTGCACTGGAGGCCTTGGTGAAGGAGATAGAGTCGAGGAAAGATGTCTTCCATTCACAGTTAGCTAGGAGGCCCTCCAGACAAACTTTGTGAAGGCAGTGGGATCAGTTAGCCATGGCGGTCAATGGCAGGAGTGTTACCCTGAGCATCTGAATGCAGTGCTGCAAGATCAGTGGCCTTGTATGAGTTTTCAAAGTCAATGAATGTATTTCCAAATGCCATATTCTACTAATAACACCACTAGCCTCATACACTGTCGAATGCACTACACCCCCATGACTCACCTAACAACAGTCTCAATGAACGACAACCCATACCTAATATTTATAGCTGCCCTTCACCCTCACAGACTGGGCACTGCTGCAAGCCTCACACCCACATCTCACATCTTTCACACGCAGCCAGCTTTTCAACCATGACAGCCGCATCATCCAAACACATTGCACCACAATCACTGAGACACTTCCCTCTCTCTTGCAGGACAAGGGGACAAATAATCAGAATGCAACAGCAACTAATCAGCAGGGAACAGGCACAGCTGCATGCTCTGACCCCAATGGAATAAGTGGTCACCTTTATTGGAGTGGCCATAACTAAGGTCGTGGCCATAACTGAGATCGTGGCCTTTACAGGACCTAAAGCATTGAAGATGACGATATCTTTATACCTAATCTGCCTTCTTTCATCCAAAAATCTGCTCTGAATTACAGGCTGAACATGGTCTGAGCTTGCAGCTCAAGTTTTCCCAACCTCACATCACCCCTATCCTAGTGTCTGTGTCCTTTCAGATATCCAAGAACTGTAACCTGGCCAGACAGTGGTGGAAGAGCTAGAAGACAGTGATGAAGAAGAAATGCCATCACTTGTACTCACACTTGCAGCTACCAGTTCTGATATTGACACATTGCATCCTTTACAGGATAGCTTAGAGGCGGGATCTGCACATGGCGAGACACTGGGCATGAGTGGCCTGCAGTCAGCGCAAGGTACAAGGGTAGCACAGGTGAAGTTGCACACAAGTTCTGCTGCAGAGGATTAAGATGAGGACTTCAATGGGATGGCCATCAGAAGAAAGTTGATGGATATGCACAATGAAGTGCTTGGTGCATCGGTAGACCTGCTAGAAAGCCTGGTGTCACTGTCCAGGAGAATGAAGGAGTCTGCCACTGACCTGGTACAGAGCTTTGGGCAGAGCTTAGAGCCCATTAGTGTGTAAGTGGTGGCCAATTCCATTAGTATACTTGTGGACCTAACCATGATGTAGCATTCAAAGGCCCATATCTCATCTTCCAGTGCAGTACAAGCAGACATCACCCAACATCTGGGTGCTGCACTGGAAGCTCAGACTGAAGTCATGCAAGCTAAGCTTTCTGATAAAATAAAAGCAAAATACTGCAGATTCTCTGAATCTGAAATACAAACAGAAAGTGCTGGAAATACTCAGCAGGTCAGGCAGCATCTGTGGAGAGAGAAGCAGAGTTAACATTACAGGTCTGTAACCTTTCATCAGGCTGCCATGCAAGCTCAGACTGCTGCTGTCATTGTTGTTCGATACAATTGTTCAAAGGGGCTTATGGATGTCACAGAAGTCCAGCAATCTGTCCTCCAACACTTTACTAGGATTGCTGAGATGCCGCCCTATAGGAGTGGGAGTAGATCCATGGAGCACAAACCTGCTGTGTTCTCTCAGGATGACAGTATTTATCCTCTCACCACTGCCACTCTGCCAGTGTCCTTGCTGTTGCTTGTCAGCCAGCCAGCCCAGACTGCTGCTGGCCATCCCGAGATGGTGCAGCCCAAAGCTGGGCCTTCAAGAGCCAGAGCCGCTCGAGGGTGTCCTGCAAGGCCATCTGTAGTCTCCCCCACTGAAAGCCTTCCACCAACCATGCTGCAGCCACTGGGGTAGCACTGCATAGGAGCACTAGGACAAGCAAACACACATGGAAGATAGGCACTAAGGGAATGCAAAAGGGTGTAGTTGACTTTTCAATACAATATGGCATGCTTTGATTCATAAAGTTAGTTTAGAAAATTTGTTGTTTATTGGCAATTATTTTTGCATTGCGGCCAAGCAGACGCTGTGATGGTCGGTAACAGAGGGAAGGTAAGGTGTCAGACTGTTGGTGAATACGAAATGAGTTTACTGATATTATAGTAGGATGAGTCAATTATGAACAGCCCAGCCAGTAAGGGACTGTGCTGGTTGCCTTCTCCCTTCCTCATCCTCCTCTTCCTTTTCCTCCTCCTAAACAGGTTGCTGTATAGCTTTTGAAAAAGACTGTGCTCTCATGATGGCCAGGTGGTACAGCATGCAGCAGATCACCACGAATTTTGCACACACTCTGCTGAGTACTGCAGGGCTCCTCCAGAGTGGTCCATGCAGCAGAGGTTATGTCTAAGCACCCCAATGGTCTTCTTCAGCTGTGCGATGTTAAGCGAGGGCATTAACAATGCTGGCGTGAAATCACCATTACACGCTGAATGACATCACAATCTGTCTGCTGTGCTTCTGGTGGATGCTTCTTGCGCAATCGCCAAAGTGGCGTCCAATGCAGCTGGCACCAGGAGTATGTGCACATTCTACAGATGCAATTTTGCACGGAAAACACACTCATAGTTCTGGAAAACTGGGCGCTATGGAGCCAAATTTCGCAGCCATGGTATTTAGCAGTACTGAGGGGGAATGACGAATTGTGTCAATGGAAAAGAGTGTAACAAGAGCAGCTGATACACTTATTGTCTGTTTTGTGCTACTGCCATGACCAATTTCACCCTAATTTATTTATTTGTTCATGGTATGAGGGCATTGCTGGCACGGCCAGCATTTATTGCTCTAATTGCCCTTGAGAAGGTGGTGGTGAATTGCTGCAGTCATTGTGGTGTAGGTACACCCACAGTGCTATTAGGGAGAGAGTTCTGAGATTTTGACTCAGCGAAAGTGAAGGAACGTTGATATGGTTCCAAGTCAGAATGTCGTGTGACTTGCAGGGGAAATTCCAGGTGGTGGTGTTCCATGCAATTGCTGTTCTTGTTCTTCTAGGTGGTAGAGGTCATGGGTTTGGAAAGTGCTGTTGAAGGAGCGTTAGTGAGTTGATGCAGTACATCTTGTAGATATTCTATGTTTTATTTCTGTCTAGTATAATTTAGCACAACAAATTTACTTTAGTTTAGCATTTGATTTTAATAATTAAGGAAAGGGAAGAAAATGGCTGACATTAATGCACCACCTTCTGCAATGCTAGAACATCCCAGAGCACTTTACGATCAATGAAGTATTTTGTGAAGTGTAGTCGCTATTGTAATGTAGGGAAATGCAGCAACCAATTTACAAACAATAAGGATCGGCAAACAAACAGCAATGACATACATCTATTTTCCAATGAGGGAGTCTGAGTTATCTGATGGAAATTAATGGTGAGGACACCAGAAGAACTCTCCAACTCTTCTTCAAATAGATTCATGGGATATTTAGCGTGAATCTGAGCGCAGACCAGTTCTCAGTTTTATGTCTCATCCAAAAGCCAGAACCTCTCACTATGCAGTATTCCTTCAGTACTGCAATGAAATGGTCACCTGAATTATACGCTCAATAATAATGACTGCAGAACATTACTGAATTGTATCTGTTGCTTGCTGTTGATATATTGATGACATAAATACTACCACATTAATAGAGAAGGTTCATGCTTCCGAAATTGCTGCATTGCTTAATAACATTTTTTTAATGCATCTTTGGGCATTTTTCATGTTTATTTTAATTACTATTTATTTTATTGGCAGGCACAACAATATTACCTTAGCACTGATAGGGTATTGAATTTAAGTGCTAACTCTAAAGACAATTTATTGATCATACAGCCCTAAAATTAAAAGGCCTGAATTCTGTGATAGTAATGCTTGTGAAACTATCAGTGATTGCCATCATCCAGAAGTTGCTGTCAGTATTTCTATGCCTTCCCACAGGGTGCACTGTTGAAGTCCCTGCAGATGATAGTCAATTAGAAATCATTGAACAGACGAGAACTTGCCCTTTTATACTACTAGTCTCACTGCAGAAACACTAGAAAAAGTTGCACCTTGTTGAATGAGGTACAACAGTTTTTTTAGTAGCATACTAAGTTCAAAACTACTGCTAAATAGCCTCACTGTACCTGAAAAACTATTATATTTGTACAATATCAATTTTCTCCATTATGATAAAATTAGCAATTTCAAATTTTAAAAAAACGTTTGATAATGATATTTTACTCTGAAAAATTTCAATTAAAAGTGAAAAATTCAGTGGTTTTTACTTCCTGATTTGCTGTCTGTAAGAATACTTCAATGTGATTAGCTGATTACCCTATTTAATGTCATCACTGTTGCTGGAAACCTGGTGACCCCATGACTTGGCATTAGATTCAAACTGATGTCAGGAAAGGGGAATCCATGCTCCAAAAATCGCTAGATGCACTAGTGCAGGATAGAATATGGACAGCTACTTTTAGCCCAAGTTGCAGTTTATGAAAGTGGAAGAGGGGAGGCCAACAGGGAAAGTATCATACTAATCAAGTCAAAAGGTGAAAATATATGGATAAAGATTTCAGTCACGGAGGAGGCAAAATTGGGAGATATTGCTGAAGTGGAAGTAAGCAATCTTTAATGGTCAACGGAATGTGTAATTTGAAGCTCATGTCTGAGTCGAACAGAATGCCAGAGTTTCACATGGTTGCCTTCAGCTTGATCAGGAGCCCCAGGAAGGGTATGGAGTCCATGGAAAGAGAGTGGAGTATGTGGCAGGGGAGAGAAAATGATGGCAATTGGATTTGGTCTTCCCAAATTCTGACAATGATAATTGTGAGCTATCTATGTCTTGAAGACAGATAGAAACTCTGATAGCTTGGAGGTGGTCATGGGGTTGAGCAAGATGATGAAGAAGAAACAATCAGTGTCATACATACAGAAGCTGATCCATTGCCTGTGGGGAATGTCATCAAGCAGCAGTATATACATGACAAAGCCGAGGGGCCCACATAAGAATTGATTCTTGGTGAACTCCAAGGATGATGGTGCGGGGACTTGAAGAGTGGCCTCTTTCTGTGCCTTAAACTTTCTATGATTCTATGATTGGCAATATGCTGGTTATAAATAGAGGTGATTGAATAAAATGGTGCAATTGATTATAATCAAATACTATGGTGAAGCTGAGGTGCACAAATAGGGATAACACATCATAGTCACAGTTAAAGGAGATGCCATTCATGACTTTGGCCAAGTACAAAAATTTATGCAGAAATGTTTAAATGAATATTTAATGCAATTTTCTGGATTCTGCATGAAGATTGCACTTTTTCAGTACAAAGTCCATTTAGACTAGGTCTCAGGAAAGCTGAAAGATCTATGAAACTGTTAAGAGTAAACAGATTTCAATTTTTTTTTATTTGTTGTAAATGTTTTTGATACATTTTATACTGTATTGTTTTTATTGGTAATTTTGGTGGTTTTTCAATATTTCTGGTTTTTGTTTACTATTAATGTGTGGAATTATTTTTTTGAATAAGCTATTTTTATTGATCTATTACCAACCAACACCACCCCCCCACCCACCACTCCCCACAAAAAAAGGGCTGAATTCTATAAGCCCGCCGCCGAAATCGGCAGAAGGCGAAAAAAATAAGAGCCGCCATGATTCCAAGTGCAGCAGCTCATTTAAATAGCCGGGGCGGGCTGCCTCCCCCACTCCCCGCCAGGGTTGCGCCTTGTTTCCCCGGACGGGGATCCGAAGGCGTGGCAGTGCCGGCCGCCAGGGTGGAGAGCGCGGGGTGAGACTCATTAATTCAGGTAATTTAATTTATTTGCATATTTAAATGGTGGTCCCATCGCCAAGCTGCGGGGTGGGGGGGGTGCGCAATGAAGCCTCGCCACTCCTGGCAATATCAGGCTGGGCACTCCCGGCCTTGAGATCCATGGCGGGCCTCATCTGGGGCCATCTTCATGCTCCCCCACCCACCATGGATCCCGACGTCGAGGCTTCTATAGAATCCAGCCTGAAGTCACTGTGCCATTTATAGTGCATTAGGGGAACAGAAGCGGGTCAGCAGATGAAATAAAAGGGCACTTCCACTACAATTTTCATAGGAGCTTAGAGATCCACAATGCATCTCAATGCATGTTATAGAGTACCATGCAGATGGTCTGTATGTATCCCAAATATAGTATTATAAAGTTGAAGTGGTACAAGATGAAAGGACTTGGTCAGGGGATTGGAAGACCCCCTGAGCTGCAATGGCCATATTTGCATTTATACCACCAATGATATCTGCATGCATGCCTGCCAATGGCTGAACACAATTTCCTCGGCGGGCTTCAGAATAGCAGGCAGCCAATTGTGGAGCTTTGCCATCTTTGCATGGACACCTGCAGTTAATCTTCAACAGAGGCCCCACACTGCCCATGGTTTTGAAGGTCAAATCACCCCTTTCTTTGATGTTTCAGGCTTACTACCGGCATACTATACTGCTAGCCTAGATGGAGGGGCCATTGGAGTGCAAACCAGGGAAACCCTCTCCCACACCCATGTTTTTCTCATATGAATTTCATGCAGTATAATGTCAACTTCATCAACCATGAAACAGTAGATCATGTGATGTTTGATTCTCTGTCACTTGCCTTCAGTCCCTGTGTTGTACCTGGCAGTTCTTTACTCTCAATTCCACTTTACATTTGATCAAATAACCGAATGTTGAAATGCCTTTTGGACCTTTCTAAAGCTATCAGAGTTATTGCCCCTTGAAAGCAGCCACATCCTTTAAAATTTACCTACACCATAATTTTTCACCCTCACCCCATTGAACTAGGTCCTTGCACAAGAAGAAAACTGCAGTGAGATCAGCAAATAATTGAGGAAATGAGCTAGCCTACAAAAATTGTATGGAGACAGCAAACTACATTTCTGACTAGATTTGCTAAAGAATTTAGCCATTCTCATTTGAAATCACCACAAGCTGAAAATTCATCTTCCAGTGACTACAGTGCAATTTTTAAAGTAAGTCAACCTACTGCTTGGAATATATATGCTTGTGGTAGCTTGAAGAGTAATTTCACAGACTTCCATGATGCCTCTTCATTAGGAAGTCGGAGGAAAAATAATCATTCTATCGCTGGAAATGAGAAAGGAAGAATTCAATGTCCTTGCATAGCTAGTTCATTCTGAAACTGATGGTGAATTCTGTGATGCATTCATTACAAAACAAATGGTTAGCAGTGATAAATAGGGCCTGGAAAGTGAGGACTGCCTCACAATTTTACACTGGATTCTTGATGGGGATGAACCTGGTGAAGATGCTGACTGAAGTCCCTTTTAAAGAAAGAACGTCCATTTATGCAGCACCTAGCCCAATAAATGAATGAATTGTGATGTAATCTTTTCCTCTGCTGATGTTTGTCAGGATAATGGAAGAACACCATACTCTTCTTTACGTAATGCCATAGAATCTTTTACATTTACTCGAGCTGATAGAGCATTGATTTAAATCTTATCTGAAAGGTGGATTTCTGATACTGTAGCACTTTCTCAGTACTGCATTGAAGTATCAGCCTAGGTTACACACTTAAGAAAATGGGCTGAGTTTTAACTGAAAAAAATAAGCCGGTTTGGGTGAGGTGAGGGGAGCAGGTTAAAGTGTCAGAAATCTCTTTCCTGCCTTCAACAGGTCCATTTCCAGCTTTAACTGAAGCTGGAAGGTGGCTAGGCAACCAGCCCTATCCAAGGAGGTGGTAGCTTTAAATATTATAAAGAGGCTGTGAGCCTCATTGTCATTCTGCTTTTGAAATTTGACTACTATCAGCTGGGTTCGGAGAACCAAGCAACTTCCTCAAAGCGAGGACTTGGTGGACTCAGGAGGTTAGTGCCTTCGCACTTACCCCCTAGATCCAGGGGCCTGCCTGTGAAGCCTCCATGATTGGGGCCTCTTCCCCAATGGCCCACTGACCGAGGCCTCTCCTCCACCCACCAGGCCCTAATCCCTACCCCCCACAAACCCCACCAGGCCCCAATCTTCCCCTCACCACCATGCCCTGACCTCCATCATCCCCAGGAATCCTACCCCCTCCCCCCACCAATAGGCCTCCAATCTTCCCCAACCCCCAGCCTCCCCTCAGAATGTTTCCCCCACCCCCACAACAGTCAGTGCCCCATTCCCTGCGCAGACTTATCTCTTACTGTGGCTATCAGTGACCAGCTTACCACCTGACCAAATGCCCAGTTGTCAACCAAGCTGGGTCTCCATGCAGGGAACTGATCACTGACATCACTATCATACTGTGGAGTTGAAATTTCACAGCGTATGGGGAAACCCTGAAGGGTGGGTTTCCACTGATTTCTAACCGACCTGCTCCCTGCAGGTCAGGTCAGTGAAAATTCTGCCCCATAGGTCTTAAAACTTAAGGCCTTTGACTCAGGGCAAAACTGCTTTGAGGAAGGAACAAGCAATGGGGATAAAGGGGAATCTGTAGATGTGGTATACTTGAATTTCCAAAAGGCACTTGATAAGGCGTCACATCAAAGGTTACCACACAAATAAGAGTTCATGGCATAGGGGGTAACATATTAGCATAGATAGAGGATTGGTTAGCTAACAGGAAGCAGAGAGTAGGGATGAATGCATCATTTTTGGGGTGGCAGGATGTGACTAGTGGAGTGCCACAGTGATCAGTGGTGGGACTCAACTATTTACAATCTATGTCAGTGACGTGGATGAAGGGACCGAAAGTATGGTAGCTAAATTTGCAGATGACACAAAGATAGGCAGGAAGGTAAGTTGTCAAGAGGACATAAAGAGTCTGCAAAGAGATAGGGATAGGTTAAATAAGTGAACAAAAACTTGGCAGAAGGAGTATAATGTGGAAAAATTGTCCACTTTGGCAGGAAGTATGGAATTTCTGTCAAGACCAGGTGAGAAAGAGGTCTAGGGTTCCCTCTCAGCCTTTACCTGGTCTTACTGTAACAGGATTTAATTTTAAACACACCGTGTTTTAGCTCCTCCTTGGTGAATCCTTGTTCACCGCTTTCCAATTATAAGGCAAAGAAACCAGCACAAACAGACTTTCCCGGGTTTAAAGAAGAAAGGTTGAAATTTATTAAACTTAAACTCTAATTTGGTTAACACCGACGGATACACGACGCACCCATGCCAGCATGCATATGTGATACGCACATGCAAATAAAGACAGAAAAGTGCAGAAGAAAAATAAAGTGGAAAGGTTTGAGGCAATATCTGAAGAGTTGTTGTTATGGTTCTTCAAGCTCACTGTGGAGTCCTTGATTGTAGGTAGATCTTGCTTTCTGTTGCAGCCCAGTATTCTTCTTAAACCTTGTTTGCTGTAGGAGATTTTTCTCTCTTGGGGTTCATGTGTCTTCAGAGTGGATTGAGAGGCTTGTGAGAAAGAGATGGGAGCAGACAGGAGAGATCGTCTCAGTCCAGCTTTCTACCCAAACTGTTTGTACAAATTCAAAAAACTCAGGTTGTCCATCAGGTTAGTCATGTAACTAGCCAGTTTAACCATGTCCGTTTGTCTATTTAGCCATCTTAGCAGTCAACCTGGAATCCGAGCACCCCCGCCTTCAATATCTGGTGATTAAAAGTCCATTGTGGGTTGAATGTCAGAAAATGGCTGCTTGGTCCTTCCAAACATTGTCTGTTAATATGCAAATGTCCTTTCCAGCCATGGCTGATCTGTTCAACAAGTCCTCTCTTAATTCCAGTAACTTTTTAAAATCCATGTTCATGACAAAATCAATGTGCCCCGTTCTTGGCAGCTGGGGGCCTAGCATGACAAAAAGCAGAATATTATTTAAATGGAGAGACACTGCAGAACATGTGGTACAGAGGAATCTGGGTGTCCTGGTACAGGATTCACAAAAAGGATAGTATGCAGGTACATCAAGAGCAAGGCAAATAGAATGCTATTGTTTATGGAAAGGGCTATAAAATATAAAGGTAGAGAAGTTTGCTACAGTTCAACAGGGCCTTGGTGAGACCACATCTGGAGTACTATGTACATTTTTGGTCTTCTTAAGAAAGGATAAAATTTCATTATAAGCACTTCACTCGACTGATTCCTGAGATGAAGGGATTATATTATGAGGAAAGGTTGAACAGGTTGGGCCTATTCCTATTGGAGTTAGGAACAATGAGAGGTCATCTTATTGAAACATAACATCCTGAGGTGACTTGACAGGGTGGATGCTGGAAAGATGTTTCCACTTATGGCCAAGACTAGATTTAGGGGATGCAGATTAAAAATAAGGGGTCTTCCATTTAAGATGGAGATGAGGAGAAGTTTTTCTCTCAGAGCGTCATTTGTCTGTGGAATTCGCTTCCTCAGACAGCAGTAGAGGCTGGGACATTGAATATATTCAAGGCTGAGTTCAATAGATTCTTGATAGACAAGGGAGTCAAGTGTTATGGGGTGGTGGGGGGGGGAGGGGCGGTGGTGGGGGGTGGGTGGTGCGGCAGACAGGAAAGTGGAGTAGAGACCACATTCAGATCAACCATGATTTTAACAAATGGTGGAGCAGGCTCGCGGGGCCGAATGCTCTACTCTTGCTCTTAATTCATATGTACGTATGTTTGCATATTCTTGCTTTGAGACAACCTGAGACTTTATGTTTATTTTTGCATTTTGTGCCCTGAAGGGCCTGAAATCCCTCAGGTTTTAATACTGTGCTTGATGGTGCCCTCCAGTATTGAGCCCACCTTAATTTGCAGTGGAAGGGTGGCGCATCAACGTTAAGTAAACATATGTAATTGGTGCCCTAAAGGAATCATTGGTCTCTGCCTGACCTTTGGGTTTGACTGTATTCTCTCCATGCCCAATCCCAGCGTTGGTCCAATTGGGCTTTGAGCAATTTTTGCCAGTATTCGCTTGGATCAGTTGGGAGCACTCACACCTCCTAAGTCAGATGTTTGTTGGTGTAAGCTCCATTCCAGGACTGAAGCACATAATCTAGGCCAATACATCAATGTATCATTGAGGGAGTGCTACATTTTTGAAGGAGTTATTCTTTGGATAAAAAGTTATACTGTGGCTCAGTTGGCATAAAAGATACCATAGACATTATTCAAAGAAAAGCAGAGAACTCTGACCAAAACCCCTCCCTCAGTTAACTCCACAAAAACAAATTAACTTGTCATTCATGCTTGTGGGACATTGCTTCGCACAATTTAAAAAAAAATGTAATTCATTGGATGCAAAAGAGTAGGTTTCAATTTACCACCTGGGTGTAAACCTGATGTTGTGAATTAGCCGCCTGATAAAGAAACCATGGCCAGAATTTTACATTGGGCGGGAGGCCCCACCCACCAGCCAAAAATTGGGGGTGGGAGGCCGCCTCCGTCAGGCCTGGGAGCAACGCTACAATTTTACGTGCCCCAGACCCTTAATTGGACTTGGGTAGGACTTCCATCCCTCTGAAACAGGAAGTCCCGCATCCAAGAGCTGCCAGCCGGTCAGCAGGCTGGCAACTCTCAGTCCCAGCAGTGCCACTGGGAGCTACAAGAGGGGCGCAAGCCCTGGAAGAAAGGTAAGTTTGTGGGGTCTCGCCAGGGACAATAGGATTGGGCCCCAGCGAGGCAAGGGGGGTGGGGGCCTTCGTTACTTTGTTTCAGTGGTGGTAGTTGGGCTTTGGGGGGTCCTCCATGGGGCACAGGATGGTAAAATACCAGCGGCGGTGGGAGGAAGCCCTTAAGTGGCAGTTAATAGGCCACTTTAAGGGCCTTGATTGGCCTGAAGTGGGTGGGCTATTTCTCGCCGCTACTGCCCCTGGTAAAATTGCAGTGGGTGAGGGAGGGGGTCTGGAACAGCACCCCCCGCCTCCCACTAAATTTTACAGCCACACCACCCCCTCCCCACCACCACCACCAACCCGCTCTTGTGGGAGGCCATATAATTCCGGCCCATATTTTTTATTTGCAATGATTTCAAGGAAATAAAAATCCAGGGGTTTCTATAATGGATCGCAGTCGACAATACTGGTTTTATGGCCAGGCAGAAAATTTGAAGTCTACATTGAAGTGCTTTGTGGCATCCTGAGTCTCATGATATGAAAGTTCTTTCTTTTCTTTATGTTAAATGAAGTGAGTTTTTTGCAGGTGTATTAATTAACATGCTTCTTGGTGTGAGCAGCATAGCTCATTTCATTTTTATTCAGCATATCACTTATGGAGGTTGCTTTTGTATGATATCACGTCTTTAAATGAAAGGTGAATAGTTCACTTAGTATATTTCCAAAATCTGTTTTCTTCAAATAGTCAAGGCTTATTCTGATGTTAGCTAATAAGAATCAGATAATCTATTTGCATCAATATCAATGTGACATCATTGAAATTTAAATGAACAAATTTAAATCGAATGGGAAGACTATTATGTCTGAAAATGACATTTCTTTAACTGAATTGCTAACAGTCAAAGTATGTTTCAAGATGATCATTTTTATTCTTTTCACAAATTCCACTTCTAACGAATAAAGTATGCTTAGGGATTTCATACTGTACATCTAATTTCCTTTAATGTAGGATTGCAATTGATAGTAATGAGGGATAACTTGAAGTTGTAACTTATTCACATTAATCCAAAATCAAAGTTAATCAGTGTTCTGATCAAAAGATAATTATTCTTTGTTTTGAGTTACATAATATGCATTTACTGATAGTTTAAATATATTTTATTTTTTAGCTTCTGCAGTACCAGGTGATATTGCACTATACACTGGTGTTGTGGCAGTGGCTGTATGCCTTACATTACTGCTAGTTGTAGTAATACTCGTGTATCGAAAAAAACAGCAAGACTTCGATTCTGATGTGACTGACTCTTCAATTTTAACAACAGGATTCCAACCCGTCAATATTAAAACACCTAAACAAGGTTAGTCATTTCAATTTTTTTAGGTTTTGTTTTGGAAAATCGTTACTGTTAGTTTTTAAAGAAAATATAAGGAAGAGATACACAAAACAAGACATGGGGACACAAATTAAAAGTAGTGATGCAAAATCCAAAATAAATGACCCCTTACTTCCCTAGCTAAAACCATGCAAGCCAGAGCTCTGGAAAGCTTCTTGTGGCTTGTCCAGCTAGGTACATTCTGGAGATAAATTGGAATAATTCCAGGATTCAGACATTCCTTTCCAGGTCACATCAATGGTCAATCAACAAAAATGCTCTGGAGTATTGTCAGCTTGTCTTGCTCAGGTATCAAATTACCAAGTTTGCAATCTTGTATAAAGCCTCAACGCTGCCCCATAGGTTCTTTACTAAAACAATATTTAACCTGTACCTTTTTGAGTACAATTCAAGTTTCAATACATCCAAGAATCATGCTGTGGCAAACCAAAGAACAACCTTAGGAGGCATCAGTGAGTTTCCTTAGTAGTGTTTAGTCCCACTAGGATATCCTATCTTGTGGAAAGAAAGCATAGTTGTGCTTGTAATATCAAGTGTATAGATGGCCCTAACAGAACATTAGGAGTGATTTTACAATCCTGCACTCCCACTTTATACCATTTAGGTATACTAGTTTGGAACAACTTTTTTTTTAGATTGTACATGTAATTTTTACCAGGTTTCATCACACTGTTCTTTTAAATGAGGAGAAATGTGTGATCCAGTCATTGGACACTCACGTGTAGGTTATGAATCTCACATCTTGATAGACCCATTTCTGAGTTGGACCTGTGTGGGAAGAAAATCTTCCTTGAAATCTTGAAAATTTGCCTGTTCCAAGTGATGAAAAGAAGTTTGGCAAACTCAGCCTCTCAGGGATGTTTGAAATGCAAGTAATGATTGAGTTTTACACTTAGATTTTTGAACCAAAATATCAATGCCCCAGCATTTTGGAATGTGCAGAGTTCCTAGAGTATAAAATCATTAGATATTTTTCTGTAATAAAATACGAGAACTATTATTAACAAGTACATATCCATGAATTCGACACAACAGAATTGTGTTGGTTGACAATTTATTATTTACATGTAGCCCAAATAATCAGGAGTTTGAGAATCAACCCAACCATATAATGTTATCTGAACATCAATGTTCAAGTTGAACAATTATGCCTGAATTTTACTGTAATCTGTAATATTCAAAAATCCTTTCACGATAAACCCTATTGAAGGAAGGTATATGCAGTCAGCGTTCGGAGAGCATATAATTATCTTGTACTCATGTAAAAAATATGTTTAGTAATCCTTGAAATGCAGAGTATTTATCACTGTGACCTGTCTGTTTTCATTCTGATAGATAACTCCCATTTGCTTACAATTCAGCCTGACCTCACAAGCACATCAGCATACCAAGGCTCCATCCGTTCACGACAGGATATCTCAGACAAGATTCCAATGACTAACTCTCCCCTTCTGGACCGGCTTGCAAATGAAAGACATACATTACGTAATGGTACAGCACATTCCGACACTTCAAACCTTATGGCCAGACTCTCGATGCAAATGAGCACCAAGTCATTATTGAGGGATGCTTCAAATACCGCATTTGGAACATTTAATTTTTTAGGTGGCCGTCTTACCATTCCAAACAGAGGTAAGTGAGATATCAATTAATAACTATAAGCCATTTTAGAGATAATAAATTTGGCATAAAAAACACTGCATTGCTAACTGAAGTCCATAAGATTGGTTGGTATCAATACTAATTTCTATATTATAAAATATATTTAATTACAGAAATATTTTAGTACCAATTGTCACAGAAAAAGTGCAATATTTAACTGAAAAGTTTTTCTTCAGTTTACCACAGGTGCATTTTTCAAAAATGTGATTGAGATAGACGGGTGGATTTTCCTCCAATTGGAGGATTAATGGTGGAGTGGGACTTGTACCTCTGCACTAGCCTGCCACATTTTCCTTCTGGTACACTCATTATTAAGGCAGGGTGGGTGTGGAGCAGTAGTACCACTTCTTACAGGGTTACCGTCTGTATAATTGGATACCTCCCTCTCTCTGTTTCTCTGGATCTGTTGGGAAAGAAGTTAACTACACAGCATGGCTGAAGAGAACTTGGGTAATCTTAATGCAATAGTGAGCTGCTGTAACTAATGTAACAAAGGTGGCCTGATGCTACCTTGAAAGGTCCAGTGGGAAAGAAATTCAATTGTCTTGTTCAGAAAATGTTCTCCTGATGGAAGAGGGCTGTAGATCTTCAGCCAGCAGCTGGCATGTTGCCCCAAAAGCCTTTGAGGCAAAGCACAACATTAAATAGGTGTGGCAAGCCAAGAAGTAAAAGTAAGTAACTAAAAACAAGAAATGCTGGAAATACTCAGCAGGTCTGGCAGCATCTGTGGAAAGAGAAGCAGAGTTAATGTTTCAGGTCAGTGACCCTTCATCAGAACTGACAAATATTAGAAATGTAAAAGGTTTTAAGCAAGTGAAGTGGGGGTTGGGCAAGAGATAACAAAAGAGGTATTGATAGGACAAGGTCACAGAGAATAACTGACCAGAAGGTCATGTAACAAAGACAAATGGTATGTTAATGTTGTGCTGAAAGACAAAGCATTAGTACAGAGAGGGTGTTAATTGACTGTAAAATGAACAGCCCTGGCTCCAAGCACAGGCATTAAAAAAGTGGGTAGGCACAGTAGAAATAAACTAAACAAACTGAAATAAATTAAACAAATAAAAAAGAACAAAGAAAAAATAACTAAAAATAAAAAGGGGGGGCCCGTCATGTCCTGAAATTATTGAACTCAATGTTCAGTCTGGCAGGCTGTAGCGTGCCTGATTGGTAAATGAAGTGCTGTTCCTCGAGCTTGCGTTGATGTTCGCTGGAACACTGCAGCAATCCCAGGACAGAGAAGTGAGCATGAGAGCGGTGGGGGTGGGGGGGAGGGTTGTTGAAATGGCGAGCAACCGGAAGCTCGGGGTCATGCTTAATGACTGAGCGGAGGTGTTCCACAAAGCGATCGCCCAATCTGCATTTGGTCTCCCCAATGTAGAGGAGACCACATTGTCAGCAGTGAATACAGTATACTAAATTGAAAGAAGTACAAGTAAATCGCTGCTTCACCAGTGCCTACCCACTGTTTTTTAATGTTTGTGCTTGGAGCCAGGGCTGTTCATTTTACAGCCAATTGACACCCTGTCTGTACTAATGCTTTGTCTTTCAGCACACTATTAACATACTGTTTGCCTTTGTTCCATGACCTTCTGGTCAGTTATTCTTTGTGACCTTGTCCTAACAACACTTCTTTTGTTATCTCTTGTCTCAGCCCCGCTTTACTTGCTTAAAACCTTTTACATTTTGAATATTTGTCAGTTCTGATGAAGGGTCACTGACCTGAAACATTAGCTCTGCTTCTCTCTCCACAGATGCTGCCAGATTTGCTGAGTATTTCCAGCATTTCTTGTTTTTATTTCAGATTTCCAACATCTGCAGTATTTTGCTTTTATTTTAGTAAGTAAAAGTAAGTTCTTTTTTTGACTGTAAACCATGTTGAGTGTGTCTGTACATTTAATAAAAGAGTGTCTTCTGTGAATCCTTACTCTATGGACCGCCAATCTAGCCTCATCCATCTCCTGCTCCTTTAGTTCCCATTGAGAAGTTCAAGACTCCAGATCAAAGCCATACCTTTTACAGATTTGACTAAACCTACCTGCAAACATCCTTGCTCATTGACCTCTCTGCTAAGGGAAATAGTGTCTTCTATCCACTCTATCTAGGCTCCTCATAATTTTTATATCTCAATTAAATCTCCCTCAGCCTCCCCTGTTCCAAAGAAAACAACAAATTCTATCGCAATCTTTCCTCATAGCTATAATTCTCCATTCCTGGCAACAACTTAATAAATCTCCTCTGTACCGTCTCTAGTGCGATCACATCCTTCCTGTAACGCAGTGACAAGAACTGTATGCAGTACCCTAGCTGTGGCCTAGGGTTTTATAAAGTTAGCATAACCTCCCTGCTCTTACTTTATTAGCTGAGGCATAGAATATATCACATAAACCTTCTCAACCACTTTATCTCCCGGTCCTTCTACCTTGAGGGATCTGTGAACATGCACCTCAAGGTCTCTCTGTTCCTCTATACTCCTCAATATCTCACCATTTATTGTGTTTTCCCTTGCATTGTTTGCATTACCTCATACTTCTCTGGATTGAATTCCATTTGCCACTTTTCTGTGCACCTGATCAGCCCATTGATAACTTCCTGTAATCTATAACTTTCTTCCTCACTACCAATCCCACAACCAATTTTTGTATCATCTGCAAACTTCTTAATTGTGCCTCCTACCTTTATATCTAAGTCATTGATATATACCATGGAAAGCAAGGGACCCAGCACTGAGCACTGTAGAATTCCACTCGAAATAGCCTTCCAGTCACAAAATTACTCATCAACTATTCCCCTTTCCTTCCTGCCACTGAGTCAATTTGGGATCCAACTTGCCACATTCCCTTGGATCCCATGAGCTCTTACCTTTCTGACCAGTCTGCCACATGGGACCTTGACAAAAACCTTGCTAAAATCCATATAGACCACATCAAACACACTATCTTCATCGATCCTGCTTGTTACCTCGTCAAAAAATTCAATCAAGTTAGGCAGACATGCCGTTCCCTTAACAAATCCATGCTGATTGTCCTTGATTAATCCATATCTTTCTAGATGATGATTTACACTGTCCCCTCAGATTTTTTCCCAATTATTTGTCCACTACCAATGTTAGGCTAATTGGCCTGTAGTTACCCAATCCGTCCCTTCATCCCTTTTTAAACAACAGCACAACATTAGCAGTCCTCCACACCTCGTGCACCATACCTGTAGCCAGACTGGATTGAAAAATTATGGTCAAAGTCTTGACTATTTCTTCCCATGTTTCTCTTAAAAGCCTGGGGTACATTTCTACCAAAGATGCTAAACCCCTTAATATTTCCTCCCTCACTATGTTTATGCCATCCAATATTTCACAATCCACCTTAACTACAGTGGGCTGGATTTTATGGAATTGGCGGGGGTCCTGACACCAGGCCTAAAAGGCAAGGGGAGCCTGACCCAAACCCTTTGGAGACTCCCCACCCCTGGCTTTATTTAATGGCACTGGGCAATTAAGTGCCTAGTACCAGGGTTCTCATCACTTTAAGGACAGGGATCCCACCTCCAAGAGCAGTTGACCAATCAGAGGGCTGATAGCTCAATACTATTGCATCGCCACCAGCAGCGGTGGCCACTGCCAGTACTACTAAAGGCCCAGGACCAGCAGTGCGACCTGGACCACAGGTAAGTTGTTAATGGAGGTGCAGTCTTTGCTGCCGGTGACCCTCCGTGGACCACAGATTGCCCATGGAGGAGGCCCTGCCACCCCAAGCCCGCAGGGAAGCCGCATTGTTTTACCGAGTAACCTCCAAACGTGGCAGAGCTCCCACCAGCCACTGGTAAAATACCAGCAGTGGTGGGAAGAGGCCCTTAAGTGGCCATTAATTGGCCACTTAAGAGCCTCAATTAGCCTCTGGGCAGGAAGGCAGTCTTTGGCTTTTCCCACCCCTGACAAAATTGCATAGCGCAGGAAGGCAACAGGAACAGGCACCCGATCCGCCTCCTTCCCTTGCTATTTTATGGTTCCCTCCACCTCCTATCCTCTCTCACAAGGCCCTATAAAATTCAGCACAAAGTCTGCATTGTCCCCCTCTTTTGTGAAGACAGATGCAAAATATTCATTAAAGACGATGTCCACTTGACACCATTAAAATATGGCAGGCCTCAAAAAGAACGGGCAGGAGAATTGCTGATGCAATGTTAGACTGGCAGTTTTGAGGCAACAGAGATTTCTGCCCCTTTTTACTCCATTTATCAGTTAAAAACTGCCAAAACAAATGTGTGTGTCATGCATACTTTGCTGTCAACTTTGAACACATGAACCATCTATTTAAAACCAATTTTATTACAAAGAACAAATGAAGATAAGCTAATCAAAGTTTCTGTGTCAGCAGTTTGATGAGACAAATGTAAGCCATGATGAATAGCTATATTCATTGTTCTGCTTTGCTGGCATCTGTAAAGTGACTTAAAATTAGTCTCTGCAAAACAAGGAACTATGTGCAATGTATCGTGTAATTTAGAATGATTGTTTGCACCTGTTCTTGAATATTTGTGTGGACGCAGTTAACTGGACAAAACTCAAGCCACCTGAGTATTTTATGTAAACTAAGTGAAATATCTAGGCCACAGTCGAAACTGTCTTAACAGAATTGCAACAAGCAAAGCAAAAATTAAGTTAGTGGAATCCTTTTGTGCTCAAAGCAACTTAATTCAGCCTCAGAATTTCATTATTTGAGTCATTTGTTACAAATACTTTTTAGATAGTGTTACATTCATATGAAATAACCCAGAATAAATATTTTTACACTTCACATGACAAGTTGAATCTTCCCATATTAATAATAATGATTTTTGCTTTCATTTTCCTACTTTAGTGAGGAATCTTTGTTTTAATTTTAGTGCTTGACCAATAGATCTGGCAAATTTGGATCTCAAATACAAAGCATTCAAAAAAGGTTATTTCCTATCAAGAAAAAATGTAAATAATGCCAAATGGAATTATTCGACAGCAGAGAAAGGAGATCTAATCATTGATGGCTATATTTAATTACAACTTTTGTTCGATGTATGGACATCCCTTAATCTTCCAAAGGGATCAGAAGCCATTGTGATAACTGACATGATTAAAACAATGGGCTGAATTTTTCCAGCTCATTTACATGGAGGGGGCAGAATGCTCACCCCTGATGATGTAATAGCGTCCGGCGTTAGTGTGCAGGCGACGGCGCCATTTTAAAGGGCTTCCAGCTCTTACAGTTAATTTATATGCTTAAGGGAACAGTAACTATAAATTTAATTTAATAAAGGTGATAAATGATTAAAGCCCCTCTCCAACCTCCCCAATGAATAAAGACTTTATTAATTGCCCTCTCCCCCTCACAAAAATACTATCTTCCGGTCCTGACCTTCCCCCCCCCCGCCCCAACTTTATTCACTTTCACCCTCAACCCCTTCCCACCATCCTCTCCACCAATTGCAAGAGTTTTCCCCCCTCCCCACTCCCGCCCTGAAACTCCACCCCCCCCCCCACCCCTCCCTCCCCCTCACCGGTGTTCCGCCTCGGATCTCCAAACGGAGATCCAAAGGCGTGGGAGTTCCGTCAACTGGCCAGAATATTGGAGTGGGATGGCCATCGCGACAAGATAAGTATTATTTAATTCATTAACATTTATTTCCATATTGAAATGAGGTTCTCGTTGTCGTGCAGCGGGGAGGCTGCAATGAGTCTTCGCCATCACTAATAATATGGGGCGGGGCTTTTCCAGCATCGAGGCCCGTGGTGGGCCTCTCCTGGAGGTATTTTTCAGGCCCCCCCCCTCCCCCCCCCAGCCACGACTCCTGACGTTGGGGGGCTGGTAAAATCCAGCCCAATATGTCTTGCCTTATTACGCCTTGCTTTTTAAAAAATTAAGAAATTTGAAGCTGGAATGGAACATCAATCCATCATCAAAAATACAAATGTAGACATACTCCAAAGGATCCAGAAGTGACACGGAGTGATTTAATGGAACCAACTGGAAGGAAATATAATTAATGTTATGCATGTGGATTTTCAAAAGGTTTTTGACAAATGCAGCAGAGGAAACTTGTTAATTAAATTAAGGCACACGGTATTAAAGGGATTATAGCAGCATCGATAAGATTTAGGCTAAAAGACACTAAATAGAGGAAACTGGCTAATGCGTGCTTTTTGGAGTAGAGGGAATTAACAGTGGGCAGGCTGCAGTTAGAATATTGTTTCTACATTTCAGGTGCTTTACTTTCGGAAAAATGTAACAGCCGTGAATAGGGTGCAGAAGAGAGCGACTAAAATGATACCAGAGGTGAAATACTTTAGTTACAAGGAGAGACTTGAGAACTTGGAGGGGTGAAATTAGTTTACATCAATAGCCTAAAACAGGTTCATAGCAAATCAGCAATCCTTTTCACACCACAACAGATTCCTATTGAAGTCAATGAAAAAGAAAATTGGCCACACTGTAAAATGAGCTGTTCATTCACTATCAGCCCATTTTGCACTACTGGTGTTTAATAATTTCATGCCCTGGGACTCTCTTCATTAGAACAAAGATTAAGAAGAGGTTTGATATAAGTGTTCAAACTTGTATGGGGTTTTGATAACTCAGGATAAACTATTTCTGCTGGTTGGTGAGACAGTAATCAGAGGGCGTAAGTTTAAGATAATCAACAAAAGGATGAAGAGAAATGTTAGTAGTTTTTTTATGTTGAGGGATGCCCCACCAAAAACTGTGGTAGAAGCAGAATCTATAATTCCTTTAAAAAGTTAGAAAAAAAAGAATCTAGGGAAAAGGCAAGGGAATTAAACTAAGTGAATAACTTATTCAGAGAGGCAGCCAGGACAATGGATCAAATGGTTTCTCTTTGTACTGTGCAACTCTGACATTCTCCGCATTGATTGCTTCTACCACCTTTCTGCCCAATCTAATAAACTTGTTTTGCCTCCTTGATGTCCTCCTCACTGTTTGCTAAACCCATACTTTGTATGATCAGCAAGTGTTGATATTGTGCTCCTTCTGCCCAGGCTCAAATCATCTACATATATTGAGAATAAAGGTGAACCCAGCACAGAATCCTAGCATACACCTCTTCCAATCTGAACAGCACCCTGTTACGGTCAAGTGAGGCTTTCCTCTGTTCCCTCTTCCTGTTTGACCACAACAGGCTTAATTCTTCCTTAAAGTGGATGTACTGGCCAATTCAATAGGTGTTTTATTTACTTGCCTGCTTACTTGCTATGATCATAACAAGAACCAATCGGACAGGTTTTTTTGAGCTGAACAAAGAAAGTGGTTAATTTTAATGTACCTAAAGTGAACTAATGAAAATAATCAACTACCTGCCAACATTCACTCGCACATACCTGATAGAGGTTTATACACACACAAATAGGTTACAGAGAGCGGAAAGGTAGATTTGTCGAGTTAGAATCCATAGGACAAAAGGATATACAGTCTGTGGGGTTTGGTGATTCAGCTGGCTTCTAGCTGAATTCAGTGGTCCTGAGGCTTTTAGTTTGAAGAGGTAGATGACTGGTTTGATTGGTCAGTTGGAGACAATGATGCGGATGATTTACTCCGATGGGGTTTCTGATTGTAGCTGGAGTATGCAAAGGTGGTCAGTCAACAGGCAGAGTTCGAATCTTGTAAGCTGAAATGGAGAGAAAGAGGAACCCCACTTTTTTTTTAATTCATTCATGGGATGTAGGCATCACTGGCCAGGCCAGCATTTATTGCCCATCCCTAATTGCCCTTGAAAAGGTGCTGGTGAGCTGCCTTCTTGAACCGCTGCAGTCCATGTGGAGCAGGTACACCCACAGTGCTGTTAGGAGGGGAGTTCCAGGATTTTGACCCAGCGACAGTGAAGGAACGGTGATATAGTTCCAAGTCAGGATGGTGTGTGACTTGGAGGGGAACTTGCAAGTGGTGATGTTCCCATGTATTTGCTGCCCTTGTCCTTCTAGTTGGTAGAGGTCGCGGGTTTGGGAGGTGCTGTCTAAGGAGTCTTGGTGCGTTGCTGCAGTGCATCTTGTAGATGGTACACACTGCAGCCACTATGCATCGGTGGTGGAGGGAGTGAATGTTTATAGATGGGGTGCCAATCAAGCGGGCTGCTTTGTCCTGGATGGTTTTTTTAAATTTTGATTTAGAGATACAGCACTGAAACAGGCCCTTCGGCCCAACGAGTCTGTGCCGACCATTAACCACCCATTTATACAAATCCTACACTAATCCCGTATTCCTACCACATCCTCACCTGCCCCTATATTCCCCTACCACCTACCTATACTAGGGGCAATTTATAATGGCCAATTTACCTATCAACCTGCAAGTCTTTTATGGCTGTGGGAGGAAACCGGAGCACCCGGAGGAAACCCACGCAGACACAGGGAGAACTTGCAAACTCCACACAGGCAGTACCCAGAATTGAACCCGGGTCGCTGGAGCTGTGAGGCTGCGATGCTAACCACTGCGCCACTGTGCCGCCCTACCACTGGATGGTGTCGAGCTTTGTGAGTGTTGTTGGAGCTGCACCCATCCAGGCAAGTGGAGAGCATTCCATCACACTCCTGACTTGTGCCTTGTGGACAGGCTTTGGGGAGTCAGGAGGTGAGTTACTCGCCGCAGGATTCCTAGCCTCTGACCTTCTCTTGTAGCCACGGTATTTATATGGCTACTCCAGTTCAGTTTCTGGTCAATGGTAGCCCCTAGGATGTTGATAGTGGGGGATTCAGCGATGGTAATGCCATTGAATGTCAAGGGGAGATGGTTAGATTCTCTCTTGTTGGAGATGGTCATTGCCTGGCACTTGTGTGGCGCGAATGTTACTTGCCACTTATCAGCCCAAGCCTGGATATTGTCCAGGTCTTGCTGCATTTCTACACAGACTGCTTCAGTATCTGAGGAGTCATGAATGGTGCTGAACATTGTGCAATCATCAGCGAACATCCCACTTCTGACCTTATGATTGAAGGAAGGTCATTGATGAAGCAGCTGAAGACGGTTGGGCCTAGGACACTACCCTGAGGAACTCCTTCAGTGATGTCCTGGAGCTCAGATGCTTGACCTCCAACAACCACAACCATCTTCCTTTGTGCTCGGTATGACTTCAGCCAGCAGAGGGTTTTCCCCCTGATTCCCATTGACCTCAGTTTTGATAGGGCTCCTTGATGCCATACTCTGTCAAATGCTGCCTTGATGTCAAGGGCAGTCACTCTCATCTCACCTCTTGAGTTCAGGCCATTTGTCCATGTTTGAACCAAGGCTATAATTGGTTCTTGGGTCTATTTGTGTCAGAGTCCAATGGCTTCTCCTTGCTGCCGCAGAAAAACACAAACTTAAAACCACAGATGGGGAGGGGCTTTTCACATGACTGTAACCCTGTCATTCAAACATGGGTAGCACTATTTCTCTTCTTGCTGAAAAGAATAGGTAGTTCCCTTAAACTTCCTGGGTCTTGGTTCTTGCTGGAAATGAGCAGACATTTTGAGTCCCTCCTCACCGGCCTTGCAATGTCGGATACAGTATTGCAAATTAGATGGCCATCCTAAGCTGTTAGCAAAGTCATCTTTTTTATCTTTTTTAAATTTCTTCAAAAAATATAAATTCAAATCTCCAGGCAGTGGATTAAAGAAAATTATCATTCAACAGAGCAAGTTGGCATGACAAGCCATTAACCTTAACTGTTTGTTTCTTGTCCAACACCCAACTTTCTGTCCATACTACTACATTTTCACTTACATGCTTGAATTGTTTTGTAATATCTACAGTGAAAACCTTATTGAACACCATCTGAAAATACATATATACTATATTGACTGTATTCCCTTTATCTATAAAATCAATCACCATAAATACTCAAAATTTAAAACCCAATGGTGGAGGGAGAGGAAGAATGTTAAACTAACCTACCCAGCAAGAAACTGATGGGATCTGATCAGCCATCCTTGTTATACCCTGCACAATTTTACTGCAGTATTTTACTGATGTATTGAAGTTCCATTGACCTAACCATAATCTTCCAAAATTCTCTCGATTCAGGAACCATTCCTTTAGGTTGGAAAATTGGGCATCACACTCCGCTATTTAAGAAATGTGAGACAGGGAAACAAGGAAATTATAGACCAGTTAACCTAACATCTATTGTCTGGAAATTACTGGAGTCTATAATTAAGGATAGGGTGACTGAACATGTTGAAAATTTCAGATGATCCAAGAGAGCCAGCATGGATTTGTAAAGGGTAGGTCATGCCTGACGAATTTGATTGAATTTTTTGAAGAGGTGTCTAAAGTAGTGGACAAAAGAATGTCAATGGATGTTCTTTATATCGATTTCCAGAAGGCATTTGATGAAGTCCCTCATAAGACACAGTTAGCTAAAGTTGAAACTTATGGTATTGAAGGCAAATTATTGATCTGGTTAGGAAATTGGCTGTGCAGCAGGAAACAGAGAGTAGGGATAAAGGGCAGATATTCTAATTGAAAGAATGTGACTAGCGGTCTGCCACAAGCATCTGTGCTGGGGCCTCAACTATTCACCATATTTATTAATGACTTAGACGATGGGCTAGAAAACCACATTTCCAAATTTGCTGCCAACACAAAGATCGGAGGAATTATAAGGAGTGTAGATGGAATCGTTACATTACAAATAAAATTCATAGATTAAGTGAAATAAAAACAAGAAATGCTGGAAATACTCAGCAGGTCTAACGGCATCTATGGAGAGAGAAGCAGAGTTAACGTTTCAGGTCAGTTTCAGGCCAGACCTGCTGAGTATTTTTTATTTCATATTTCCAGTATCCGCAGTATTTTGCTTTTATCATAGATAAGTGAATGGGCAAAACTGTGGCAAATGGATACCAATGTAGGCAAATGTGGTGTCATCCATTTTGGACCTAAAAGGATAGAACAGAATACTTTCTAATGTGGAAAAGCTCGATACAGTGGAGGTCCAGAGTGAATTGGGGGATTCAAGACATTTTAATGATCTATGTACCTGAACAGGTACAGAAAATAATCAAAAAGGTGAATGGAATACTGGCTTTTATGTCTAGGAGACTAAAATACAAAGGGGTAGAATTTATGCTGCAGCTGTACAAAGCCCTGGTTAGATCACACCTGGAGTACTGTGAGTAGTCCTGGGCACCACACTTTAGGAAGGATATATTGGCCTTATAGGGAGTGCAGCATAGATTTATCAGAATGATACCTGGATTCCAGTGGTTAAATTATGAGGAGAGATTGCACAAACTAGGGTGGCATTCTCTGAAATTTAGAAGGTTAAGGGGTGATTTGATCGAAGGTTTCAAGATATTTAGGAGAACGGATAGGGTTGATAGAGAGAAATTATTTCTGCTGGTTAGGGAGTCGAGGACTAGGGAGCATTAGAAGTGATGATTAGAAGGGATGATGTTAGTAAATCAGTGAGAGGGGTCATTATTTTAAAATTGTCATGAAGACAGTGGCAGGAGAGGTTAGGAGAAAAGTTGTCATGTAGAGAGTTACTGGAGAATAGCTTTGCTAAAGAGGATAGTTGCATCAAAGGAAGAATAGATAAACATCAAAGCAGATGAATACACAGGGCTATGGGGAGAAAGCAGGAGAATGAATTAGTTTTTGGACACTGTAGCAAAGAGTCATTACAGATGTGATGGGCTGAATAGCCTCCTTCTGTGCTGTGAACTTCTATCGTTCTATGGCATTTGGCTATGTTCTGTATGGTCACATGCATTCCATTAATAATGCCCTGTCCTTTAAAGGAGTAAAAGTGAAGGGCTCCCTTGGTGTTGCCAGGAGTTTCCCATATGGAAGTTGATGAATTGAGAGTGAGGCAAATATGGCATTTGCGACCTGCATGATGCATGTGCACTGCAGGTTAGTTTATTTGGCAGATATCTCCTGTTGTTTGGTACAACAATTCTGTTGCATAAAAGATCAAGGCTGAGTTTACCTCACTGCAATTAAAAGACCTGTCCTTGTTGAAGTGGTCTGTCTGTAAGAAAGTACAAAGTGATGGTGTTTTTGAGGAGCTGTAGTGCCTATAGACAGGTTTCATCTGACATTTCCAATTATGACAGTTTGGGTTTATATACATGGCTGTTATAAGAAAAGGTCTTCATTGATCTTCTTGAAAATGTACCCATCCTGGTACCTGCTGTGATTCTCCTCCCCATGTTGACAGAGTAATACTCATAGCTCGTCTGAAAGCAACATACAGTGATATTGCCTGGGGAAACAAACACAGACAATACATGAACCACAGTTTTAACCATCTATCAGTAAGGCTGCAATACACTTCACTAACTTCATTTCACCCACAATAACAATAAAGGACAGTAGCAGTGACTGGCAAACAGCTCCCCAAAAATTAGAGAAACGGCAATGCACCTCTAATAGTAAGAATGCAACTAAAGAAAAGGTGTTCCATGCAGTGCCCATTCTAAATTGGCACTGAACATCTGCAGTGCTATTCAGGCACTCCAAATGTGTTCTGGGAGCATCTCATAATTTAAGTAAACATTGGACTGACTGAACCTACTGCACAGATGTGCAGGTTTTAAGTGCCACAGACATTTGTGAGTCATATTATGATGTACATTAAGGATCAGGTGTTTAGAAGGCCTCAGCACTACCTAATGTTGAGAGCCAGTGTCAGATGTGCTATACTATTATAGGTTCTGAAGATTGTGAGATTGGCCCTATAATTTAAATTATGAAGTAAAATATTGCATGGAAAAGAAGCCCAGTGGTCCATTAATAGAATACATCTGACACAACACTGCCATTATCTGGTTGGGCTGTACAGGAATTAGTAGTGAGACCCACTTTCATAGCCATCTTTTTTCTAATTCTTTCATGGGATGTGGGTGTCACTGGCAAGGTCAGCATTTATTGCCCATCCCTAATTGCTCTTGACAACTGAATGGCTTACTAGGCCATTTCAAAGTCAACCATATTGCTGTGGGTCTGGAGTCACATGTAGGCCAGGCTGGGTAAGGATGGCAGATTTCCTCCTCTAAAGGACATTAGTGAATTGATAATTTTATGGCACTATTACTGAGACTAGCTTTCAATTGAAGATTTTTTTATTATTTAATTGAATTTAAATTCCACCAGCTGCCGTGGTGGGATATGAACCCATGTCCTTAGGGAATTGGCCTGGGCCTCTGGATTATTGGTCAGTGACATTTCCACTATGCCACCATTTCCCCCTCTGAAGGCAGAAAGATTTGCATTCACCTTATTCCAAGTGGACATCATCAAAAGTTTTATTTATTCATTTACAGGATGTGGGTGTCACTGGCAAGGCTATCCCTAATTACATTTGAGAAATTGGTGGTGATAACTGAATGACTTGCGAGGCCATTTCAGAGGGCAGTTAAGAATCAACTACTGTCCTGTGGATCTGGCATCCCATATAGGCCAGACCGGGTAAGGATGGTAGGTTTGCTTCACTAAAGGGCATAAAGTGAACCAGATAGGTTTGTATAACAATCCAGTAGTTTCATGGTCACCATTACTAAGATAGCTGTGGTGAGATTTGAACACTTGTCTCTGGATTATTAGTCCAAGACTCCGAATTACTCGTCTGGTAACATAACCAGTATGCTACCATAGCCTTATTTAAACTGACCAGATCAAGCTGGTATTGTAGCATGTCAGGATTTGATTCAGGTAGAAGTGGATCCAACAATACTTAAAAGGTCACTTGCTCTGTAACAACCAATTGCAGAGTTGGAAAAGTGGCAAATTTGAAACTACAGCCCTTTCCATTTGACCCGATTGCGTTGTGCCAAGCTACCCCAGTGTTTCTCCTCTGTCTGCCATCCCCACCCCGCCTCTGCACTGTTGCTTGCATGTAAAATCCTGAATTTGATTTGATCAGGGTGCAACCAAAGGACAGCTACATGTCCCATTTTGCCCCCTCCAGTCCTCAGGACCTGCTCCCAGGAATTTATGGCCTTTTGAATGCAGTGCCCAGTGCTTCATGTCTCTTAAGTTGGTTTCGTCATCATTATATGAATTTTGTGAATTCTCCTCTGTCACGATATATAGAAACCCACAGGCATTCATTTAAGCAGAGGGAGAGAATGAAGTGAGCTGCATTAACAGCTGTTGAGAATTCAGCACCGTCCGTATCTGTAAACTGAAGGGAGTTGTGTGAAAATAACTGACATCAGTAGATGGCAAAATACCAAGAACCGGATAATGCATCAAGATGTGGAGAGCTAAATGGTTATGTAAAATTTTTCCAACCAGAGAACTCAGTGCTGTTTATACATTTTATTCTGCAAACATTAATTGACATTGAAGTGGCAAGAGACAAACTCTAAAGTTCCTGCTTCATTTACAGGAATTAGTTTACTCATTCCACCAGAAGCCATTCCTCGAGGCAAGATCTATGAACTATATCTTACTGTTCACAAAAAAGAGGATGTGAGGTATGTAGCAATCCCCACCTTAAATCGTGCTATAGTTCTCTTTCTATTTCTGTCTATATAACCAATAAGTTTGTTTGTTTGTCACTACTATGCCAAGTAACAGAAGTTTGATCATTTTACATCTGGACTGAATGCCAAGAAGAAAATCAATGATAGTCATTTAGCAGTACAGAACTTGAGTATTGCTGAAAATAGAGACATGTTGTCAAAGCTTTTCATCTTGCACTCATCAAGACAATTCACAAAAATAACCAATGTAAGGGAAAACAACAACTTATACTGCATGAGAAGAGAGTGCTGATTGGTTGGCAAGTGACCTCTGATTGGTAGAGGCGTTGCCATGGAGAATGCACCAGTTTACGGTGACTGACAGTTAACTGCCAAGCTTTGTTTGAAATTTAAACCAGGCAGCTTGACTCTGATTGGGCAAGGCATTGCTCTAAGGAATGAACCAACGAATGGCTGTCACTTATTTTGTTTAGCTGAAACAGGCGCAATGTGTGTACATATTCTTTCTGTCTGCAAAGAACAGGGCCCAGTGTATTAATATATGTAGCTTCCAGTACACGCAAATGCGCCACACCGACAGCCCTACTGACAATCTTAGCTTGATGTCAGTGTAATTCTTAGCACACTGTGGATTATTTAGCAAATGTTGTCCAATCGTGGAATTACAGCTAATGTTGGACGCTGTGTTTTGAATTTTGCAAGCACGGGCTGGTTGGATACGGCCTGTACCTTGCCCATTGTGAACAGCAGAAGGGACATCTTGTTTGATACAATCCACCAGTCTTTGGGAAATACAGCCTATATACCTAGCATCACACTGGCATTGAAATTTATATATCACATTACTCATTTGTGTAATATGCAGGACATCGTTTTGGTTTGATGGCAGCATTCTGTTAATGGTGAACACCACATGTGTTGCTACTGCATAGCAGCAGCATGAAACAGCTGGCTTTACCTGTTGCTCAAATGACATCCTGCATGACAATGGCTACCTTGATCAGATAATTTCTCGTTGTATATCATGCAACCTTATGAATGGGCCGAAGGCCATCTTTTTTGGCCTTGAAAAGTGCCCTGTCTGCCTCAAATTACCCTGGAAGGGTAATGTATCCCAAAAATTTGAGTGCAAGATGAATAGCTTCAACAGCATTTCTCTATTTTCACCAAACTCAAAACCAATGATCTTCTAATTTACAAATTTAAACGGGCAGAAAATTGGACAGATGATCTACCACATGCAGTTTTTTTTAATGACTTCTATCCAAGCTATCTTCAACTGCCATCAGAAAGAAAATCTCTCCCTACATTTACTATATTCTTGTTTACCAAATATGCGCAGGACCTAAAATCTCTTGGGTTACAATCCAGTCACTTATGATGGAATCAAGTTTGGTGGTAGCCTCCAAGGTTGATCCTGCAAGAGCTGCTGCATCAGGGGGAAGCATCTCATTAGTATGGGTGAGACATATGCAAGTAGCACTACAGACTTATCTCCCCACTTTCCACTACCTGTTGGAATCTTCGGCACACTCCCCACATCCCTAACTTGGATAGGGGTCAGGCTTCTACCCACCAGACCTCAGTAATGGTCTTTGCTCAGGTTGCGAATCCTAACCAATTCTTTACAAAAAGAAAATGCTTAATTCTTCAGGGCTCCACCAGCTTCTACATCATCCCTCTCCTCCGTGGAGCTACATACGCCCTTGTGGAGGTTGGTACAGCTCCACTTACTTGACGTACCAGCTGTCACCATTATGACAAGTCCAGGAGTTGGAACTTCCAAATTGGGGAGTCCCAGCCCTGACTCTGTCCCATGACTGCCATTTACCTTGTAACACCTGGAAACAATAGAGACCCAGCAAAACCAGGTCCCTCAGTGTTTTCCTGGGAGTTGTGCCAGTCTCCTGTCAGAATTACACTTAGAGATTGACAGAACCCCTGTGGAATTTCAGCCACTATCTTATTTTATTTAACATACAAGGGTTCACCTATCTTGCAGCCAACAATTGAGACTGGTTGCGTCAATATTGGTTCCAGTCTGGTAACATATTCCCTAGCTGGAATATTTCTGCCCAAAGAGAGCTCTTAGTAAAAGATATGGGCAGAACTCAACTCCTGGCTGTTCACATTTTTTAAAAAAATGATTACATAACTAGGAAGATCTCAATACATTTAGATTAACTCAGAATTATTTATAAAAGCGATCGAGACTTTTACATTGTAATTGAATTTTGCTCAATTACAATTTGAAACTCAAGCCATTTAAGACTTGCTTCTCAGGGTTTTTTTGCTGCACTTCTTATTGGAGTCTGGTCAAAACTTGATTCTAGAATGTTATTGCAAATTTAGTGTTGCTATAAATGCATGCTTAGACTTACTAATTATGACAAGCAGCATTTATTAACCATTAATATCAAATTTACAATTTAACTTGAACTTATCCCAGTTTACTCATTTGATAAAGCGCATCAGTGTCTTTTCCCAGAGTTGCTTATCCAAAAGCAACAGTTACCTCAGCGTTTATTTTAAATCACCATATCATAACATATTCGGCTCTAGATTAGTTTTATTGTATTTGGTACAAGATCGTTATTAATGATGTTTGAAAACATTAACTTACTAAGAAGTAGAATGAGAAAGCATCAATGTGCCATGAGAATGACACAGGCTCACAGTTACGGCTCATCAATTAGTAAGTACCTGATCTGAGTTGTGCTAGCTAGTTCTAGCTATCAAGCTGAGAAAAAGGTTTGCTCATTAAGGAAGACAAAATTGGATGGTTGGTCCCTTGTATTAATTCCTTCCCTCATAGAATTTGAGGGTTGAGGTGTCATATAATATTTGTTTTTCAAAAAAGTTATAAATCCTGAAAATTACAAAGTAGAATTTTTGATCTACAGGGAACCAAAATAAAATGTTAGTTCAAAATATTCTTGGAATCTTGGGGGCAAAAAAGCTAACACAGTACTTGCACAGTTAAATCAGATAAAGTGTTTCTAATATCTTAACCCATAAAGAGAATGGCAACCTTCTCATAATAATATTGTTTGAATGAAGTGATGAATTAAGTGATGTTCTATTAAAAGTATGTTTCAAGCTAAACTGTAAGATTAAACAATAGCAAAGAACTGAATAATACATTTTCTGCATTGTTTATTATGCATTGCTCATTAAATTTTTACCATTTTGATAATTGAGGTTACCTCTAGCAGGGTGCCAGACCCTCCTCAGTCCAGTTGTAAGCTGTGGGCCTCCAGGTGTCCTGCTAACTGGGCCAGTCATTCTTAGCATTCAGCACTGCGCAGAAGGAAATCTGGAGAACTGGTCCATAAGGCTGAAGAAACAATCGCCTCAAGGAAACTGGGAGGTAAAAAAAAGAAAGTTTGGTATGTTTCAGAAAAAAACCAGTTACATCCTCATGTAAGATATTTGTCCTGTAAATGAAACTATCAATCTTAAAATACTATGAAAAAAGATACTAAATAACTAATAAATTGCTCATGACCAGTTGATGAATATGAAGGTTTGGGTGTATAGAGAAGATAGCATTGGAGTTTCAGGAGACACTTCAGAAACTAGTTCCATAGATCCACCTAATGGTTACAGCCTACAGCTACATCACAGCAGTTGACATACTAATATTGAATGGAAAATATTGGCATAGTAATTTACAATGTTAACCAGTGACAGAAAAGCATATCCAAAAACAATGACATTAGGAAGTAAGATTTGTGAACAGAAAATGCATGCCAAATGCTCGATTTTTAACAATAAATAAATGCCTGCATTTGAAGGAGTTATTACAATATGATGAGTGTTTTATTTGTTTTTGAGATTTAGGTGATTCTGGGCATGGCAATAGTTGTTGCTGAGAGGATGTTTCCCCTCATGGAAGAGAGTATAACCAGGGGACACAATTTATAAATAAGGGGTCTCCCATTTAAGATGGAGATGAGGAGAATTTTTTTTCTCTTAGAAGGTTGTTAGTTTGTGGAATTCTCTTCCCCAGAGAGCAGTGGAGGCAGGGTCGTTGAATATTTTTAAGGCTGAATTAGATAGATTCTTGATTGACAAGGGAGTCAAAGGGTACGGGGGTAGACAGGAAAGTCAAGTTGAGGCCACAATCAGATCAGCCATGATCTTATCAAATGGCGGAGCAGGCTTAAAGGACTGAATGGCCTACTCCTGCTCCAAATGCGTATGTACATATTTTTGTAAAACTTGTCACATGAGGATTTAGGATCAACCACATAGTGTGACACAGGGGGTCACATGTAGAATAGATTGGGTAAAGGTGGCAGGTTCCCTTCCCTGCAGAGTGTTACCAAATTAGTTGAGTTTTTAAGAAAATTGAGCCTTCAATTTGTCTATCGATCACTGTCATTTATAAATTATCCTTGAAGTTGAACTCCAAAATTAGTCTATTATTAACATACTATGAAAAGATTGGATTTATTATTTTCTGCTTCAATGTTTGTATTAGTGACATTTTTCCATAATTTTCCTATCTTATTTGTGAATGGGAATAAATACAAAGCTCAGTTATCAAGTCAGTTGATGCAATGCACCTGCACTGCATAGTTTATTAAGCCAACACAACTTTCCCCAAAAGATTTTAAGACATGTAGTGATCAATAATCTCACTCTTTTATTGAGTAACAATTGAAAACCGAGCACAAAAATTAACTCCAACAACAGCACAGATAGATGTTAAAAATAGGAGAAAAGCTGCAATTTTAGCTTTTCTGTACAAGTCATTTTCTGCTCCCAAAAAGGAAGCAAAGTTGGTAACAAATCCACTATTACCTTGGGGCCTTGTTAATCAGCTTTCAAAGAAAGATGTGGCAGTTTTCTGTTGGGGGAAACTAAAACAGCAAAGTATGAAATAGCTCATCAGTTGAGCTGGAATTAATTAGAGAAGGGAAGCAGATAAACCCTTTGACACAGTACCTGTTAAACATGGCTTAGCTGTAATTGTTAGATTAACTGATTCAGTGCTGTCATTGACAGGAGACGTCTTCACAGGAGCACAAGCTCCACTAAAGACTAAGCACCCACCCCACCAATTACCATCAGGTTTTAAATAGCTGGTTGCACTGGGCTCAATGTTGTTTAAGTTGTCTTATCAACCCTCAGCTTAAGGGCACAAAAGCTGTTGAAAAGTTCCAATGAGGTGTTCAGCTGTTTATTTCACACTCCCACATGGCCCCCAAAGTTTGAGTGTTGAAAGAAATTGTTACAAGTACAAAACAACTAAACAACAAGTTAATTTAAATATAATTTTCAGTAACATTACAGAAGCAGACAGTGGGCACAAATTTTGAAACTTTTTAAGCAAGAGGCAAGAAACTGCAGCTGCTGGAAATCCTAGCAGGACATTCAGCATCTGCAAAGAGTAAAGTTAACATTTCAGTTATAGACCCTTCATTGGAATATCTGATATATCTACGTTTGAAGCATTAACTTCTCTGTCCTCTTCACAGATGCTGACTGACCTGTTGTGTGTTTCCCACAAGTTCTATTCAAAACTTTCTAGTTTAGTCTTTGTTTCTGATTTCAAAACAGAGTTTGATTATTCATATAAAAGTAAATACTTTGATTCTAATGACATAGGATCAGCCATGAATGGCAGAGCAGACTCGACGGGCCAAGTGGCTGACACCCATTCCTAATGTTCGTATCCATAAATCTGTTTTTCAGGTTCTGGAAATAGTCATGTCAGTGATTTAGGTTCCATAATCTAACTGCTGTTTTGAATTTCCTACAGTTTCCTGTCTCCAGGGTTGGATTAATTTTCTTGCATACTACTTGACTAGTTAAGTGGCTGTAAAACCACTTGAGAGGTGGGAAATGAGCAGTATTGCAGGCAAGAACCTCATTAGCCATTTTTTTCTGCCAAAAAGCCTAATGAGGTGCTGGAGACTGAACTCACTCAGAGGAAAACTGAATCAATCAACAATTCTGCTTGCTGCCATTAAAACAAACCGAGAAAGAAAAAAAATTAACAGCCCAATGTCTTTCTTAAATTTTGTTCATAATTATAGGTGAAGTGCACAAACAATGCTGATTCTGTGAAGTGATGTGGTAAAGATATATCCTCTATTATCTTGTTCTCATACGTACATAATGGGTAAATCATGCCGAATTCAAAGTAAATAACAAACAAAAGACTGAAATGCTAGAAATCTGAAACAATTCCCTACAGTTTTCTGCCTCCAGGGCTAGATTAATGTTGTCATATTGCTTAATTTTATTTTGAGCGGTCGGAAAAATTGATAGGGATATGGGGAAAGAGCAGGGGACTAGGAATAACTGGATAGCTATAGCAAAGACCTAGCGTAAGCACAATGGGCTAAATTGTCTCATGCTGTGCTCTTTATCATTCTATGATTCCATGTGAAGGATCTGGTGTTGAGCTAATTTAGGTTAAATTAAGACTCAAACACATTTAAGTTGAATTGAGCTGATCATTTGTTCACAGGAGTTAAATGCTGTAACATCATTTTGCAGATATAATTGTCCCTCAGGTAAGGAGAGTGAGAAAACTGATGGAAAACATGTTAACTTTTGTTTTGACTTGATAAACGATGTGGGAAGGGGAAGATTTGGGATAATAATCTCGGAACAATCTTAAAATAAGTTCTGATCTCTGATCGTCAGAGTCACATTAAACTACAACATCATTATATACCTTTGTAAGGCACTGTATTATCCTCGTACAGAAGCTTGCACGCCAAGAACACATATCAGGATGCTCCAGGTTGGCAAGGCTCTGCTAGGGGTAAGTTTCATAAAATTAACCCTTGCATTTCAATAAGGTCCTAATTTTAACACCCTGCTCCTACCCAGTTCCTGACAAGAATGGGACATGCACATGGATAACAGAGGGATACAATACTTACCTCCCACTTGCACCACACTCCAGCTGGCAGATATTTAAACTCTGTTGTTTCAAGAGACATGTGCGCTCTCATTGTTGGCAAGCGAGCACCTCATAAACAGTCAAATGTCAGGGTTAGAGGCCGTCATTGAGACTTTGATATAAATTTCACTCATACTCAGCATCAGCAACATTGCTGAGCAGGTTATTAGTAGGTGGCACTTAATAGCACCTTCTATGACTATGATAACCCCTTCTATGACTTTGCTGATGATTGGAAGTAGGCTGCTAGAGCAGTAATTGGCCAGGTTGGATTTGGCCTGCTTTTTTTTGACAGGACACACCTGGGCAATATCCATCTAGTTGGATAGATGCCAGTGTTGTCGCTGTATCTTGGACATGGTGATTTCTGGAGTACAAGTCTTCAGTACTGCAGTCAAGATGATATCAGAGCCCATAGCCTGTGCTGTTTCTAGTGCGCTCAGCTGTTTCTGTATGTCATGGATTGAATTCAACTGGTTAAAGACTGGCATCTGTGATGGTGGGGACTTCACATATACTGGGACTTCTGACTGAAGACGGTTGCACTCATATGCTGGGGTCTGCCATTGTCAAAGATGGGGATGTTCATGGAGCCTCCTGCTCTGTTGTTTGATAAATTGTTCACAACTATGCACGACTATAGTAGGGTTCCGGAGCTTTGACTCAATCTATTGGTTGTGGGATGAATTTATTCTACCTATACCACATGGCTTTTGCATTTTAGAAAACATGACACCCAATTCTACCTTTCTACAACCTCTTTTAACCTCTCCACTCCATTTGTTCTGCTTGTATTTGGGGTAAAAATTGGACATGGGCCATTTTCAGGCACATAATGGCACATGGATAGTGTGTGCTTGAACCTAGAAGCCTGATGAGCATCCTATATTGGACCTTGGACCTTATTAAATAATTTAGGTAAGCTGCAGGCAACTGTTGCACTAACAGATGCTGCACCCATTTTAAGAGAATCAATTTCAAGCTGCTTGCCTCGTTGGCACTGGCCCTCAGTAAATCTCAGGGGAGAGTGAAGGACAACAGGAAGGAAGCCAGCTGTGGCCCTTAGGAGTCCTTTGGATCCTGAAGGACCCTTCCTGCTCCTTCTAGTTCCATATCAAGCTCTGTGCCATGTCATCCAACTTAGGAGATGATTCCAAACACTTGTGTTAGATCTCTTTATTTACATATGTAAATGGCTACCACATGTTTAGTTGGCCGCCATGGGCATCTGGATAATCGTCTATCCCAATTTAGGATCAGATGTATTTCAGGTGCTCTTGGGGCACTGGGGGCAGTACCATGAAATTGATGCATTTTGGCCCCATTTTGTGTCAAAGAACTGGTGCATGGGGTTCAATATCTCTCCCATCTTCTTTGGCCCACTCCACAAATGCTAATTTGTCACCACAGGCTACATCCTGACCCCAGCTATCATCTGGGCTAAATCAGACTTATTTATGTCTGTTCATCCCTATCTTCCCTGTCACAAAGACTGCCTTGTTCCATTTCCTCTATCACCGATTTACCTCTTGTGCTGCTTAAATCTTCACTCGTGCTTTTGTCACCTCCAGTATTCCAGTGCTCTCCTGATTGGTCACTCATCCTTCATCCTATATTGCAACATTCACTCACCATATCTGACTGCACTAATCTATGTTTGTTCCTGGTACTTCTATGGCTTATATTTAAAATTCTCATCCTCCCTATGTCAGTAATTTCTCCAGTGCTGCAACCACCACCACCCCACCCGTTCCTGTACTGTCCATTTCTCTCTCTGTAGCTTAACACTCCCTTTGCTCTGCCTTTGAAGGTAATGTCAATGTTCCAACTTGGTCCTATTCTCTGCAATTCCCTTCCTGAACTATTCTACCTAACCATCTCCCTTTCCCCCTTTAGGACCCTCCTTGAAATCCATCACTTTGACCAAGCTTTTGGGCATTTCTTTCTAATCCATCTGTCTTTGGCTCAGTATTAATTTTCTCTGTGAAGCTCCTTGATACATTTGTCCACCTTAAAGGTATGATGTAAGTGCAGGTTTTGTGTGTCAGGAGCAAGCGCTTACTTACGGAATGGTTCTTGCCGCATAACACAAAGAAATATCTCAATAAATTCAAAACATTTGCAAAAATGTCAACTCCTTAGGTGTGTTGCAGCCAAATATTTACATTATGAGTGACCAATTCTACTTTAACAAATTATAGGACCAATCTTCCTGTGTTCACTGTTTTTAATTAAGAAAATAAGGGGCTGGATTTTCATTCTGATGTTGGGAACCTGATGTCTGGTAATTTTCGGATGCCAACACCATGCCATGTCAGCACTATTTTTATATGCAAATGGCTGAATTGACCAGAGGGTGAGAGTGGCATTCCATTAGCGATGCCTGGACTGGCATGGAAGTGAGACTTAAAAAATGAGGGCTGTTTGAAAAGGTAAGCGGCAGCAATGGCTGGCTTGCCGCTCGCTGAAGTGATGGATCCACAGGGGACTGAAAGGGCCAGCGCTGACATCAGCAGGTGTCCACAAACAGCCCCATACTTCTCTGTTGGCTCGATCCTGAGATGAGGGGCATAGAGGGGACTCCTGCCCAATGCATGCTTTCACTCTTCAACTGCTGTCATCTATGGAGTTGGTTTTGATGGAGCATCTACTGAGTAGGCCGAGTACTCATAACCACTTTTTTGTGTTTCTCACACAGTCAGTTGCAGAGGGGAGAAGAGTGCCCAAGCACAATCATCGCTGCCCTCCTCGGCAGAGGAAGACTTAATGGAGCCAGAACCATCACATCATTTCTCCGCACCTTCCACCAATGCAGATACACTCATCTCGGTTGGGCCGCAAAGTAGTTTAGAATGGGGAGCACTGGATGAACCTCATATCACGTGTGAGCAGGAAGGGCAGCGTGAGGCAGAGTCAGCTGTGGGAAATCCCTCCGAAGGACGGAGGATAGACACAGCGATGGTCCACTGGGGAAAGATGCTGGGCCTTGGGTGTCACAAAACAAGTAGGGTCTTTCTGGAGAATCAGAAGCAGATAGGTTCCTGATTGTCAGAGATCCCTGAGGCTTTGCAAAGCCATGGGTAAGCAATGGAGGAGTCCATGCAGTGCATCTGCTCAGTAGTGACTTGGTTTTGAGTGCATAAGCTCCTCCAATGAGAAATTGGGCAACATTTTGGGCAGCCATATGCAGCAACACTCTGAGTAGGTGCAGCAGCAGTGTGCTGATATGCACAGAAGATTGAGACTGTCTGCAGCATTGACCGTTCAGTGTCACTGATGGTGCTGAGATGCTCGGAGTGGATGCCAGCTGCATCCCAGTCGGTGGCCTCATCCAGCATCAAGGACACCATGAAAGGGCTGAAGCAGTTAAAGAGGCTGATGAGGAGGCCACCCCTCAGGGGCACCAGCATCATCCCTCAGCCCCTCGTCCCCTCGGACTCAGGAACCATCTATGCCACAAGACCCTGTGACAGAGGTGGCCTCTGCAGTGACGCAGGTGCAGCATGCTTTGGAGGAGCCCCCACGGACACCTCCAAGTCAAGAACGGAAACCACAGGCATGTCTGCCAGAGGCAGAGAGTAGGTAGCAGACTGCCTCCACCTCATCCTCTGCCTCAGGGAGAGCACCACTTGCAGCCCAGTTCACAACAATAGAAAATTACAAAGATTTCCAGCAGCTGCAGTATTTTGCTTTTGTATTAGTGGGTAAAAGTCATCCAGTGTGCTCCTGTGAGTCCATCAGTAATTATTCAACCATGGATGCTTGCTATCTTTCTCCTGCCAGAGCCACTGTCACTCGTTTAGTATTTGGAACTTGATGTTTAATGCCAACCTCCTTGAAGGAAATAAATCAAGAAATATTCTTTTGCTGTACCTCTCGTCCTTCTTTCTTTGACAACAGAAAACAGTCTAGTTCCTTAAAAAAAAAGGTCAGTTGATCCCAAATCAACTATCTTCTCTCAACAGCACCACACTGTTAGTTTCACTTTATGGGTCACCTGGGTGCTCTATTCTCAATCTGTGTGCTGATTTACTTTTATGAAAATAATAATTGCTATGTTCTCAATCAGATTTGTGTGTTATGAATGCATCATGTCAAAAGGGGGATGGAATTTAGGGGCGGTCAGGGGGCTACCTAGGTTTGCAGGGTTTCCATGCTCAGTGATGTTGAAGAAGTGGAGGCCCCATTCTCAATGGTCGCGGGTGCCAATGGGACTCCACAGATATGGGTGATTGTGGGATGATTGTTCTCTATGCTGGAAGGTTAGTTATGGAGTCACCTATCATAAGGGTTGAGAGGTGCTCAGGTGAAACATTGCTGAATAAGCATGGCCTTTGCCACCACACTAGCCTGCTGACTGCCATGAGCCCTGGGACAGCCCTGGGATAGCTATTGCTTTGGATACTGTTGGGGGGAATGGCCTCTCAGGGGAAAGCAGCAACAGCCCAATTCGTTGCACCATGGTTGGCTCTGCTGTACAGGGGAGGAGTAAAACATGTGGAAATGCAATAGTTATAGGGGATTCAATTGTAAGGGTTTAGATAGGCGTTGCTGTGGCCGCAAACAAGATTCCAGGATGGTTTGTTGCCGCCCTGGTGCTCGGGTCAAGGATGTCTCAGAGCGGTTACAGGACATTCTGAATGGGGAGGGTGTACAGCCAGTGGTCGTGCTACACACTGGTACAAACGACGTAGGTAAAAAAAAAGGATGAGGTCCTAAAAGCAGAATATAGGGAGTTAGGAAGTAAGTTGAAAAGTAGGACCTCAAAGGTAGTGATCTCAGGATTACTACCAGTACCACGTGCTAGTCAGATTAGAAATAGCAGGATATATCGGATGAATATGTGGCTGAAGAGATGGTGTGAGGGGGAGGGTTTTAGATTCTTGGGACATTGGGACCAGTTCTGGGAGAGGTGGGACCAGTAAAAACTGGACGGGTTATACCTGGGCAGGACCGGGACTGATGCCCTCGGGGGAGTATTTGCGAGAGTGGTTGGGGAGGATTTAAACTAAAATGGCAGGGGGGTGGGAATCTTTGCAAGGAGTCAGAGGAAGGGGATCAAGGACAAGAACAAAAGAAAGTAAGGGGAATAAGAAAAGTGATAGGCAGAGAAATCAAGGGCCAGAATCAAACAGGGCCATGGTGAAAAATAATGGGAAGGGGACAGGTAATGTTAAAAAGACAAGCCTTAAGGCTTTGTGCCTTAACGCGCAGAGCATACACAATAAAGTGGATGAATTAATCACGCAAATAGATGTAAACGAGTAAGATATAGTCGGGATTACGGAGAAATGGCTGCAGGGTGACCAGGGATGGGAAATGAATATCCAGGGGTATTCAGTATTTAGGAAGGACTGACAAGAAGTAAAAGGCAGTGGAATTGCATTGCTGGTTAAAGAGGAAATTAACGCAATAATGAGGAAGGATATTACCTCTGACCATGTGGAATCTGTATGGGTAGAGCTGAGAAACACTAAGGGGCAAAAAATGTTAGTGGGGGTTGTATATAGACCCCCAAACTGTTGTGGTGATGTTGGGAATGGCATTAAACAGGAAATTAGAGACGCATGCGATAAAGGAACATCTGTAATTATGGGTGACTTTCATCTGCATATAGATTGGGCAAATCAAATTAGTCACAATATTGTCGAAGAGGAATTCATGGAGTGTATACGGGATGGTTTTCTGGACCAATACATTGAGGAAGCAACTAGAGAACAGGCCATCCTAGACTAGGGATTGTGTAATGAGAGAGGAATAATTGACAATCTAGTGGTGCGAGACCCATTGAGGATGAGCGACCATAATATGATAGAATTATTCATCAAGATGGAGAGTGACGTAGTTGATTCTGAGACTAGGGTCCTGAATCATAATAAAGGAAACTACGAAGGTATGAGGCGCGAGTTGGCTATGATGGATTGGGGAACGTTACTTAAAGGGATGACAGTGGATAGGCAATGGCAAACATACAAAGAGCGCATGGATGAACTGCAACAATTGTTTATTCCTGTCTGGCGCAAAAGTAAAACGGAAAAGGTAGCCAAACCATAGCTTGCAAGCAAAATTAGAGAAAGCATTAGATCCAAGGAAGAGGCATACAAATTTGCCAGAAAAAAGAACAGACCTGAGGATTGGGAGCAGTTTAAAATTCATCAAAGAAGGACCAAGGGATTGATTAAGAAGGGGAAAATAGAGTATGAGAGTAAGCTTGCGGGGAACATTAAAACTGACTGTAAAAGTTTCTATTGGTATGTGAAGAGAAAAAGATTGGTGAAGACAAATGTCTTACAATCAGAAACAGGGGAATTTATAATGGGGAACAAAGAAATGGCTGACCAACTAAATACATACTTTGGTTCTGTCTTCAAAAAGGAGGACACAAAGAACATACCAGAAATGTTGGGGAACACAGGGTTTAGTGAGAGGGAGGAACTGAAGGAAATCAGTATTAGTAGAGAAATGGTGTTGGGGAAATTTTTGGGATTGAAGGCGGATAAATCCCCAGGGCCTGATAATCTACATCCCAGAGTACTTAAGGAAGTGGCCCTAGAAATAGTGGATGTATTGGTGATCATCTTTCAAGATTCTATAGACTCTGGAACAGTTCCTACAGATTGGAGGGTAGCTAATGTAACCCCACTATTTAAAAAGGGAGGTAGAGAGAAAACAGGGAATTATAGACCAGTCAGCCTGACGTCGGAAGTGGGGAAAATTCTAGAGTCCATTATTAAAGATTTTATAGCAGTGCACTTGGAGAACAGTGGTAGAATCGGGCAGAGTCAGCATGGATTTACGAAAGGGAAATTATGCTTGACAAATCTACTAGAATTCTTTGAGGATGTAACTAGTAGAGTTGATGAGGGGGAGCCAGTGGATGTGGTTTATTTGGACTTTCAGAAGGTTTTCGACAAAGTCCCACATAAGAGGTTAGCGTGTAAAATTAAAGCACATGGGATTGGGGGTAGTGTATTGTGATGGATAGAAAATTGGTTGGCAGACAGGAAGCAAAAAGTGGGAATAAAGGGGTCTTTTTCCAAATGGCAGGCAGTGACTAGTGGTGTAGCGCAGGGATCAGTGCTAGGACCCCAGCTAGTCACAATATATATTAATGATTTAGATGAGGGAACTAAATGTAATATCTCCATATTTGCAGATGACACAAAACTGGGTGGGAGGGTAAGTTGTGAGGAGGATGCAGAGAGGCTTCAGGGTGATTTGTACAAGTTGAGTGAGTGGACAAATGCATGGCAGATGCAGTATAATGTGGATAAATGTGAGGTTAACCACTTTGGTAGCAAAAACAGGAAGGCAGATTATTATCTGAATGGCTATAAACTGACAGAAGGGAATATACAACGAGAACTGGGTGTTCGTGTACACCAGTCACTGAAGGTAAGCATGCAGGTGCAACATGCAGTAAAAAGGGCAAATGGTATGTTGGCCTTCATAGCGAGAGGATTCGAGTGCAGGAGCAGGGATGTCTCGCTGCAATTATACAGGGCCTTGGTGAGGTCACACCTGGAATATTGTGTGCAGTTTTGGTCTCCTTATCTGAGGAAGGATGTTCTTGCTATAGAGGGAGTGTAGCGAAGGTTTACCAGACTGATTCCTTGGATGGCAGGACTGACTTATGAGGAGAGATTGACTCAGTTAGGATTATATTCCCTGGAGTTCAGAAGAGTGAAGGGGGATCTCATAGAAACCTGTAAAATTCTAACATGACTTACAGGGTAGAGCAGGAAGGATATTCCCGATGGTGGGAGAGTCCAGAACCAGGGGTCATAGTCTAAGGATACGGGGTAAACCTTTCAGGACTGAGATGAGGAGAAATTTCTTCACCCAGAGTGTGGTGAGCTTGTGGAATTCATTACGACAGAAAGCAGTTGAGGCCAGAACATTGTATGTTTTCAAGGAGTTAGATGTCGCTCTTGGGGCAAAAGGGATCAAAGGATATGGGGGGAAAGCGGAAACAGATTAATGAGTTAGATGATCAGCCATGATCATAATGAATGGCGGAGCAGGCTTGAAGGGCCGATTGGTCTACTCCTCCTATTTTCTATGTTTCTATGTCTCTTTTCAAAGCCTGAGCACCAGGCATTTCTGCAACAGACCCTTCATCCTCCTCTCCTTTCTCCTCCCCGTCCTCCTCTAAGGAAGAGTGGCATTCAAGGTCCTCCTCTTCATCCAGCTCCAGGCCTCTTTCTATTGTCATGTTGTTCAGCATGCAGCAGATGACCATAATGTGAGACACTCTGGCTGGTTCATACAGGAGAGCAGCACCAACCAGTCAAGGCAACTGAAGTGGATCTTCAAAATATCAATGGTCTGTTCGGTGCAGGTCCATGTTAGTAGATGTAGTGCTTCTCTCCATCCATGTCTGGAAAGCAAACGGCTGTCAGGAGCCATCTCTTCAGGAGATAACCCTTTACCTCAGCAGAAGCCTATGGACTGGAATTTTAAGTTGTGTGGGAGGCCCCACCCACAGCCAAAAAGTCAGGGCCAAGCCAGCCTCTGCCTGACCTGGAACCCATGGCAGGAATTTCTGTGGCCCAGGCCTTTAATTGGCTTTGGGCAGGACTTCCGTCCCTCTGAGGCAGGAAGTCCCACCTCCAAGAGCTGCAGGCCAATCAGCAGGCTGGCAGCTGTCAGTCCTAACAATGTTACCGGAAGCAGTGGCCTCTGCAGCAAGAAGGACTCCGGCCCAAAATAAAAGATAAATTTGTGGGACCTCGCTGGCGACAATCAGCTGGGCCCCAGTGAAGCAAGGGGGGATCGGTCTGGAGGGTGGGGGGAGTGTTGCATCATGGAGCCCATCAGGAGGGCCCCCGCAGCCCACAATGAGGCTGCCAGGTTTTACTGGGCAGCCCCCTGGGGGACCTCAGCTGCCCACCGGCCGCTGGTAAAATACCAGCGGCAGTGGGAGGAGGCCCTTACGTGGCAGTTAATTTGTTACTTAAGGGCCTTGATTGGCCTGGGGTGGGTGGGCAGTTTCTCGCCGCCACTGCTGCCCCTCGTAAATTTGTAGCGGGAGAGGGAAGGCATGGGGAACAGCAACCCCTGACTCCCACTCAATTTTACGACCCCACCACCCACCCACCCCCCTCCACCAGCCCACTCCTGAAACTGCATGTTGGCCTGCAGATGCATGTCAACTGGGACTCTCGAAGAATAAAGGAATCATGTCAGCTGCTCGGGAGCCAAGCACAGACCTGCAAGATGCACTTCATACAGTCACAGACCAGCTGGACATTCAATGAGTAGTAATCCTTTCTGTTCAGGTATCTGGCTGGCTGTTGTGTTGGTAACTTGATAGCTACATGAGTGTAATCTATGACCCCCTGGACCTGAGGGAATCCATCAATGGCAGCAAACCTGTATAGGCCCATCATGGTCAAAACGGATGCATTTCCCCACGCTCTGAACAGGACATCCATGACCTGCCGAATGGCATGCTGAGCTGCCGACTGCAAGATGCCATCTCGGCCTGCAGCTGATCCCTGGAAGGATCCGCATGCATAAAAATTCAGTGCCACTGTGACCTTGATGGCTACAGGTCAGGGACTGCCATGAGGGCATCAAGGCCTCAGATCGTTGTAGATCAGAGACCATTTGCCTGGATAGATCCAGCCTCCTGCAGCACTGGCATTCTGTCATTTGCAGATAGCTGACTTTTGGACAGTAGACCTGATGCCTTGGGTGGTGCCTTCTTCCCCTTTCATGCCCTTGCTGTGCTCCTCTGACCTGCTCTAGGCCAGGCAGATGCATCTGCTAAAGCTCCTCATCACTACTCGGTCCAATGTCAGAGTAGCCTGTTCCCATATCAGCAGTCTCAGCTGATGCTCTTTCATTCACTCGGGCTTCCCCCACTAACCCCAGCTGCCCAAGTGATGCCATCAGCCTCATGTCCCTCTCAATATTCCTACCATTCACTGCTCACAAATGCAACGCTGCCACTGTTTGAGCCTCTTAACTATGTTGAACAGTCTGTACAATAGCCCTTATGGCTCCCCACTGTGTTCACAACAGCTGCACCTCGTATTGTCCCAGAGATTGCATTTTCCCCATGCCTGCCAATGGAGAATTTAAAACTGCTCCCCTGAATCCTGTCAATGAGCTCATCAATGAGCTGAACCAACCACTTAATTAGGAACGTACGAGTTTCTGGCTCCCTCTCCATCCCCCGCTTCGCCACCCCCCCCACTCCCCCCAACACTCCCAACCGATGTCACTTTGAAAATGACTTTGTATTCTGGAGGTGTCAGAATCCAGAGACGCTTTCCAGGAACGCGATCTTCAGCTCACCCCCAAAACAAATTCTAAATTCCAGCCCCAGATATGAGTACACAAAACAGTGTGATGTTGACGGAAAGTGCAAACAGACTCAAATCAGTGGCAGTTCTATATAATGTCATGCCCTTGCTCAAGTGAAAGCGAGCATCAAAGTACCCTCTAATTTTTTTTGTAGTGCGCTGCCGATTTGTTTAAGTGTGCGAGCCTTTTAATTTCTTTTTTGCTGCAGCCAAGCACGTGCGTTAACTTATTGGGGCTGACTTGTATGCAGCCTGTGAAGGAACTTTCAGGTGTGGCCACACACCTTAGAGAGAACACTGGTGTGCACTATCTATTGAAAGCAATGATCCCACAGCAACTCCAAAAGAAAGAAACCTGTGGCACTAATGCCCAAGAGTGCCATTATGTACCACACACTAAGTTACATCTTAGTTGATCTGCCTGCTGTACGTGTATTATGAAACAAATATTAGTCAACTACCAGTTACAAACATATGCTGAACAGATGTAGTATTGGCATTGGGAACACAAATGCAAATATTTATTCAAGGTCTATTGTTTTTGGTAGGCTGCAGTTGCTATGCTAAAAATCATTTAAAAAAATATTTTCTCCAGTATTTTTTAATCCACTGATCAGAGTGCAATGGTCCATACATTGCAGTCAGGAGTTTTTGTTTTGGGTGCAAATTGTGCTCGAATTGAGCTAGTTTTGGAAAGTGTTTTTTTTGCTCAAGGGTCCATTCAAACTTATTTGCATATAGCTGAGCATAAAATCGCTCATACACCAGCACTGGGCAGCATTTTAGAAAGATTTTTTCTTTTTTAAATTTGCATTAAAAAAACATTCCTTGAGTAATGTATGAGTGATAACCTGGTACTGTTTGATTAGTACAGCTGAAAATAGGCTTACCACAAAAAAACATATTTTAATCAGAGTATCTAATTAACCACCTGTGAGTAACCTGGTTTTAAATAATTGAAAGGGACTTGAAAAGAAATAGACCCATTTACTAATTACATTGGTGTACAGTAGTCAGTTTCTTTGTAAAATAAAAGCAATGTTTAAAATATTATAAAAGTATCTATTCGTGTCCTTGTACCGAAAAAAATCTTAAGAGCCTCTTTGAAAGCTTGCAAACAACACAGTTGGCACAAACTCACCATGGTGATTAATTTGATCTCGGAGCATGGCCAGTTTTGTGGGAAGGGCAGACATCCAGCACCATTTTTTTAAACTAACACAAAACATTGCAGAAACGTGATTTGCTCTGGATTTAATTTATGCTCTAAGTTCCTCGATCATTTGCACTGGAATGGCCAATTTTGGGCAAATTGTGCTGGAAACTAGTACCACATAGAAATTCTAGCACTGCGATATTCGATAAGGCCTGAAAAAGGGTGAGGGATTGTGATGCACCATTAACCAATACCGTTGCTTCTGATGCAGACAGCACAAAAACATCTTTGTGCTGTCTGCTTATTATCATGGCTGTAGAGTGCATTTTGACTGGAGCAGGTACCGGAAGTGACTGGGTAAGAGTGTCTGAGCAGGAAGAACGCTGAAAAATTGCACTTAAGGGCAGAAAGTGTGATACAAGATTCTTCAATGCAGCGCAGGAGGCCTTGGTGCAGGGGGTTGTCGGAAGGACAGACGTCCCCTATCCACAGAAGACCAGAAGGCTCTCCTGACAAATGCTGCAAAAGCAATGGAACAGATAGCCATCACAGTCAACACCAGCAGTCTAGCTTTGAGGACCTGGATGCAGTGCTGCAAGACGTTCAATGACCTCACACAAGTGGCCAATGTCAGTGAATGCACCTTCAAATGCCCTATCCTTACAAATGAACCACTAGCCACACATTGCTCAATTCGCCACCACCCCTTCACACCTGTCAACTATATCTATCAACCATGGTTTATACCTAACATTCATAGCATCCCCTCACCATCACATACTTAACACTGATGCAAGTCTCACAGCCACATTTCAACGCTTGCACACATGTCAGCTGTTATGACCGACCGCTCCAGTCAAAGCCCCAATCAAAATATACGATTCTGATTGTGGTGGGACCAATGCACTGTTAATTCAATTCCATCGCTCCACAGATCGGCTAGCAAATCATTTAAACTTTCCAAATTAAAGAAAGACCCAGCCAAATTGTACCATCTATTAACCCCCGAATGAGGCTAACCAAATCAGGTGTCTTTAAATCAACAAATTAACTATTTAATTAGAAAAACTAAATGCTTACACGATGAAAATATAAAAACATTTAAAATAGAAAAAATTAGAGTCCTTTAATTTTTCTTGAAGTCCTCACAGCCATCCGATGAGGAAAAAGGTTCTTCCACAGTAGAACAGTCCATAGTCTAACTTGAGCAGCAGGTGATGCTTTCCTTCTCCAGCGAATTTCAACAATTAACGACTTCCAATCACTTTCAATAGAATCAAGCTGACTTTAGAGTTTCTGAGGGATAAAAGATTGTCACAGTCTAACTTCCCTTTCTTCAGTTGAAATTACCAGAGATCTCTGTTTTGGCTTGATGTTTTAGAATTTTGAGAGGTAGTAATTGCTGGTTCTTAAATTAATACTGATCCCTTGCAAGCCTTAAAGGTAAACCACATATTGCGGAAAAAAAACTACAAGACCATGACACAGCTATTTAACTATGACAGGCACATCACCCAAACACATTGCACTACATTCACTGATGCACTTCCTTCTCTCTTGTCAATCCCCTTAATCATCTTATATACCTCAATTAGATCTCCTCTCATTCTTCTAAACCTAGAGTGTAAAGGCCTAAACTGCTCAATCTCTCTTCATAAGACAAACCCCTCATCTCTGGAATCAATCTAGTGAGCCTCCTCTGAACTGCCTCCAGTGCAACTACATCCCTCCTCAGACTGACTTCACAATCTGCCTACTCGGCATACTTCAGCACACAGTCCCTGCACTAATGACCACCCAAAATGGCATCTGGCACTGTCCAAAACCGGAACTGTGTGTGATGTGAATGCCATTTTGGACCTGAAACGGTACCTGTAAAACTGAAAATATGGGCACACGCACCAAATAATTTTACAGCATTCAAGTTATATTAGTATTTTTTTTATTCACTGAACATCTGTTTCACCAGGTGACTTAGTTTTCTACACTTTAAGGCTATTTTAATGTACAACGTAATCCTTTAGGAGCAACAATGAATGAATGTCATGTTATTGTAGTTATGAAACAAACACAGGAATTTTTCTTGGCCAAATTCTATTCTTCATCTGCTTTAATAGAATGATCTAATTTCAAAATAAGAACATAAGAAAGTAAGGAATGAGAAAAGCCATTAGAACCACTATGTACAATTTACCTTATTGTAGATTGCACCTCATTCATTTAATCCTTGCAGGGAAAGCTCTTTATGGTGCTTCCTGATTCCCAGAGATAATCATGCAAAACTCCAGAACCATCACCCATTTCAGCTATTAACTTTTGGTGTGCTGTCCTCAACATACGGTATTCTTATTAATTTAGAGGTCTAAATCCCAGACCTAGACATTTTGGGGTATATTCTCATCTTTACGGAAGTTTGTAATATTTTCACTTTTGTAGATCTTAACATCTACATAAATTGGCTAGTGTTTGAGATTTTCCAGTGGGCAATTTTGTTGCACCCATTTATGATAGTGGGAACCACAGAAAATCTACCATTATCATTACTACAGAAGTAGCAAATTGGAACATAACAACAGATTTATGGAAATGTCTTCAATACAGCTATTGGGGCCACAAAACCAAGCTGAAATAAACCAACAATATTTTAAATCCCTAACCCAATCCAAACACTCTGTCCAGCCGGACCTTACCTGGCTTGACTCCCACTGGAGCCAATTCGCAATTACAATTCACACATTCAAATGAATGAACCATAGCGAACACATAAATGAATAGGATTAACATATGTAAGAGTTAAAATTCCAAGTGTCATTATTTCTAGATGCAAGTGAAATAACTAAGTCACATACTGAAAAAAATGAACTTGCAGCTGACAAGCTGACAATTTCTCCGACTTAATGACTTTGTTAAAAAGTTTGCGCAACATTTTGAAGCAAAACATAATGGCCCTTTTAATAATGTGAAAATTCTTAATTACTGCCAATCAACCTCTCTGGCACTGAAAGCTAACTATTACAAATGTTGAGTCTCATTCCTTCAGGTATTAATTGTTATTGGAGATTTTACAAATGTAATTTTTTTATTAAAATATACTTTTCATTTCTGTTTTTTCTCTTTCTTTTAATCCAATAATTGTTTTCCCACTCTTAATTTCTCTTTCTGTACTTGGTGTAACATTGTATTTACTCCTTCCAGTTTACATTTCCTTCTCAGTCCTTGCACTGTTTCTTTCACAATCCATCAATCTGATTGGTTAAGGTAGGTTGCCCTGTTCACCCGGATCCCAGATGCCCTGTTTCCCTCACTGTGCTGTTATTAGCTCACACACAGCAGCTAAAAATGTTTTGAGTTGAATGTTTCAGGAACAAGTCTTAATTAACAGCAGATGCCTTTTAGATGTCCCGCTACTGCAAAATTTGGCTCATTAACTAACCAGCTAAAAATAATGCACAGAGAAATTTCAATTCCCTTGAACTTCATCTTAATATGTGTTTTGTTGATATCTATTTGTTTACAAATGATTGGATCAGGATCACTTCTGAATACTACTGTGAAGAAGGTATATAACCCTGCAAATGATATGAAGAAGTTTAATTACTTGAGTGCTGTGGGGTTCCAAGGGCTGCTGACAAAGATACTTGCTTTGTAGCCCTCTTCCTAATGTGATATGTAAAACACATCAAAGATTTATCAGTTTGTCCCTATGGTACAACAATGTTGCTATTCCAAATCTGGGTGTTTTTATTGGTTGAAAATATCCTTTGAAGGCAATTTGAAGCCAATAAAACAGATGTGTTTTTTTAAAATGTGATTATCTTCAGAAAGAACACCAGAGAGTCAGGAGACAGAGTAAACAAAGCCAACAAGCAGGTAAAACGTAAGCTCCAGGGACCATAAGTTTTGGAAATATGGGATCAGAGAAATTGGTTATTAAAAAAATAAAGTTTATAAAAGGAATCGATAAGGAAAAGTACAGTTAAAGTAAAAAGGAAGAATTATGACCAATGAGAGAAGGGAATTATAAGAACGACATAGCAAACAGAAGTAAATCATGTTTGATAAAATTGTGTTTGAAGTATGTATTTTAGTTCTGTATGGTTAAAATTATAACAAAACTACTCTTGATATTTGGAGTAACTTTATTGCTTGTTATTTTTAGTACCACAATGTATAAACAGAAAGCAGGTGAAATTCGTTGTCCGGGAAACAGAAATTTCTCTGGCCCTGTTAGTGGTCTAAGTGTTGATTCATTCTTCATTTCTTAACCCGGTCTAATATTTGCTCCTGTAAAGGATCTAGATATTCTTTAGCTTGCTGTCTACTGCTAAAACATCTAGAAAAAGAACCTATGATTTTTTTTTCTTTTGGCCTTTTATCACTTCTGATCTACCTTGTAGTTAATTTGAACTGAATTTTACTGTTTTCTTCTAAAATAACATAATTTGGCCTTTAGTTAGCTTTGGCTTCTAAATTTAGCTGCTATAGTCTAGATACTGGTATGTTTCTCTGTCCAAGATTTTCTGTGAATTGGCGAGGATGGGAAGGCAGGACTGGAAGTGGATGGCGTTGGCACTCCCAGTCTGATCCCTGATCGCATCAAAATCTCATTCTATTAATGGCCAGCAGACGGAAGGGATGGACGGCTGACCATTTACCAGCCAGAGGTGGGGAGGAGGGAGTGGCTGTGTCATCAGCTGACATGGTCTGATGTGCTGGCGCCATCTTTAAAGGGCCACCAGCACTACAACACTGCTTCAGACCTCCTTATCCCCCTGCCTCAGACCTACTGAAGGGCCACTCTGCCAGTTGCTTCCTTAACATACCCCACACCACCACCCTCTCAATGGAGCCACGTGCCAACAGCTAGATGGCATGATGGAGGCTCGAGCCCAAATCCCTGGCACATGAACTCCTGCTCCCCGACGCAAATCACTCTGGCCTTCTGCACTAGCCTTCCTGTGAAGGCAAACTGCCTGACCTCACGGCTACTGAATGCAGCAATGACCTCAGCTGCTACCCCATTGCTGCCCTTAAATACCTTCCAAGGCTCTGATGCCCCATGGCCCCCTGCACTCTCCATAAATTTGAATGGGCTTGTAAAATACTGATTTTATGTTTATTTGTGATTCATGTTTAAATCACCTTAACTAGCTCTCAATTGCCAGTTTTCCAGAAGCGCAAGCCATTCACGCTTCACTTGCCGTCCAGCATTTTAAAATACGGACTCAACATTATGATGCAGAGTTCCATGCCAACGCCACTCCACTCACTTTTACATCACTTTTGCAATCAATAAAATAAAGCTCTACCTCTAAAATACCTCCGATGTACAATACTAAGGGGGAATGCTACATTTTCAGAGATACCATCCTTAGTAACATTAAACTGAGGACTGGTTGCCTGTTCGAATGCTTCAGTGGTTAAGGTGGGTGTTACAGATCCCATGACAATCTTTGAAGAAGAGGTGGAATTCTGCAGCTGACTAAGCCAACATTCTTCCCTCAACCAATACCATCAAAAGCAAATATATTGGTCATTTATCTAATATCTGCTTGTAGAATCTTTTCATGTGCAAAAGGCTTACCTAAAAACCAACATTACGTTTCTAAAGGAATTCATTGTTTGTAGCATTTTGAGATTTTTCTGAGAATATTGGTGTAGAAAGAAATGGGCATTGAGCAAACTCCGTTCACATCATCAGGCACCTCACAGCCATTTAAGTACTTTTGAAGTGTGATCAGTTGTGTAATGTAGGCAAACACAGCAATTAATTTGTGCAAAGTAAGGTCCCAAAGATAAATGACCAGATTATTTTAATTATGTTGGTTGAGAGATAAATGATGATCAGGACAGCAGGAGAACTCTGTTGCTCTCTTCAAATAGTACCATGTGGTCTTTTATGTTCAACAGAGGGGATAGAAAAGGCCTCAGTTAACATCCAATCCAAATGGATAGCATCTCTGGCAGTGCAGCTTTCTCTCACACTGAAGTGTCAGCTTAGATTATGTGCTCAAGACTCTGGAATGGGTCTCAAATCTATCACCTTTTGACCAAGAGGCGATAATGTTACAGCTGACCCAAGTGTTAATATTTGATCTATATGCAAACCTTTCTTTCTATTGTGCAGTTCAGTCAGAATTGATTAACAGTTTCCCTAAAAGCCGAGTGAGTAAAAGCCAGCCGATGTAATACTGAGCCCCTGAGACCAGAGGGTCCCAGGTTTGATCGCCATTCTGATTCCCATGCTGAATTAGCTCATTTCAGTGAGGGCAAGGTTAGATTATCATAATTAGCCTCAGTATGTCTGAACTCAGGAACAGAAAAGTCAGCCAGATTTATGCTCCTGACTAATATCTAACAACTTTTTCTGGAAAGTGGATATGTGTGGATGTCAAGTGAGAACAAGATCTTGTACTGCTGTATGACATCCACAGTCAAATAGCAGATCAGCACTTACTGTAGCATGTGGAAAAATAGCCATTTGGGTAAGGTACTGGAACACTGCCAACACATCTGGAACTGTAAGTCAGCAACACCCAGTACTCTCAGGAAAGTAATGGAAGAAAATTTGAAAACAAATGAACAACATTCCTTAATCAGAAAATTATTGTTGTTGGTGCTGAGACATAATATGATTTAATCCTAACCCTAACTTGCTGTTTATTAGAATAAATCCTAAAATAAGAATGGACGACTCAGTTCAATGTTACCTTATTCACTGTCAATCCTTTCAGCTATTTAATTTAAAAAATATTTGAAAATTAAAGTGTCTAATATCTGATTATCTGACTCTTAGCACAACAAATAAGTCAACCACTGGCTCAAATTCATTTCAAAGCAAATGTATAAATATATTGAGCATACATATCAACATAGATGTTAGTGTAGTGTAGAGTGATGTTCATGTCTGTTAAACAAGCAGTTTCTGCCCATCGTACTCTACAGCATGTGCATGGTTGACAATGATAAGTTTTATTACATTTACATGTCATAAATATTTTTCTAATTTTTTTTCTTTCCACAGGAGGTATTACATTTGGGGAAAGAAATTCCTTCTAATCCCTATTATTGCCAGCTTGATGGTCAGATGTCCCATGTATTTACTGAGACACTGGGCAAATACACCCTCGTTGGTGAATCATTGAATATGACTGCAGCAAAGCGCCTAAGGCTAGTTCTGTTTGCACCAGGAACATGCACATCATTGGAGTATAGCATACGGGTTTATTGTCTGGAAGATACTCAAAATGCACTGAAGGTAACCGATTAATCCAAATTTCAGACAAGCCTATTGTTTTCAGAAGGCTGTATTATATTAATCATGTTATTATGCATACTAAGTAAAAACTCAAGTGTTAATTAGCTAAGCAAGAATGTATGGTGTAGTGAAAGTGAAATTTACCACCGATTGTTTGACCAGAAACTAATTACTGCCATTCAATAATATTTTATTTTTAAAAATACTTTGAAATTGGCATTTTATCTAGTTAAAAGCAACAGTATTTATTTCAGATTTGTGGGCTTCAGTCAAATCTAATGTAGCAATGTAAAAGGATAGTTTAATTAATATTGTCTGTATTCATTCAATTCAATGTTATTTAATTTAATTTTGCCATAATTTGTTTGGGTCAACACATGGTACATTATTCATTGTTCAAGAGATTTTCAGAATACCTGAGTCTAATACTAAGCATATGCTATTACTGATAGGATAAGCATTACTTCTGGGGTTATAATTTCTGATATTCGATAAAGTGATTCCAATTATGCAACTTATTTTACATGAAACAAAGCTGCAATGCCTAATGACATATTTTGGCATTTTTCCATGTCATGCAGATCCCCCCACCCCCACCCACCCGGCCAAGAATGAGGCATATTAATTTTGTCATTTGAACATTGGTTTTAAACTGTTGCTGGAGTGAAGAAAGGAGTTGTTAAACAATCACCAGACACTTGGCTTGAAAACCATTTACATACTAACAGCCAGTGCTTGGAGAGACAAAGGACTATTCGCTGGTCCACTTAACCCAAAATGGACTGTGAGCACCAGACATTGAAGGTGAGGAAGCTCACATTACAGGATGACTGCTACAATGACAGAATCCACAAACAGAAGTGGTCAAACCAGCTAGTCACATGCCTAACCTACTGGGAAACCTGGGGTTTTTTGAACTAGCCACAGGACAGTTTGAATTCAGAAGGCAGTTTTGAACTGGAACCTGGAACAAAGAAGCCTCTCTCTCTCTCTCTCTCTCTCACACCTCCAAACCCAGCGGGATGAAATGATTTTTTTTTAAAAGAGCATTTCATTAAAAGGGACTAGAGAGAAGATAAGGACAGGAAGACACACATGCATCTCTTTCATTCATTCAGAACCCTAACAATTGTTACAGCCTGTCTTTTCTTGGTAGCAGTGTTGCTTTAAACTGCCTGTTTTGGCATCCTAATAAACATGTGGTTTTTGAGGAAGCTTTTTCAGTTTGAACATTTCCATGACTGACAAAGGGGTCTTTGTTTTTTGAGGTCTGCAGGGGGGAGGGTTAGGTTTAATTAGCCCTAGGTTGGAGTTCTGCTCATGGGTGCCGGCAGTGGGTGATTCTCTGAACTCTCCTTCAGTGCCTTGATGAGTCATGCAAGGGCTTTTTACCTCAGGGGATGGCTGGTTCCCTTTTTCCTTGACTGTGTGGGAGGATTCTTTGCTAATCTTCCTTTGTCCTCTAGGACACTCCTGCTTGCAACTATTTGTCGGGATTCAACTGCAATCCCGTACGGCACTTTGACTAGGTGAAGCATCACCCTCATGGTTTCTGGGCCCACTTGAGGACTTCTTTGTCTCTGCAAGTACCTGTAAATGCTGTTAGCAACTCTGGTGGGGTGCTTCTAGAGTCTGCATATACATAGGAGGATGTGGGGTCTACTTTTTCAAACATTTCGGGGTTGGATGACCGGACAGTAGGGGTTTTCATCCGGGATTCTTCCCAGACTTCCTTTAACCTGCCCTCTTAGTCCCTTTTTCCCCATTCCCTTTTAACCTGTTGCTAGCCTGGTGCCTGCCTGTCCCCTTTTGTTCTCGGCAGGGCTCCCTTACAGTTCACCAGCCCTCTGCTGGAGGGTCATCCAAAGACCGATTTAGGACTTAGGGGTGCAGATTTCACTGTAGGTTGGGTTTTCCCCTCAATCTGGCACATGTGGCAACTCCTACAGTACTCCACCACATCTTTGTGGAGTTTCGGCCAGTCAAACTGCTGTCTTATGCGGGCTTTGATTTTTCATATACCGGCATGTGGAGCCACTGCAATCTCATGGGCCATTCTTACTATTTCTCTATGGAACCTCTGCGGAACCACTAGCTGGTAAACCACTGCCCACTCCTTGCTCTTAAGTCTGTGAGGAGAACTCCGTTTCCTCATCAGTACCTCATTCTTTAAATAGTAGCAATCAGGGACTCACTCTGCTTCAATTTCAGACTGGGCAGCCTTTGCTAACTCTCACTGGGTCAGCTCACTGAGCTATGGAAGATCCGTTTAACTCATTCCTTGGCTCTTCTAACTTTCCAGAGAAAGTCTCAGACAGACAGACCTCATGGCCATCTGCCTGCAGTGCTAATTCAGTCTCCTCTGGGGGAGCTGGTTTGATCATGGCCTGATCCACTACACATTCAGGAAAACTGTAGGGGACCATATCCTGCCACGGCCCTGTCTCGCTGACCTCCTGCGGTCTCTCTTTCACTACTGAGGAAGCTACTATCTTCATCCCTGCAAGATTATTACCTAGGAGCAGGTCAACCCCGTTCACAGGCAAACTAGGGACAATCCCGATGGTCACTGGTCCCGAAACTAGGTCGCACTCCAATGCACGTAGTGCACAGGTACTGGCCTCCAATACCATTCACCACCATTCTGGAGTTTACTGCACTCTCTGGGGAAAAGGTCAGGCCTTTTCCCAGTAAAAAGGATCTAGTGGCCCCTATGTCCCTGAGGATTACTATGGGCGTGTTGCCCCACTCGAGGGGTATGGGGTTACTCTCCCTTCAGACACAAAACCCTAATAACCTTCAGGAATCCTATTAAATTTTCCTGCACTCACAGCATTAAGCTTCCTGGGTCTCGCTCTTACTGCAGTTAAAGCCACAGCTTGTTCTGCTGTGCTTTCCATTAGGTTCTCTTCTTCACTGAGTGGGTGTCATGCTAGGCCCCCACCTGCCAAGATTGAGGCACATTAATTTTGTCATGAACATTGATTTTAACTGTTGTTGGAGTGAGGAAATGACTTGTTAAACAGATCAGCTGTGGCTGGAAAAAAAACATTTACACACTAACCGACATCGAAGGCTAGGAAGAGCATTCCAGGGCCTGCTAAGGAGGATACAATTTTAAAGGGCTAGGACTGGTTAGACCAGCTGGTCACATGACAACCTAGCTGTTCCAGGGTTTTTTTTTGAACTGGCCACGGAGAGTTTGAAGGCAGAATGTCTGTTGGCTCCTGGACTGAGAAGATCTCTCTCCTGTCTGCTCCCATCTCTTTCTCATAAGCCTCTGAATCCACTGAAGACACATGAACCCCAAGAGAGAAAAGTCTCCTACAGCAAATAAGGTTTACGAAGAATACCGGGCCCCAATGAAAAGCAAGATCTACCTACAATCAAGGACTCTACAGTGAGCTCGAAGAACCATAACAAAAACTCTTCAGATATTGCCTCAAACTTTTCCACTTTATTTTTCTTCTGCTCTTTTCTGTGATGAGCTTTATTCCCTGTTGCCAGATGAGAGTTCATCAAATTATGAACTAACCAAAAATGCTATCCTCGGGGCATATGAATTAGTACCTGAAGCCTATCGCCAAAAGTTTAGGACCCTCAAGAAGCAAGCTAATCAAACTTATCTGGAGTTTGAAAGAAATAAGCATCTGGCTTTTGACCAGTGGCTGAGAGCTCTTAAAATACAGCTCAGCTATGAGACTCTCAGAGAAGTAATCCTGTTAGAGGAATCTAAACACTCTCTCCCACTCTCAATAAAGACCTATGTAGAGGAGCAGCAGGTTCAGGGAGTCCAGTAAGTGGCCGTTATGGCTGAAGGGTTTGCTGTAATTTATAAGTTGGATTCCCAGGGAGGAACTTTTCCTGATCACCCCCACAAACCTGAAAGGGACAAAGGGTGGGAAGGTAATAGGAGCCCAAGCAGTCCTGGGAGGGAGATGAAAGCAGGATAAACTGGGGACTCTCCTCTAGCCAAAAAGGAACAGCTGTGAGCAAGTGTGAGACCCGGAGACCTGTGTGCTTCCATTGTAATAAAGCAGGTGTCATGCAGACCCCCACCTGCCAAGACTGACGTACACAATATTTCACCACATGAACATTAAAACTTAAAATTGTGGCAGGGAATAAAAGAGGGCCGATCACAAGCAATTGCCAAGCCCCTGACTGGAAAGACATTTGCATGCTAGCAGACAGTGTTGGAACAAAGGACCTAGTCCCTACTTCTCCAATACACAGAAAACCTGGTCAGGCCAGTTTAGTCACATGACTAACTGGCTGTTTTTTTTAATTGCCACAGAGTGTTTGAAAGGCAGAAAGCTCTTTGCTCCTGGATTGAAAAGACCTCTCTCCTATCTGCTCTCATCTTGCTCTGACCAGCTTCAGAAACCATTGAAGACACATGAATCCCAACAGAGAAAAGTATTTTACAGTGAACAAGGTTTAAGAAGAATACTGGGCCCCAACGAAAAGCAAGACTACCTACAATCAAGGACTACAGCGAGTTCAAAGCACAGTAAAAACCCCTCTTCAGAGATTGCCTCAAACCTCTCCAAATTATTTTTCTTCTGCTCTTTTCTGTCCCTACTTGCACATGCAGATCACGTTTGCATTCTAGCGTGGGGCATGGCATGTATCCTTCGGCATTAACCGAATTAGAGTTTAAGTTTAAGGTTTAATAAATTTCACTTTTCTTCTTTAAACCTGAGAAAACCTGGTTGTGCTCATTTCTTTACCTTATAATTGGAAAGTGGTAAACAAGGATTCACAAAGGGGAACTAAAAACATAGTGTGTTTAAAAATTAAACCCTGTTGCAATAAGACCAGGTGAAGACAGGAAAAGACCGCTAGACACCTTTCTCACCTGGTCATACCATTAATTTGGGTGCTAGCGTCCGGGAATTTGCCCACACACAAACAAGAGAAATTGGAAGTGGGAAGCCAAATTGTTCCCGATCAAAAAAGAGCAAGGTTAATACAGGTTTTCTTGTGGTTGTGTGTGATTGAATACTAGCATGTCTGCAACTGAAACAAGTAGCTCCCCAAGCCAGGGTGAAGTAACTTGGGATAAGTTAAAAGCAATGGCTGTGGAGGAGTTGAGAAAAATGGTTGAGCAGTGTAGGATCAACGTACGTGGCAAGACTGGAAAGTCTGAACTCCTAAGGCTAGTAGCCAACCATTTTTCCCTTGAATCTGAAGAAGCAGAAGCAGGGTTAGAAGCAGATTCCGACAGGGCATTGTTCGCAAAGATACAATTGGAGCAGAGGAAACCTGAATTTCAGGAAAGAGCGAGAGGGAGAGAGCCTTCTGGAAGGAACGGGAAGAGAAAGAGAGAACCTTCCAAAAGGAACGTGAATAAAAAGAACGACAGGAGAAGGAACAAGAGAGAGAGGAGAGAGAAAGTGAAAGAATATTCCAGAAAGAATCCGAAGAGAGAGAGCTGAAGCGGCTTGAGTTAACTAGGGAGCGACAGAGTAACCCCAGTGAAAGCATGGGCAATATGAAGGAGCAGAATTCAGGGCTGGTACAAAATTGCTAAAACTCACCCAGCTAATTCCAAAATTCAATGAGGAAGATGTGGAAACATTTTTTGTGTCTTTTGAGAAACTGGCAAAGCAGCTAAAATGGCCAGCTGAAACCTTCATCTCTCTTATTGCAAAGCAAACTAACCAGTAAAGCCCATGAGGTTTATTCCCTGTTGCCAGATGAGAGTTCATCAAATTATGAACTGACCAAAAATGCTATCCTTGGGGCATATGAATTTGTACCCAAAGCCTACAGCCAAAAGTTTAGAACCCTCAAAAAACAAGCGAATCAAACTTATCTGGAGTTAGAAAGAAGTAAGCAGCTGGCTTTTGACCAGTGGCTGAGAGCTCTTAAAACACAGCTCAGCTAATGAGAATCTCAGAGAAGTAATCCTGTTTGAGCAATTTAAACACTCTCTCCCACTCTCAATAAAGACCCATGTAGAGCAGCAGGAGGTTCAGGGAGCCCAGCAAGCGGCCGTTCTGGCCGATGAATTTGGTTTAATTTATAAGTCAGTATTCCAGGGGAGAACCTTTCCTGATCACCCCCACAAATCCGAAAAGGACAAAGGATGGGAAGGTGATAGGAGCCCAGGCAGTCCTAGGAGGGAAAAGAAAGCAGGATAAACTGGGGACCCTCCTCCAGCCAAAAAAGAAGGTACTGTGAGCAAGAGTGAGACCCCGGAGACCTGTGTGCTTCTATTGTAATAAGGCAGGGCATTTAAAAGCTGACTGCTGGAAATTAAAGGGAAAACCGGTAAGGTTAATCAGGGCACACCTGCTCAGTGAAGATGGGACCCTCATAGAAAACACAGAGCACGATTGTGGCTTTATCTGCAGTAAGAGTGCAAGCCAGGAATCTTACTACAGCCAGTGCAGGAAAAGTTAATAGGACTCCTGAAGGTTATCAGGGTTTTGTGTCTGAAGGGAAGGTAACCCTATATCCCTCGAGTGGGGCAAGCAAGCCCATAGTGATTCTCAGGGACACAGGGGCCACTAGATCCCTTTTACTGGGAAAAGGCCTGGCCTTTCCCACAGAGAATACAACGAACAACAAAATGGTGGTGAATGGTATTGGAGGGCAGTGTATGCCTGTACCTGTAGATCTGGGTTCCTATCACCTTCCCATCTTTTGTCCTTTTCGGATTTGTGGAGGCGATTAGGAAAAGTTCTCACCTGGGAAACCGACTTATAAATTAAAGCAAACTCATCAGCCAGAACGGCCGTTTGCCAGGTTCCCTGAACCCGCTGCTCCTCTACATGGGTCTTTATTGAGAGTGGGAGAGAGTTTTTGAATTCCTATTTTCGGGACCGATGACCGTAGGGATTGTCCCTAATTTGCCTGTGAATGGGGTTGACCTGCTCCTAGGTACTGATTTGGCAGGGGTGAAGGTGGTAGACCCCAAGTAGTGAAAGAGAGACTGCAGGAGGTCAGAGAGACAGGGCAGTGGCAGGAGACGGTCCCCTGCAGTGTGCCTGAATGTGTAGTGGATCAGGCCACGATCAAACCAGCTCACCCAGAGAAGACTGCAGGCAATTGACCATGATGTCTGCATGTCCGAGACTTTCTTTGGAAAGGTAGGAGACCCAGGGAATGAATTAAATGGATCTTCCCTAGCTGAAGCTCAGCGTGCTGACCCAATATTGCGAGAGTTAGTACAAGCTGCCCAATCTGAATGTGAAGCAGAGTGAGTCCCTGACTGCTACTATTTAAGAATGAAGTGCTGATGAGGAAATGGAGTTCTCCTCACAGACCTGAGGGCAAGGAGTGGACAGTAGTTCACCAGTTAGTGGTGCTACAGAGGTATTTTTTTTATTTAGAGATACAGCACTGAAACAGGCCCTTCAGCCCACCGAGTCTGTGCTGACCAACAACCACCCATTTATACTAACCCTACAGTAACCCCATATTCCCTATCACCTACCTACACTAGGGGCAATTTATAATGGCCAATTTACCTATCAACCTGCAAGTCTTTGGCTGTGGGAGGAAACCAGAGTACCCGACGAAAACCCACACGGTCACAGGGAGAACTTGCAAACTCCGCACAGGCAGTACTCAGAATCAAACCCGGAGCTGTGAGGCTGCGGTGCTAACCACTGCACCACTGTGCCGCCCAGGTACCAGGGCGAAATATTAAGAATAGCCCACGAGACTACAGTGGCTGCACATGTCAGTATACAAAAGACCAAAGCCCGCATAAGACAACAGTTTGACTGGCCAAAACTCCACAAAGATGTGGTGGAGTATTGCAGGAGTTGCCACATGTGCCAAGTTGAGGGGAAACCCCAAGCTACAGTGAAACCTGCACCCCTAAGTCCTGTACAGGTATTAAGAGGACCCTCCAGCAGAGGGCTGGTGAACTGTAAGGGACCCCCGCTGAGAACAAAAGGGGACAGGCAGGCAGCAGGCGAGCAAAAGTTTAGAAAGAGAAGGGAAAAAAGTGACCAAGAGGGCAGGTTAAAGGAAGTCCGGGAGGAATCCCGGATGAAAACCCTTACTATCCGGTCAGCCAAACCTGAAAAATGTGAAAAGTTAGACCCCACATCCTCCTATGTAACTACAGACACTAGAAGCACCCGACCAGAGTTGCTAACAGCATTTACAGGAACCCGCAGAGACAAAGAAAGATCTCTAGGTGGCATAGAAACCATGAGGGTGATATCTCACCTTGTCGAAGTGCCACGGGGGAGTGCAGTAGAGTCTGCACAATTACCTGCAGCCAGGAGTGTCCTCTGGGACAAAGGGGAGATTAGCAAAAATATTCCTCCCCCTACAGTCAGAAAAAAAGCGAACCAGCCATCCCCTGAAGTCAAAAGCCTTTGTATGACTCAGCAAAGCACTGAAAGAGAGTTCAGGATAGACCCACTCACTACTGACTCTTTAAAAAAAAAATTACCTCAGCAGGAACAAAGACCCTAGGCAGCCCAGGAAGTGGGCAAATGGAATAGATTTCCCTAAAAAAGAAGCACATGTTTATTGGGATGCCAAAAAGGGGGCAATTAGCGTAGCACTGGCACCAAGAGAAGACAGGCTGTAATAAGTTTTACGATTTATGAATGAATAGGAACGAATGAGAGAAATGCATGTTTTTTTCTGTATGTTACATTTTTCTCTCGACCCTTTTAATGAAATGCGCCTTTTCTCAAATCACAGTTGATTCTGCTAGGTGTGGTGGTGTCATGCTAGGACCCCACCTGCCAAGATTGAGGTTTAATAATTTTGTCATGTACATTGATTTTTAACTGTTGTTGGAGTGAGGAAATGACTTGTTAAACAGATCAGCCATGGCTGGAAAAAAACATTTACATACTAACAGACAATGAAAGTGAGGAAGCACATTCCAGGGCCTGCTAAGGAGGATACAATCCACAGGGCCAGGTTGGTTAGACCAGCTGGTCACATGACGACCTAGCTGTTCCAGGGTTTTCTTTTGAACTGGCCACAGAGATTTTGAAGGCAGAGTGTCTGTTGGCTCCTGGACTGAGAAGATCTCTTTCCTGTCTGCTCCCATCTCTTTTTCACACGCCTCTGAATCCACTGAAGACACGTGAACCCAAGAGAGAAAGGTCTCCTACAGCACACAAGGTTTTCGAAGAATACTGGGCCGCAACGAAGAGCAAGATCTACCTACAATCAAGGACTCTACAATGAGCTTGAAGACCCCTTACAAAAACACTTTAGATTTTGCCTCAAACTTTTCCACTTTATTTTTCTTCTGCTCTTTTCTTTCTCTGCATGTGTGTATCACGTATCACGTATCTGCCTGGTGAGGCATGCCCAACTTACCGTCACTCTTAGATCCATCTGGTCAGCTGGGCTGCAGTCCCAGCAGTGGCCACCGCTCCCGGTGGTGCTGCTGATACTAAGAGCTGCCAGCCCACTGATTGGCCGGCAGCTCACTGAGGCGGGACTTCCTCCCTCAAGCGGGTGGAAGTCCCACCTCGGGACAATTAAAGCCGAGGGACCCATAAAATATGGGACGGATCCCCGGCCTCGGTGGAAGCAGGTTTGCCACCAACTTTTACGTCGGTGGCAAATTCCCATCCGCCTAAGGTAAAATCCAGCCCCAAGCCTCAGCTGGCCACTTTAACTGCCTTGCCAGTTTTTTCAGAAGACACAAAAAACACTTCCATGTCTCTCTCATTGAATTTGGAATCAGTTGGGAGAATTTTAACAATTCTGTACCCAGCCCTGAATTACACTCTTCCATATTGGCCATGCTTTCACTGGGGTTACTCTGTCGCCCCCTAGTTAACTCAAGCTGCTTCAGGTCTCTCTCTTCGCATTCTTTCTGGAAGGTTCTTTATTTCGCTCTCTCTCTTTCCTCAAATTCAAGTTTCCTCTGTTCCAATTGTATCTTTGCCAGCAATACCCTGTCAGAGTCTATTTCCAACCCTGCTTCTGTTTCTTCAGATTCAAGGGAAAAATGGTTGGCCACTAGCCTTAGGAGTTCAGACTTCCTAGCCTTGCCATGTACAGTGATCCCACACTGCTCAGCCATTTTCCTCAACTCCTCCATAGACAGTGCTTTTAAGTTATCCCCAGTTACTTCACCCTGGCTTGGGGAGCTAGTAGCTTCAGTCGAAGACACGTTAGTATTATAGCACACACAACCACAAGAAAACCTCTATTGAAATCTTTTCTCCTTTTTTGCTTGGGAACAATTTGGCTTCCCACTTCCAATTTTGCTCGTTTATCTGTGAGTCAAATCCCAGACAGTAGTCCCCAAATTTCTGTTATAACCAGGTGAGAGTGATCTAGGGGTTCCCTCTTAGCCTTTTCCTGGTTTAACCGTAACAGGGTTTAATTTTTTAAAAAACACCGTGCTTCAGCTCCCCCTTAGTGAATCCTTGTTCACTGCTCCAATTGTGAGGCAAAGAAATCAATTCAGACAGGTTTTCTTAGATTTTAAATAAGAGAGGTAGAATTTTATTAATCTTAAACTGTAATCCGGTTACCGACTACGAATATGCGACGCAACCACGCTGGCATGCAAAGACGATAAACACACATGCAGATAGAGATAGAAAAGTAGAAAAGAATGAAGTGGAAAAGTTTGAAGCAATAGACGGGTTTCTATTTTACTGTCCTGTGAGTTTGCTGTGATGTCTTTGGTTGCCGGTCAGACTTGCAACTCATTGGGGCCCAGTGCACGCTTCAACTTGTTTCAAGGTCGGAGTCCTTTCTCTCTTGACGTTTACGTGTCTTCCGTGGGTTCGGTGGCTTGGGAGAAAGCGAAAGAGAGAAAGAGGCTTTCTTGTTTCAGGTTCCAGTTCAAAACTGCCTTCTGAATTCAAACTGTCCTGTGGCTAGTTCAAAAAATCCAGGTTTCCCAGCAGGTTAGTCATGTGACTAGCTGGTTTGACCACTTCTGTTTGTGGATTCTGCCATCTTAGCAGTCAACCTGGAAAGTGAGCTTCCTCACCTTCAGTGTCTGGTGATCACAGTCTATTTTGGGTTAAGTGGACCAGCAAATAGTCCTTTGTCTCTCCAAGCACTGGCTGTTAATATGTAAATGTTTTTCCAGCCAAGTGTCTGGTGATTTTTTAACAAGTCCTTTCTTCACTCCAGCAACAGTTTAAAATCAATGTTCATATGACAAAATTATAATGCCTCATTCTTGGCAGATGGGAGTCTGCATGACACATAGAAAAGATTTGTAAAAGTAGCTGCTTTAGAACTTCAACATTTAAAGCAAAAGATTTTCTCAGGTGTTATTTAAAAAAGCACCTAAACTAAAGAGGTTAATATGCAAATAAAAGTACTTTTTCCACAAAGATTATCAACAAAAAGCAATTCATCCATTTTTCTCAGCAATCAGAAAACACCTTATACCCATTGTGCTAGAAAGTCTTTGATTCTTCCCGGTGAACAGAGGGAGATAAGCCACTTTTGTTGATGTCCTGAGGTCTGCCACCCTGGTAGTCCCTGGTCGGTGACAGTACTGGTAGAAGGCAGGGAAGTTGGGAGTTTCACTCTTGTTCACATACAGTGGGGCAGTCAAGGGGCAAGTGGCCTATTTCTGTGCTAGCATGGAAGGGCATCATGCTCTTAGGTTTGAAGATGTAGTGGTAAGCCTCATCACTTGATTTTCTGTCATTATACCACATATTTTCAGGTGGTTTAGTGAAGGAAAATGAAGTTTCTGATGTCAGAATATTGTTTGTTCTTTGGGGATCTCAGACCATAGCTTCTTGGAGTGTTTACCTGGGGAGCAGTAGCTGGTTTAATTGGCAGACCTACTGGTCAATGCTAGGATTCAGAGAGCTGAAGAGGATCAGAAATAAAGCTTCAAACTTCTGATTCAGATCGGTAGCAATGGAAGACAGGATAGGTGAACACATGGGTCCTCCCTCAAAATAGCTGTTACAAATTTCTTTCACTGACCTCATTGTAACCCAGATCTGCCCAATTTGAGCTACTCCCAGGCCACATGAAAGATTACAATATCCAGTTTATTATTAAAACTATGTCATTGCTTTTGTACAACCAGATGTACATTCTTAGAGTCATAGAGTTATACAACACAAAAACAAGCCCTTCAGCCCATCATGTCTATGCCGGCCATCAAGCACCTATCTATTCTAATCCCATTTTCCACCACTTGGCCCGTAACCTTGTATGCTATGGCATTTCAAGTGCACATCTAGATACTTCTTAAATGTTGTGAGGGTTCCTGCCTCTACCACTCCTTCAGGCAGTGTGTTCCAGGTTCCAACCACCATCTGGGTGAAAAACGTTTTCCTCAAATCCCCTGTAAACCTCCTGCCCCTTACCTTAAATCTATGCCCCCTGGTTATTGACACCTCTGCTAAGGAAAAAACTTTCTTCCTTTCTACCCTATCTATACCCCTCATAATTTTGTATACCTCAATCAGGTCTCCCCTCAGCCTTCCCTGCTCTCCTCGACGGAGGTGGAGGGGCGACATAATAAAGGTTTACAAAGTTATGAGCGGCATGGACAGAGTGGATAGTCAGAAGCTTTTTCCCAGGGTGGAAGAGTCAGTTACTGGGGGACATAGGTTTAAGGTGTGAGGGGCAAAGTTTAGAGGGGATGTGCGAGGCAAGTTTTTTACACAGAGGGTGGTGAGTGCCTGGAACTTGCTGCCAGGGGAGGTGGTAGAAGCAGATATGATAGCAACGTTTAAGAGACATCTTGACAAATATATGAATAGGAAGGGAATAGAGGGATATGGGCCCCGGAAGTGCAGAAGGCGTTAGTTTAGGCAGGCATCAAGATCGGCGCAGGCTTGGAGGGCCGAATGGCCTGTTCCTGTGCTATACTGTTCTTTGTTCTTTGTTCTAAGGAAAACAACCCTAGCCTATCCAGTCTCTCTTCATAGCTGAAATGCTCCAGCCCAGGCAACATCCTAGTGAATCTCCTCTGCACCCTCTAAAGTGCAATCACATCCTTCTAAATAGTATGGCGACCAGAACTGTACACAGTACTCCAGCCGTAGCCTAACTAGTGTTTTATACAGTTCCATCATAACCTCCCTGCTCTTATATTCAATGCCTCGGCTAATAAAGGTAAGTATCCCATATGCCTTCCTAACCACCTTATCTACCTGTGCTGCTGTCTTCAGTGATCTATGGACAAGTACACCAAGGTCCCTCTGATCCTCTGTACTTCCTAGGGTCCTACACACATTGTATATTCCCTTATATAAAAGCAAAATACTGCAAATGCTGGAAATCTGAAATAAAAACAAGAAATGCTGGAAATACTCAGCAGGTCTGGCAGCATCTGTGGAGAGAGAAGCAGAATTAACGTTTCAGGTCAATGATCCTTCATCAGAACAGTTCTCAGGATTAAATCCCATTTACCACTGCTCTGCCCATCTTACCAGCCCATCTATATCGTCCTGGAATCTAAGGCTTTCATCCTTAATATTTACGACACCACTAATTTTTGTGTCATCTGCGAACATACTGATCATACCTCCTATATTCATTAATGTACACTACAAACAGCAAGGGTCCCAGCACCAATCCCTGCAGTACACCACTGGTCACAGGCTTAATCCTCTTATCTTTAGAAAGGTGATCTTTTTGAGGTCATTAAAATGATAAAGGGAGTTGATACGGTATCACAGAATCACAGAATCATTGCAGCACAGAAGGAGGCCATTTGGCCTATCGTGTCTGCGTTGGCTCTCTGAAAGACAATTTACCTAGTGCCACTCCCCTACCTTCTTCCCTTAGCCCTGCACGTTCTTCCTTTTCAGATAGCAATCCAATTCCCTCTTGAATGCCTCGATTGAATCTACCTCCATGAACTCTCAGGTACTGCATTCCAGATCCTAACCACTCATTGTGTGAAAAAGATTTTCCTCATCTCACCTTTGCTTCTTTTGCCAATTACTTTAAATCTGTGACCTCTTGTTCTCAATCGTTCCACCAATGGGAAGAGTTTTTCCCTATCTACTCTGTCGAAACCCTTCATGATATTGAACACCTCTATCAAATCTCCTCTCAACCTTCTCCAAGGAAAGCAGTCCCAACTTCTCCAATCTATCCACGTAACTGTTTCCAGGGATAAGGAACTTTTCTCGTGAATCTTTACTGTACTCTCTCTAATACCTTCACATCTTTGCTAAAGTGTGACACCCAGAACTGGACACAATACTCCAGTTCAGGCAGAACCAGTGTTCTATACAAGTTTAACATAACTTCCTTACTTTCTTACTCTATGCCACTAATGATGAAGCCTAGGATATTGTATGCTTTATTACTGCGCTCTCAACCTGTCCTGCCACCTTCAATGATTTATGCACATATACACCCAAGTCCCTCTGCTCCTGCACCCCCTTTAGTATTGCACCCTTTATTTTATATTGTCTCTCCACATTCTTCCTACCAAAATTAATCACTTCACATTTCTCTGCATTAAATTTCATTTGTTACTTGTCCGCCCATTCCACCAACCTATGTCCTTTTGAAGTTCTACACTATTGTCCTCACAGTTCACAATGTTTCCAACTTTTGTATCATTCACAAATTTTGAAACTGTGCCCTGTACACTGAGGTCCAGGTCATTAATATATATCAGGAACAGCAAAGGTCCTAACCCCGACCAATGGGGAACTCCAGTCTGAAAAACATCCTTTAACCACTATTCTCTGTAGGTACAGAGAAACTATTTCCTCTGGCAGGGAAAGCCATAATCTTAAAATTACAACCAGGCCAATAAAAAGTGAAATCAGGAAAAACCTTTTCATTCAAAGGGTGGTGGACTCTAGAAATCACTCCTCAACAGGCTGCGGATGTTGAATTGAAATTGAAATTTTTGAGATTGAGATTGATGAAAGTTTTTGAGGGGGGGTGGGGTGAGGGCGTGGGAAGGATATCAAGGGATATGGGGTAAAGACAAGTAAATAGCATTAAGGTACAGATCAGCCAAAAGCTAACTGAATCATGGAACAGGCTCGAGGGGCTGAAGGGTCAACTCCTATCCCTATCTTCCTATCATCATTAGGGATGCACAATACATGAAAGACTGATGGAACTGAACTCAAAGATATCTGGCACAGACCCACAATTTGTAGCAGATTTGAAGAGTCATGTGGAGAAAATTTTGGTAACCAAATGTCTTTATCATACTTCTTGAATATGGAGTATTTTGGTAATTGCCCAATGAGCTATTAGTACTGAGTGTCAGAGCGTTAGTATTGACCTTCCCTTTGTTTTTATTTTGTTGACAGGCATCTAATCTTTAATTTTTTCTGTGCTGTACAATTGGAAATGCAACTGATCATCAGCCAAATTAATTATATTTTGGCATTTGTAAACAAACCTGAAATAGCGCACGTTTGATTACTAATTCAATTCAAATCTTACTTCCAAATTTAAATGGCTTCCTGGTTTGCTCTACATGAATACTTCATTGTGTTTGGCTGCTTCCCTGCTTGCTGACATCACTGCTGCTGCATGCCAAGGAAACTCCTTGAATCGGCGCCATAATTAAGCTGCATTGGGAAAGAGTAAAATTATGCTGCACACATTGCTAGACCTTTATGGACAGCTTTCTTTGAATTCAGTGGCGAGCAAAATTGTTTTGCCGCTGATTGCAAAATACATGTATGACAATTATTAGAGGCAAAATCATATCCTGCAATGCTTTAGTGCAGAAAGATGGTACGACACATTATAGTACTGGCCTGTCTTGCTGGTTGATTATGTTAGGCCCTGTTGTAAAACAGGAAAGTTACTGGCAATAGCAATTATCTTCCAATTTCACATTGCTGTCTCTTAATTAATTAGGCTGCCTCAGACATGGTTTCCTCAGTGATAATCACATGGATTGTTTCCAATCTGCTGAAAGAACAACATATTCAAATTTGATCAAGACTGTAATAATATACTGTTGTGGGATATTCCTTTTTCCCTTAAATTACCATCCATTTATCCACCTCTATACACAATAGTGCCATTAACAACTAAAAATTGTTCATATAGCTAGATATGACTGAGTGGTACAGCTTGAAATAATTTGCATTATTTATATCAATGCTGTGCAATGATTGTCTTATAACTGCTGATTACAGCATACTTACAATCATGCATTTCAGGTAGTAATCCATTGCATTTACTTGATAATTTTGAAAGCCTTTGAATTATCACAATACCTCATACATTACTGAAACATGAATCATTTTTATTGCATTATAAGTATGAGAATTAAAATAACATAAATTTTGAATAAATTAATATCATCGACAGTATAATATACAAGCAGACTTATAATTCTTCAGTTATTTGCACACCAAATTGGCAGTGTGCTTGTATAACGCAGTGACAAAATGCTAAGATGTTCTGCTATCACAATTTTCTTCCCTTTTAAAAGTATTTTTGATGTCTAAAAATTATACCAATGGACTTATTGACACTTCTGATACCCATATTGCTGCATTAAACAGCTGGCATAAGGTGTCTAGTTAATTGACAGCAGATAATGACCAACTAAACACTACTCAATCTAATTTGGGGGAAAAATTTCAAAACATTAATCATCTAAGAAATTCCAAACTCATTGTAGGATAGTCTTGGGTCTGACCTCTAACTGGCTACTCAGCGCAGAAACATAGCAGTAGCATTCCAAAAATCGCAAGCCTGCACTTACTGCCCCATTTCCACTCCTGATGGGCCTGCTGCCGTTCATAAGGGCAGCTCAAACACCTGCCCAAAGCTGGTAGGAGCCACATTGTTGTTTTTGAATCAGGATCCAATTGTTTCAATAGGGAATCCAATGTCATTTTCACTGAAAAAAACAGAGTAGCACTCAGTGCCACTGAAAGGTGCACCTATATTTTGTATTCAGAATTTTGGAATATGTTTGCAAATCACCTGGCTGGATTTATTTTTAGAAATTACAGCTTGCCTTTAACATAATGTTGCGACCAGGTGAGAAAGAGGTCTAGGGTTCCCTTTCAGCCTTCACCTGGTCTTACTGTAACAGGGTTTTATTTTTAAACACACAGTGTTTTTAGCTCCCCCTTGGTGAATCCTTGTTCACCGCTTTCCAATTATAAGGCAAAGAAACCAGCACCAACAGGCTTTCTCAGGTTTAAAGAAGAAAGGTGAAATTTTATTAAACTTAAACTTTAATTTGGTTGACGCCTACAGATACACAACGCACCCATGATACACACATGCAAATAGAGACAGAAAAGAATAGAAGAAAAACTAAAGTGCAAAGTTTTGAGGCAATATCTGAAGAGTTGTTGTTACAGTTCTTCAAGCTCACCGGAGAGTCCTTGTTTGTACGTGAATCTTGCTTTTCATTGGGGCCGAGTATTCTTCTTAAACCTTATTCACTGTAGGAGACTTTTCACTCTTGGGGTTCATGTGTCTTCAGCGTGTTTTTGGAGTTCAGTGAAAAGGAGATGGGAGCAGACAGGAGCGGCTATGGTGAGCCAGCCAGGAGAGGTCTTTTCAATCCAGGAGCCAAGAGCTGTCTGCCAGTTCAAACACTCAGTTCAAAACTGTCATGTGACTAACTGGTCTGACCACATCTGTTTGTGGATTGAATTGGAGCAGGGAATAGCTCCTTTGTCTACAAGCACTGTCTATTAATATGCAAAAATGTCTTTCCAGCCAGGGGCCTGCAACCCTTGTAACAGGCCTTCTCTTCTTCCCAGCAACAATTTGAAATTTAATGTCCATGTGGCAAAATTAATATGCCTCATTCCTGGCAGGTGGGGGCCTGCATGATAATAGTGAACATCCCAAGGCACCTTACAGAAGAGTAACAAGACAAAGATTGACACTGAACCAAAAAAGGAGATATTAGGATGGGTGTCTAAAAGCTTTGTAAAAGAGGTCAGTGGTAAAGAGGGTCTTGAAAAAGATACAGGTGGCTAGCAGAGAGGTTTAGAGAGGGAATTCCAACTCTTAGGGCTCTAATTGTGTCAGCCGTAGCTCAGTTGGTAGCACTCTCTCTTCTGTATCAGAGAGTTGTGGGTTCAAGTCCCACTCTAGGACTTAAGCAAAAAATCAAGGCTGATATTCTGGTCCACTTCTGAGAGCGTGCTGCACTGTTAGAAATGCCATCTTTCAGATGAGATGTTAAACCAAGGCCCTGTCTGTCCTATCAGGTGGCCATAAAAGATTCCATGGCAGTATTTTGAAAAGCAGGGGTGTTATCCCTGGTCTTGGCCAATATTTATACCTCAATCAACATCACAAAAACAGATTATCTGGTCATTATCTCATTGCTGTTTCTGGGAGCTGGCCGTGAACAAATTGGCTGCCACGTTTCCTACATTACAACAGTGATTATGCTTCAAAAGTACTTCATTGGCTGTAAAGCGCTTTGGACATCTAGTGGTCATGAAAGGTGCTATATAAATGCAAGTCTTTCTTGTTTTTTTAAATGGCCTAAGGCACGGCAGCTAATGGTGATGTGAAGGGAGTGGAGCTTGCACAGAAGGCCAGAGTAGGAGGAACACTGAGGATATAGGGCTAGAAGAGACTACAGTGACAGAGAGAGGTAAGGCCATGAAGAGACTTTAACATGAGATGAGAATTTTAAATATGCAGAATTGGTGAACCAGGAGCCAGTGTAGGTCAGTGAGAATGGGGTATTGGGTGATCAGGACTTTGCTGCAGGTTAGGATACGAAAAGCTGAATTTTGATCAGCTCTTGTTAATGGATGATAGAGGTCAGGAGGCTGACCAGCAGAGCATTGGAATTGTTGAATCTGAAGGTAATAAAAGAATGGATGAGAGTTTAGCATCAGATGGCTGAAGCAAGAGCAGAGATGGATGATCTTTCAGAGGTGGAAGTTGGCATTTTTTGTGATGGAGACGATGGGGCCAGAAGCTTAGCTCAGGGTCAAATAGGACGCAAAGGGTTTGAACATTCTGGCTCTGTCTGAGACAGAGGTGCTATATAAATGCAAGTCTTTGGGGGGACAGAATAAATGGCAAGGGAACAGAGTTTGTGATGAGGATTGAAGACAATGGCTTCAGTCTTTGCAATTCTTATCTGGAGAAAATTTTAGCTCATCTCGGTCTGGATGTCAGACAAGCAGGCTGATAACACAAAGGCAGTGAAGGGATTAAGAGAGGCAGGCATTAGGTGTCATCAGGGTACATGTGAAACCTGACATCAGGTTTTGAGCATCATGTAATGAGAAATAGGAGGGGGCAAGGGATAGATGTTTAAGGGATTCCAGAGCTAATGGCACAGGGATGTTAAGGGAAGCCATTGCAGGAGATTCTTTGGCTAGGATTGGACAGGTAGGAGTGGAACCAGGCAAGGGCAGTCCCACTCAATTGAATGACAGAGGAGAGGCATTGGAGGAGAATGGTGTGATTGACCATATCAACCCCTGCAGAGAAGGAAAAGGATGATGTTTTGCAGCCCCCACCTGCCAAGAATGAGGCACATTAATTTTGCCACACGGACATTAAACTTCAGATTGTTGCTGGAAAGAAAAGAGGGCCTATCACAAGGAATTGCCAGACCCTGAGCCAGAAAGACATATTTTGCATACCAGCAGACAGTGTTAGAACAAAGAAAGCAGTCCCTGCTCCCCCAGTACACAGAAGACATGGTCAGACCAGTTTAGTCACATGACTAACTGGCTGTTGCAGAGTTTTGAACTGAGAGTTTTAAATTGGCCACAGAGAATTTGAACCCAGAAAGCTGTTTGCTCCCAGACTGAAAAGACCTCTCATGGCTGGCTTGATGCAACCTCTCCTGTCTGCTCTCATTTCGTTCTCACCAGCTTTGGAATCCATTAAAGACACAGGAACACCAAGAGAGAAAAGTCTCCTACAGTGAATGAGATTTTAAGAAGAATACTGGCCCCCAAGGAAAAGCAAGAGTTACCTACAAGCAAGAATTACCTACAAAAGGACTATACAGTGAGCTTGAAGCACAGTAACAAGAAACTCTTCAGATATTGCCTCAAACATCTCCACTTTATTTTTCTTCTCTTTTCTGTCTCTATTTGCATGTGCGTATTGCATATGCATGCTAGCTTGTGGCGCAGCATGTATCCGTAGGTGTTAACCGAATTAGGGTTTAAGTTTTAATAAATTTCACTTTTCCTCTTTAAACCTAAGAAAGCCTGTCTGTGCTCATTTTTTTGCCTTATAATTGGAAAGCGGTGAACAAGGAGCTCAAAACATGGTGTATTTAAAATTAAATCCTGTTACAGTAAGACCAGGTGAAGGCTGAAGGGGACCCCTAGACACCTTTCTCACCAGGAAGTCACAGATGCAACGAGATAGTGCATCATGGTCACAGTTATAGACAATGCCATTTGTGGCATTGATTAGTGCTCCTTCATTGCTGAGGCAGAGATGGAAACTTTGGAGAGATTCAAATGTGGAATTGCAGGAAAGATGGGCATGGATTTGGGATGGAATAATACATTCAAGAACTTGGGAGAGAAAGAAAGGTTGGAAATAGGGCAGTAGTTTGCAATAACAGAGGGGTCAAGGGTGGATTTTTGAGGAGGGTTTTAAAAGCAGTTTCTTAAAGGGCAAGGACAGTAGCTGAGGAAAGAAAACTGTTTACAATGTTAGCGGGCATGGGGGTCAGGAAAAGAAGTTAGATGGTCAGTTTAGTGAGAATGGGGTTAAAAGACAAAGAAGAGGGTCTCAGGGACAAGATAAGCCTGAATAGGGAATGAGTTGGTAGAGAAACCGGAGAAAGCTACGGGACCTTGGAAGAAACTTGGCTTGGTGGACAAAGAGATGGTAGTGATGCTTTAGAGGTAGCTGAATAGATGATCTCAATCTTAGCGACAAAGAATTCCGTTAATTTGTTGGACATGAGGGTAGAGGGGGCAGAGGAGAAGGGGTTAAAGAAATGTTGGTAGTGGAGAAAAGGAGCCATTGGTTAGATTTGGTCTCCAGGATGATCCTACAGTCGTGACCAGTTTGACAGACGAGATCAGGGCATAATAGCATTTGATGTGCAATGAAAGGTAGTTTTGCACCATTTCCATTCAATTGGACTTTAAGGAGGCTCAAGGAGGGAATGCACAGTATTCAGCATTGGGCCATTGTGCCACTCTATTCTGGTTGGAGGAAGAGGACGCAAAAGAGCAAGTTGGGAACTTTAGGGAGATGCAGTTGGAGCTTTAATATTCCTCAAGCTGCCTGCTCCAGTGATGTCTATGGATCCTTCTCCACCTGGGGAGGGCATAAATGGAGGATAAACCTCCCTCAATTCTGGCTGTTTCCATGGTGTGAGTCAGCTTGTCCTGCATAAAGAGTTATTGTGTGGTTCTCGTAAAAGCTTATGAAAATGTATGAGGCAGGTTCATATTGTATCCAAGCTAAGTGAGAGAAGAAGCAAGTTGTTAGCATAATATGAAGTGGTCACATAAAAGAAAGTGGCTCCAGTGTGAGGAGTGAAAACAGTACAAGATGAAAATAGAAAGCTGTTTGTGCCTGTTGAGCACAGCATAGCAGCAGGTGAGTGTGTAACTAGAATGAAAGGAGAGATGATGCTTTATGCCTTTTTAATTGAAGTAAAAGCATGTGGGCTGAGCTAGGTAGTGTTTGAGGGTGAGAACAAGTGCTGTGGTAAAGGGTAATGCTCAGAATTGGAGACAGGAAGATATAATTCCCATCAAAAGATGCTGTGGTTGCTGGAAATCTGTAATAAAAACAGAAAATGCTAGAAATAGCAGGCCTGGCAGCATCTCAACCCTTCTCAACATTTGCTGTCTAGGTCAGGTCCTTGAAGTGCTTGCAGCACTGAAATAACAATGTCATGGAGGTGATTTTTTTTATTCATTCGTGGGATATGGGCATCGCTGGCTAGGCTAAAATTTATTGCCCATCCCTAATTGCCCTTGAGAAGGTGGTGGTGAGCTGCCTTCTTGAACTGCTCCATTCCTTGGGGTGCAGGCACACCCACAGTGCTGTTAGGAAAGGAGTTACAGGATTTTGACCCAGCGACAGTGAAGGAAAAGCGATATAGTTCCAAGTCGGGATGGTGTGTGGCTTGGAGGGGAACCTTGGTGTTTACTGTGATGTGTAAGATGAACATCATGGGGCTTCCATGTGTTATTTACTGTTTTCTTTGCTGTATCACTGCAGTTGATTTGGATCTCCAGATAGGCCTCACCTTTCGGTGAAACCAGGCATAATTTTGCTCATCATAAGCCGGTCCTGAACGAGGCCCTAGGAGTCGGAACTTCTGACTTAGGGAGTCCCCATCCCAGCCCACCACCACCCCTCTTATGATAATGGTTTAATGGGATGGACGGAAGCTGTGCCCCTACAATATCATCCTGAAAACATTGACACAAACTGGGACCTAGCTGAGTTTGCAGCTGATCTGGTGAACTTACTGTGAGAGATTGTTGGACGAATCATGGGACCAGGATATTTACAGACTTATATTGAAGCCAAAATTTCCAGCTGTATCTTGAAGTTTAATTTTATCGAAAACTTTTTTCAGTAAATTACATACAAAAGGTAGTTATTATCTGTAATTCCATAAGGAAAATTGGCTGCTTATTATGCTGTTTCAAAGCAATTAAAAAAATCAGAAAAGCGCATTTATGTTTCAGCAGGGATTTGTCCAAACTAATCATGAATTCTAAGCAAAGAACAAGCCATTACCTTCCAACTGTCATTGAATATGCACTCGAGGATAATTCATAAGAAGTCAGGAAAGGCTGTGAATGACTAATTTTGGAACATTGTCCCATAGAGGTTTTTGAAGCCGATGAAAGTATATGGAAACCATTGATCATGCAAACTGTATGATTTTGCTTACGTGCAAGCAGTAATTAAATAGTCCATATTCATACCCAAATGCAATCAGGTAGTTTCCTTCTTGGAACCGTTGTCTGTGTTTAGTAACTTGTCTTAGGAGATTAAATAAATTAAAGCAAGAGGTCATGATTGTGCATGTTGTATACAGTCAGGAGTAAGAGGAGCAGCCTTATTGGGGATGAATGTTCTTTCACATTCCGTGCTACTTTATGGTTTTGAACTGTCCCTTTAGTGGGAGCAAGGAATATTTACTGTGGCATAGATAAGGTTTATATCTCCTTTGGCATTGTTTGTGGGAGGTTATGCAACACAGTCTGATACTGTTTCTGTTACTAGAGGTGTGTCCAGATTGTAGTAAAACTCTACTGTGTCATAATGCTAATTTACAGTTGTTTCTATTTATTGTTTGGCTCTTTGTTGTCTGTCTTCACCCATCCTGCACTTTCCATTCTTCTTGTCTTGTCATCATTGACTGTCTTGAGCTAGTGCCCATTAGATGAATTGAGTAGTGGGAGATTAATGGTAAACAATAGCAGTAGTTTAGAGAAATTGAAAAAAAGATTTAACAAGAGGCGAAGTTAAGAAAAAATATAGAACAAGGCAACAAGAGAGGAGGATAATGTAAAAAGAAATCAGGTGGTGGCAGTAGGAAAGGAAGGCAATGTTTTAAAACTACAGGAAATGACAATATAAACAGGAGATGTTTGTAGCAGAAATTTACAAAATGAAATGGCATGTGGCAATGGGATCATAGGTGCATTTTGTTTTAAAGAAGAAGATAAATTGTCTTAAAATTGCAGGACAAGGCACCTGATCTCCTCAATTTGCAGCAGATCTTTGGTAGATCTAACTTTAAGCTTCATTCTTAGTCAGGATCCCAGATTTCACTGAGTGATTCATTCGAGAAGGGCCCTTGGCTGACAATTATAGAGCAGAATCGGACAGGAAGAACAGGAGGCAAGGTTGATGCTGGGCAGACACCAAAGTGGAGAGAGGAAATACTAGCCAGAGAATCAACTGCAATGGCATTGCTTCCCTCTCATGTACCGTTACATCTAGTGTCCCCCAAGGATCTATCCTTGGCCCCATTCAACTTCTCATCTACATGCTGCTCCTTAGCATCATCAGCCAAAAGCACAGCATCAGTTTCCACACGTACGCTGATGGCAACCAGCTCTGCCTCACCACCACCTCTCTCAATCCCTGCACTGTCACTAAATTGTCAGACTGCTTGTCCGACATCCAATATTGGATGAGTGGAAATTTCCTCCAATGAAATAATGGGAAGACCCATTGCCACTGGCTGGACTTTAACAATGAGGCAGTGGCCGCACCCTCTGGCTAAAAATCTGACGGCGCATCCGCCTCCATCGGGCCTGCAAGCCATGCTGCTGTTTTACATGGCTCAGGCCCTTAATTGGCTTCAGTCGGAGCTTCCGTCGCTCTGAGACAAGGTCCTGCCTCAAAGTGCTGCTGGCCAATCAGAAGGTTGGCAGCTCTTCAGTCCCATTAGGGCCAGCGGGAGCAGTGATCACTCCTGGGACTGCAGGTGGCCAGGATCAGCAACAATGGTGGAGGCCCTGGAATGGAGGTAAGTGTATGGGGCCTCACAGGGGACAATCTGCTAGGCCTCAGTGAGGAGGGGTGGGGTTGTGGTGTAGGGCAGCGGGTGGGGGTGGGGGTTGCTTCAGCGAGGTGACATGCTGCTGAGGGGGGGGGGGGGGGGGGTTGGGGCCCTCTTTGGGGCACAGCATGCCCAATCAGAAGGGCCAACCCACTAGCCCACAAGAAGGCCGCCATGTATTACTAGGTGGCCTCCTCAGGTGTCAAAGTACCCATCCGCTGTTGGTAAAATACCAGTGACAGTAGGAAGAGGATCTTAATTAGCTACTTAAGGGCCTCCCGTGGCCTATGGGTGGGCAGCTCACCTGCCACCTCCCCTGCTGCTGGCAAAGTAGCAGTGGGAGAGTGTAGGCAATGAGCATGGCACCCACCTGCCTCCCACCCTATTTTACATCAAACCCCACCCCCCACCCCCACCACCCCCTCCCCACCCCCCCCCTCCCCCCCGCTTCCTAGCCCATTCCCAGGGGGGTGGGGTGGTGGTGTGGTGGGTGTAAAATTCTGGCTATTGCCATTGGCTCCAATGGTGGAGGCCCTGGAATGGGCCTGGAACTCTGTTCGTTAGTCACCATTTCAATCCTTCTCCCTGGCAACGCCCCACCCCCACCCTCACCTGAGATAAGCCAGACTGATCGAAACCTTAGTGTGTTTCATCCTGAGATGAGCTCCTGACCACATATTTGCTCCATCATCAAGACTGCCTACTTCCACCTCTGTAATATCTCCCCACTCTGATCCTGCCTCAGCTCATCTGCTCCTGAAATCCTCATCTTACCTTGGTTACCTTTAGCCTTGACTATTCCAAAGCTCTCCTAGCTGGTCTCCCATCTTTCACCCTACGTAAGCTTGTGCTCTTCCAAAACTCTGCTGCCTGTATCTTAACTCAGACCAAGTCAACTCACACCAAGTCCAGTTCATCCTGTGCTTGCTTAGCTACATTGGCTCCCAGTCCAGTACCACTTCAACTGTAAAATTTTCATCTTTGTCTTCAAATCCCTTCATGGTCTGGCCCTTCCTCTTCCTATCTCTGCAACCTCCTCCAGCTCCTCGAACTTTCAAGATCTCTGTGCTCCTCCAATTCTGGTATCTTGTTCATTCCCAATTTTAATCGCTCCCTTACTGGTGGCTGTGTCTTCAGCAACCTTGGCCCTAATCTCCCGAATTCCCTCCCTAAACTTTTTCACCTCTCGTCTCCTTTAAGATGCTCCTTAAAACCTAGCACTTTGACCAAGCTTTTGGTCATACCTCCTTATGTGGCTCAGTTTCAAATTTTAATTCATAACACTCTTGTGAAGCACCTTGAGACATTTTGCGACATTAAAAGGTGCTATATAAATTCAAGTTGTTGCAGTGATGAGGTGGTTGGTGAGGGGTGGTCAAGGCTACAAAGAAAGGAGGTGAGATGTGAGAGTAGGAGCAGTGGGATAAGTGAAGGACTGAGAAAAGACAGCTGCTGGTTGTGAAAGGGAGTGAGATCAAGGGGAATGAATTAAGATAAGGGCTGGAATTTCATGCACTCACCCCCACCCTGGGAGGGCGCTGGAAGGTTGGTTGAGATGTAAAATCGGGTGGGATGGCAGGGGTTGGGGTTGCCGTGCCCATTACCTACATGCCTCCGCTGGTATTGTACCAGTGATGGTGTGCAGCAGGTTATCCACCTGCCCCTAGGCCAATTGAGGCCCTTAAGGGCCTCTTCTCGCCACTGCGGGGATGGACACTTCACCTGGGGAGGCTGCCCAGTAAAATCAAGCAGAGGGCTAGGGGTGGGGTTCCCACCTGACCAGGTACCCTGTGCCACACAGAGAACCCTCCCCAGTTGCACTGGCCATCCCGCTGGAAGATCACCACATCCCATCCCCCACCCCTTGACTACAGCAAGCCAGGAGGCACATTAGTACCGTATTGCATTTCTATTCCAAACACTCCCCTTTTCATATAAAAAAACAAAGAAAAAATTGCATGCATTATCATTTACACTGTGAGTTGCCCAAGCTACTCTCTATGCACACAATTGTTCTCATGTATTAGCAGTTTGTTATTCTCGTCAGTTTCTGCACATGCGTTGCACACATAATCTTTAAATCATGCCAGTCTCTTTATGGTGCGCATGTGCGTTGTCGTTGGCTGCTCATTGGCTGATTTTCCTTCTCCGGGGAGTGTCATTTGTTGTCGCCGCGATAACTGTTGTTCCATTTCCATTGGTGGGGTACTGTGGACATCTGGGACTGATGGTTGATCTGTGATCTGTGGAGATGGTGAGTTCACATTTTCCTGATCGACCGCCTGCAATGAAGGAACTGCTTCTCCAGTTGTGCGTATGTGCCCATGGTTGCGACAGTATATCTGAATGTTCACTTCCACCACGTACGATCGAGGTGACAACTGCTCTACACAGATCCCAAGCTGCCACTTGGGCTGACTTTTGTTGAGAGTGTTGAAGGTTTGTACCCTGACTCGCTCTCCAATGCTCAATTCTGGCAATGTTTTGGCAGTTTTGTCAAAATAAAATTTGGCTTTCTGCCATTTCACCTTGATCTTATCACTCACGCTTATTACTACTTCTGGCTTCAGTAGCTTTTTTGCTATTGAAAGAGTATTTTGGGTGCAGCGTGACATTTTTCTTTGTACCGGACTACTTTCTATGCCTTCGGTAGGTGTGTTTCTCCACTCAAGGATTGCCTTGTATACATCTGTACTGGATTTGCACAATTTCTTTATGCTTCCTTTGATGATTTTCACTGCTGCCTCAGCCTTCACATTTGACTGGGGATAGTGTGGAGATGATGTATGGTGTTGAATTTCCCAATCCTTTGTGAAGCGGCTGAATTCTTCACTCTCCAAGTGAACGGAGGGCTATTGTCACTCATCACAATGTCTGGAATGCGGTAACAACCAATGTGTGCTTTCAGGCATCCTACAATCTTACTGACTCACCCTTCCGAAGAAGGGTCACTGACCCGAAACGTTAACTCTGCTTCTCTTTCCACAGATGCTGCCAGACCTGCTGAGTGATTCCAGCATTTCTTATTTCTGCTACAATCTCACTGGTAGTCATTAACACCAGCTGATCTACCTCCCAGTAGTCAGAATAGTAGTTTATGGTGACAAGATAATCAGTTTCTGCAAGAGTGAAGAGTTTTATTCATGGTCTGTCTGGGATGTCATTTGTCATCAGTGGCTCTTTAGCTTGCTTAGCTTGGTATTCGTGACACGCACTGCACTGGCTGATGTGTTCCTTGATTTCATTGCTCATGTTTGGTCAGTAAAGTACTTGTCTTGCTTTCCTCAGACTCAACTCATTCCTTGGTGGTTTAGGGATAATGGCTCTATTTCCTTTGTACACGATGTCATCTTGGGCTGTCAATTCATCTCTGTATGCCCAATATGCTTTTTGACCACAGGAGTGTCCTTTCAGGGAATCCTTTCATCTTGGAGAGTTGCATTTTGTTGGGTAGTTCACTTCATTTGAGTAAGGCGCTTGTCTGTCATATTCAATGTCTCTGCTGGGTTGATGACTTCCAGAATATGTTGAGCTGCAGCTTCATGTTGGATCTGGAAGATTTCAAACTATGTAGTAGCATCCTTTATTTTCTTCATAGGGACTGCTGCTCTTGACAGCATGTCAGCAATGTACATCTGTTTCCCTTGCTTGTATGTCATATCCAGTTGATATCTCTGCAACCAGAGTAACATTCGACTGTCACTTTGTCTCTTCCAAGTAGGTATTGATGAAAATGTTCACAAGCAAAGACATTGGCCAGGCACTCATTCTCAATCTGAGCGTAGCATCATTCTGTTTGCATTAATGCCCTGATGCAAATGGTTGTTCTTGCTGCATTTGGATTGCTCCAAATCCTGGCTCGCTGGTGTCACACTGCAGGGTAACTTCATCATTTACATCATAGGATTTCAGCACTGACGTTGCTGTCACTAGTTGCTTGATTTTAGTGAATGCTGCTTATTCTGTGTCCCAATACCACTGTAAGCCCTTGGCAGTGAGTTGGCATAGTGGTTCACACTCCAACAGCAAACTGGACAAGAATTTTGCTAAATAGTTGACAAATCCAACAAATCGTTGCACTGCTTTTACATCTGTTGGTCGCCGCATTGCTGTTACCGCTCTCACCTTTCTTGGGAGCCAGGCGAAGACCTTTTGCTGTCAATACATGACCTATGTACATGACTTCGGGCATCTTTAATGCAATTTTTTCTTGTTCAACTTTAGGTTCAACTGGCGAGCTCTGTCTAGCAGTCGCACTAGATTTTGATCATGGTCAGCAATGGCTTCTTCCATTGTGTCTCCGCATCCATAAACTAGCAGATCATCCACTATAGCTTCCATTCCGGGAAGATCACTAACTATCTCATGCTGTCTGTGTGGATACTCCTCTGGAGCCAGGAAAATGCCAAATGGCATGCGTAACCATCTGAATCTCCCGAACGGCGTCCAGAATGTAGTTGGAAAGCTGCTGCTTTCATCCAGCTTCACTTGCCAGTAAGCATCCTTCGCATAGGGTAGTGAAGACTTTTGCCTTTGCAAATTGTGGTAAAATTCCTTCAATGGTTGGCATGGGGTAGTGAGATCTCTTCAGAGATTTATTTAAATCCTTTGGGTCGATGCATACACTCAGCTTTCCAGGCTGTTTCACTGCTACGATGCTGCTAATCCATTCTGTAGGGGTTATCACTTTCTTGATTACCAGTCCAAGCTTTAGACTTGCTCCAGCTGTGATGAGTGGCGTTTGCTTGCTGTCTATGATCTGGAACTCCAGATCTTCATTCTTGTCATTGTCTTTGGCTCTCAGAGTAATTTGACCTCTCAGCACTAGTATGGTGCCATCATATAGCCTCAACCTTACTTTTGAGGGCTTCATTTTTGGATCGCCGTGTAGAGCCACTTCACACAGGTCTGTGAAAGTCATGATGTTGCATGACACACTGGTGTCTATCTGACACTTTATGTTGACTTGATGTTCTCCTTCTGCAGTCATCATTCCAACAGTCACAAACCATTTATCACCTATCGACCTGACTGAACCAACCTGTTGTATGGTGTATAGTGCTTCATCAGAATGTTAGACTGACATCTCTCCGGTGGTCATCTCTACCTGCTTGTTGTACTTCCTTCTAGCCAAACACTTGTGTGCAAACTGATTCAGCTTCTTGCAGTGAGAACACTGCTCTCCCCATGCTGGACATGCCTCTTTTCCTTTGTGTGATATCCTCCACAGTATTTGCATCCTGCCCTTTGTCCATGATCTTTCTGCCCATTCGGCCTGGAGTGTCTATCAGCATAATGCAAGGCCTGGTCTGTTCTGCCATGAATATGCTCTAGCTGCTGATAGACAATCTCAGCTGTACATGTCGATTGCTTTCCTGAGAGTAAGTTTATATTCTCAGTAGATGTGCTCTCACTATGGGATCTCTTATGCCTAATACAATCCTGTCTTTAATCAGATCATGTTTTAGCTGCACAAATTCACAGGATTCTGCGAGCTGTGTTAATGCAGTCACATATTGATAAATTGACTCTTTTTCATTTTGGGCCCTGATATTGAACAAATACTGTTCATAAGTTGCATTCACTAGGGGTTCAAAGCTTGCCTTCAAGGCTTTCAAAATTTCTCTTGTCCTTTTTTTTGTTCTTCAGAGAGATTGAGGGTGGAATACATTTTGTAGCAGTTTCTCCCCAACAGTGATAAAAGTGTAGCTACTCATAGCTACTCTGGTTTGTTAATTAAATCTGTCACAATTTCATAATTTTGCCATTGCGAGTGGAAAACTGCCAGTTCTGCATCATATCACCTTTCATTTCGACCGGTACCAGGAGAGGAAGATTTGCAGCCATTGTGTCTTACCTAGTGCTTTCAGCGCTTCTTTGTTCCTTTTCTGTGGCTTTTAGCAGCTCTGATCATTCCTGTGTTCTGCTTTTAGTATCCGTACTTCTATATAGCTCTTCAACACTCAATCTCAGCTCCACTCTGACACCATGTTACAGGACAACAGTCTTGTTTGTACTGTGTTTTTATTGAACTGCCTGCTGATGGATGCCTGCATTGAGTGCCTCATGGTAGAGGTCACATGACGATGACAAGCAAGGAGGCACATTAGCACAGTATTGCATTTCCATCCCAAACACAGTGAAGAGGAAAATACACTCTAAAATGTAAAAAGAAATCTTTTCTATGAAAAAGAAAATGTTCGATGGAGTTGAGCTCTGCGACTTGCTTGATAGCTCCATATAGAGTGGCCAGATGTGAAATTATGTTCACAAAGCAAAATTGAATGGAGGATGGGTGGCATTGTATGTTATGACAAGTAACGTATTCACTAATGGCTACACACCACTTTTGGGCTGGGAGTTGTGAAGAAAATGTTTCCCTCAGTGCTTTCCTCATTCATGTTTCCTCTGACCCTCTCACTCCTATTGTGTTCCTTTCCCAACCCTGTTCCTATCACATTCTCTACCTCCTCCTGTATGAGCTATCTGTTCAGCCCCTTTATCCACCTCTCACCTGTTGTACACTGTCACTCATCTCGCCCTTAACCCGCCTTCTGCTTATTGCATTCATATTTAATTCCTTTTTATCACAATTTTAATTAAGGTGTTAACCCATTTAAAAGTAATGTATTTACAAACAATCCTTCAATGAAATGAGTTAATGCCTCTGTTAAAATATTGGAGAGATTTCTTTGACAGATTCAAGCAAATATTTAGTGTTATTTCAAGACCTTTGTTTTACGAGTAACTATTTTAAATACATTTTTCTTATGCAGGAAGTGATGCAGTTGGAGAAGCACCTCGGAGGGCAACTCTTAGATGAGCCTAAGATTCTTCACTTTAAAGACAGCTATCATAACTTACGACTTTCTATACATGATATACAAAAATCTCTCTGGACAAGTAAGCTGCTGGACAGCTTTCAGGTAAAGGCAGTTTGGAATGTCAATAAGCATAACAAATCAATTAAAATGGGCGCACTTTTTCTTTTCCAAATACAGATAATGGGTAATAAACATTCATTAAGCATTTGATAAGGTTCCATGCAAGACACTGTTAGGAAAGGTGGTAGGGCATATGGGATTACTGTAGGGTTAGTATAAATGGGTGGTTGTTGGTCGGCACAGACTCAGTGGGCCAAAGGACCTGTTTCAGTGCTGTATCTCTAAATAAAGATGGAAATGCATGGAATTATAGACAGCTGCTTGACATGGGTAGGGAATTGGTTAGGAGGTAGGATGCAGGGAGCAGACATAATGGCCTGAATTTTGATTGCGGCGACGCACTTTGAAGATGGAGTTCCGCCCGCGCAGATCACCTGTCGCTGAGCCCCCACTATATTAAGCGCAGCAGCTCATTAGCATCATAGTGATGCACCGTACCATATTCCCCCTCCCCCATATTACATAGCGGGAGGTGGGACATCCGGCACCTTGATGGGCGTTGGCTCAGCTGTGTAGCAGGTGCTGGGGCCCTATTTAAAGCATCCGAGCACCTGTTTCCTGACAGCTGCCAAATAAATACTTACCTCACTATAGAAGACTGTGAACGCTGGCAATTAGGCAGCAAAGCAGAAAGTGCTGGAAAAACTCAGCAAGTCTGGCAACTTCTGTGCAGAGAGAAGCAAAGTTACCTTTCAGGTCTGTGAACTTTACAAATGGTAATTGGGGTGCCGCCGCCGAGCAGCAGGGGGCATCCACACCGAGGTCTCGCTGCCACCAGTAAAATAGGGCGGGACATATCCGGCGTCGGGAGTCATGGCGGGCATCTCTCGGAAGAATATTCTGGGCCCTCCCCCTGCCGTGACCCCCGATGTCAAAGGACTGGTAAAATTCAGCCCAATGAGTTGATACTCCATTTGACAGGATGTGACCAGTGATGTCTCCCAGGGAACTGTACAGAGACCGTAGCTTTTCACTCTATTTATAAATTACTTAGATGAAAGAATAAAGAGCTGTATATCGAAGTTTGCTATGATCCTATATTAGGTGCTACAGCTAATAGTGTAGATGGGAGCAGAAAGTTGCAAAGGTACACTGATAGATTAAGTGACTGGGTGAAACTATGACAGATGGAATTCATTTTGGGGAAGTGTGAGGTCATCCATTTTGGATTTAAGAACGACAGATTATAGTGTTTTTGAAATGTTGAGAAGCCAGGAATTATGGTTAAGCAAAGAGATTTAGAGGTCCACGGAATGAAATTTCTAGGTAAGTTGCAAAAAATTATTTAAAAAGCTAATGGCATGCTAACCTGCATCTCAAGGACACTGAAATACAAGGGGGGTGGAAGTTTTGTTACAGTTATGTAAAGCACTGGTTAGACCACATGTGGAGTACTATGTTCTGTTCTGGCACTGCACCTTGGGAAGGATATATTAGCTTTGGAGCAGGTGCAGAGCAGATTCACTAGAATTATCCATTAACAAAGAGTAGTGGTAAATGGATGTTTTTCAGGCTGGAGGAAGGTTTGCAGTGGAGGTCCCCAGGGATCAGTGTTGGGGCCCTTGCTTTTCCTGATTAATGACCTAGACCTTGGTGCACAGGGCACAGTTTCAAAGTTTTCAGATGTTATGAAACTTGGAAGCATTGTGAACTGTGAAGAGGGTAGTGTAGAACTTCAAAAGGACATAGACAAGTTGGTGGAATGGGCAGACAGGTGGCAGATGAAGTTCAATGCAGAGAAATGTGAAGTGATTCATTTTGGTAGGAAGAACATGGAAGGACAATATAAAATAAAGGGTGCAATTCTAAAGGGGGTGCAAGAGCAGAGGGACCTGGGCGTATGTGTGCATAAGTCATTGAAGGTGGCAGGACAGGTTGAGAGCTTGGTCAATCAAGCATACCGTGTCTTGGCTTTATTAATAGGGGCATAGAGTACAAGAGCAAGGAAGTTATATTAGCGGGTAACATATTGGCATGGATGGGAGATTGGTTAGCAAACAGGAAACAGAGAGTAGGCATAAATGGGTCATTTTCTGGTTGGCAGAATGTAATGAGTGGTGTGCCACACGGATGGGTGCTAAGGTCTCAACTTTTTATAATTTATATAAATGACTTAGATGAAGGGACCGAAGGTATGGTTGCTAAATTTACTAATGACACAAAGATAGGTAGGAAAGTAACTTGTGAAGAGGACATAAGGAGGCTACAAAGGGATATGGGTAGGCTGAGTGAGTGGGCAAAGACCTGGCAAATGGAGTACAATGTGGGAAAGTGTGAAATTGTCCACTTTGGCAGGAAGAATAAAAAAGAAGCATATAACCTAAATGGTGAGAGATTGCAGAGCTCTAATATGCAGAGGGACCTGGGTGTCCTAGTGCATGAATCGCAAAAGGTTAGTATGCAGGTACAGCATGTAATTAGGAAAGCTAATAGAATGTTATCGTTTATCGTGAGGGAAATTGAATACAAAAGTAGGGAGGTTATGCTTCGGCTATACAGGGCATTGGTGAGACCACATCTGGAGTACTGTGTACAGTACTGGTTTCTTTATTTAAGAAAGGATGTAAATGCGTTGGAGGCAGTACAGAGAAGGTTTACTAGACTAATACCTGGAATGGGCAGACTGTCTTACGAGGAAAGATTGGACAGGCTAGGCTTGTATCCGCTGGAATTTATAGAGTAAGAGGCGACTTGATTGAAACATAAAAGGTCCTGAGGGGTCTTGACAGGGTGGATATGAAAAGGATGTTGCCCCTTTTGGGAGAATCTCAAACTAGGGGTCACTTTTTAAAAATCAGGGGTCGTCCATTTAAGACAAAGATGAGGAGAAATTTTCTCTTAGAGGGGCGTGAGTTTTTGGAATTCTCTTCCTCAAAAGGCAGTGGAAGGAGAGTCTTTGAATATTTTTAAGGCAGAGGTAGATAGATTCTTGATAAGCAAGGGGGTGGAAAGTTATCGGGGGTAGGTGGTAATACGAAGTAATGAGTTCAGCCATGAACCTATTGAATGATGGAGCAGGCTCAAGGGGTCCCATCAAATTCATCCCTTGGAATGCTGCACAACACAATAAGAGGGCCCATTCTCCACATGTGGTGGTCGTTCCTACCAAAACCATCATAGACAGATGCATCTGCAACAGGTAGATTGGTGAAGACAAGGTCAAGTAGGTTTTTCCCTCATGTTGACTCCCACCTCCGCCACCAGTTCAGCCTGGCAGCCATGCCCTTCAGGACTCAACCAGCTTTGGTGCTATCCAGCCACACTTGGTGATGGACATTGAAGTCGCCCCATCCAGTATCCTTGTGTGCCCTTGCTACCCTCAATGTTTCTTCCAAGTTGTGTCCAACATGGAGTACTCATTTATCTGTTGAGGAAGGGTAATATAGTCAATGTTAAGGATTCGTGATACCTGTGGTGGACAGGATATATCTGGGATGGTGATGGGAATATCTGGGATAAGTATGATTTTGTTAGTATGACTATGCTTAACTAGGCTGTGGGAAGCTCTGCCAACTTGGGCACAAGTCCCCAGATATTGGTTAGAAGGATTTTGCAGGATTGACTGGCTGGATGTGTCTTTGTTCTATCTGAATCTGATGTCTAGGTTGATCCCAGGTAGTCTGTCCAGTTTTTTGTATTCTTGTATTTGTCGCAGGTTTGATACAACTAAATGGTTTGCTAAGTGTTACGACCTCAGTGAGAACATTAACATTAAAATATGAGATTTGAACCCCCAGACCAAGTTAAAGAATTGCATGACAAGATTTCACATTTTAAGACTTCTTTTATAACAACTAAACTAAAAGAAATCCCAATTAAATAATAGTACTTTGCAATTTGGGTTGTCAGCTACTTACAGAGAAAGGTATTTTCTTTACTTATTAAAACACTTGAAAAACTCACACCACACTTATACGTTACACAGTTCTCTTTGATGGCAACGTCTTTGTGTTAAAATCCCAAACTCTTCCCAGTTGCAATGGGTTAAATCTCCCAGGCCTTTCTCAAACTAAATGTCCTCTTTCACTTCTCCAAGCACTTTCGACCTAGATGCCTGTGAATAAAGTTATTCCTGGTGACCCTGTTGGTCTTTTACTTCACTGCGAACCTCGATTTTCAAAACAGGTTCAAGTCTTCGCTGCCTTTTGTTCTATCAGTTTTTTCCTGAGAGCAGGTGTTCCCTCTCTCTCCCTCCCTGTGGCCATTGGTTGTCTTCCTTTCTTATAGCCTGCATGCCTTTAGAAAATCTGTTAAATTTATCTGGAATCACAAGTCAATAGCCTATTATCCTTTTCCAATATGAAGCTTTCACAAGTCTGGCTTCAGCAGCGCCACCCGGGCTTTTCATTGTTTCCAGGTGTTCCAGTTGCCATTTGCATCTTCGGAATCAGTGACTCCTTGTTTACGATCCAAAAGTCTGTGAGGGTGAAACCCCTAGTTCTTCAGGTGCTATACCCCTGCAGTCTTGGCTTTTCAAAAAATAAAGTCTTTGATCTGTGTTCTCTGTTGCTCTGGTAACCAAGATTTCTGTCTTGTCTTTAAGCAGAGTTGATGTGAGGTCACCTGGGTGGCACAGTGGCGCAGTGGTTAGCACCGCAGCCTCACAGCTCCAGCGACCCGGGTTCAATTCTGGGTACTGCCTGTGCGGAGTTTGCAAGTTCTCCCTGTGACCGCGTGGGTTTTCGCCGGGTGCTCTGGTTTCCTCCCACAGCCAAGGACTTGCAGGTTGATAGGTAAATTGGCCATTATAAATTGCCCCTAGTATAGGTAGGTGGTAGGGGAAGGTAGGAATGTAGGATTAGTATAAATGGGTGGTTGATGGTCGGCACAGACTCGGTGGGCTGAAGGGCCTGTTTCAGCGCTGTATCTCCAAATAAATAAATAATCTGACTCCATCTTATACTCTGAAAAATCACAGTTTTAAAATATAATCATTTCACAAAGTCCAGTGTGCATAACATAAGCATAACACTTTGGAGGACAGTTAAGAGTTAACCAGATTGCTGTCGATCTGGAGTCACATATAGGCCAGACTGGGTAAGGACAGCAGGTTTCCTTTCCTAACCATTAAACCAGCTTGTTTTTAAAAATAATCTGAAAGCTTTGGTACTGATTAGTTTTTTATTCCAGATTTATTTAATCATCTGAATTCAAATTCACAAACTGCCATGGTGGGATTCAAACTCACATTTTTGGATTATTAGTTCAGGCCTTGGAATTACTAGTCCACCAATAACATTACTACTGTACCCATACATCCTATGTTTCCTGCTGGACTATTGTGCATCTATAAGTCATCTATCTTGTAACCTTGGTCAGCCAGCAAAACTTCCTGAAAGATATAGCATGATTTGAGTGACCGTTATGGCTGTGATTCAGATTTGTGGATTTTTCTGCTATTTAGTCAGAGTGCTCCAAAACACAAAGTTCTAATTTGTTAAAAGCATACTGTGACAGCAGTCTGCCAAACTGAAGCATTTAGAATATTGTGATGTTTAGCATGATAAAAATATTTTTTATGAAATAATTTCTAAAAGTACACTGGAATGTTGTTTTCTTATAATAAATGCAGATAAAATTACTGTAATTTAACAGCAATTACATCAAAGATTTGATCTTTCCTTAAAACATTTTTATGCATCAAATCAATTGAGCATCTTGTCTGTCAAACTCCAAAGGGCCAAAATAAAATAAAATACAGGAAGAAGTGAGTGTAAAAGAAATAGTCTACTTGCTGCATTTATGATGTCAGAATTGAGTTATTATTTCCTCACAATTAATGACCTCCATCCGTTATTCTTAATTTTATTCAAATTACTTAAAATGACATTCTTTCCAACCATATGGGGAACACCTGTTTGTTCAACAAAGTAGTCTTTAGAATGATCTTATTTTTAAAAATCATATAAATATATGAATTTCTGACCATTATAAGAACATCTTGAAGCAAGAACAAATTAACCTTAGCCTAAAATAAACAGTAATAGCACAAATAAGTAGGTTCTATTTAAAATGTTTACTCTTAGTTATCTTAAAAATATTTTAATTATTTTTCAAGTAATTCAGTGGCCAGACTCTCCTTCATGTAGATATGCTTCAGTGACACTGATGAAAGCCCCCTTAAAGTGGGCCCATTGTTAAGCAAGGGTGGTGGAAGCAGATTCAACAGAAGTCTTCAAAAGGGAATTGAGTAAATACTTGAAGGGAAAAAAAATTGAAGAGATATGGGGAAAGCAGGGGAATAGGGCTAATTGTATTACTCTTTGAAAGAGCCAGCACAGACTTGATAAACCAAATGACCTCTCAATGTACTGTACTATTCTTTGAGTGTACTCAGATTGACTTTAGATTGTTCAATAATTATTATTTGTTTGTAACTCGTGCTAACTGAACTCAAAAAATAATACCTACCTTACTTCATTTTATAGGAAATTCCATTTTATCATATTTGGAATGGCTGTCAAAGAAACCTGCACTGTACCTTCACTCTGGAACGGTACAGTCTGTCCACAACTGAACTCAATGGTAAAATTTGGGTTTGGCAAGTAGAAGGAGAAGGACAAAGTTTTCACATTCATTTCAACTTTGTGAAGGTAAGAACTGTGTAAATAATTTCTAATATAATATTGCATGAAGGAGATCAATTTAACATACTGCAAATTAGCTAACTGAAAAATATTTGTATATTTGTTTTTGTGGAACGTAACATATCAGTAGGCCTAGATTTTATATTCTAATCCTGGGTTATTTTTGTATTGTTTACTATGCAGCAACAAAATTCCAGTTTGTTGTGCCATGCTGATATTTTACTGGAGTAAAATGGAGTCAACTGGAGCAAACTATAGGAAAAGCTTTGCACTTAGCAACACTGGCACAGAAAAGGAATGGGCAGACGAATGTAAAAAAAAATATTGCTGCTTTCTATCACTCCTGGGAGCAAAAGCAGATGGATCGTTAACAGATAATTATTTAAATGTCAGGACTTTCCGCTGTGTCACTATTATACTTAATGTGTCATCCAAAAACTGGATGTCATGATTTTTTAGAAGCAAAATTGTCCAAAAAAAAAGCTTGACCCAGCATCAGTAACTTTACCTTTATTTACCTTCTAATCAAATACTGTTAAACTGCTTGGTCAGCTGGAAAGAAAATCCATCCCTTCCTCCTTGACTCAATAAATTCCAAAGTAACACAGACCAGTGGGCTTATCATGCTCTGAAACTGAGACCATCCTTGTTAAACTGTCAGTTCCCTACAAGATTAGTTATTGGAGCAGCACCAAAAATTGCTCGCACTTAAAGTTAGATCTGGAGTACCATGAGCTGCTGAACCTGCACCTAAACATCCTTTATCAAGCTAAAATGTCTGCACACAATCCCAGTAATAAAACTTTACCCTATACTTTCTTCATAGATAGTATAATCACTTAGAAGTCGGACTAAACACACACACATTCAAATCAAAAATCTATCACTTGTCAAGTTGTGGTTACAGATTAACACGATAAACAATAGGAAGCCAATGGGCCCATGATTCTGATTTATAATTCCATTTTTGGGGGCTAGAATGCCCCTCGATGTTCAAAATAATGTCTGTAATGCGTGCACACTTTTGGCATGAGTAACACTGGATGTCATATTGGTGAGGACATTAGTGATGTGCAGTGAACATCCACTGGAAGTATGCAGAGAAGGCAGATTATGTCAATAAGCATGCAACATTGATTTGAGGACAACACTGCCATTTCAGAGCTAAACACTCCAGCCAATGGCATCTCTTAATCACACACAGCATTAGCAGGAAGGACACCCTCCCACCCCCACCAGCGCTATTTAAAGGGATCACCGACTATTATAGATTAGTTGTTGATTGATTTCTACTGGCTCCTGCTATGATTGTACAGATATTGGTGCTTTGTAGAGTTCTTCAAAGTGTTGTGGCAGGTGCTGAAGGACTTTATTCCTGCCACAAACCAGTTTCCCCCAGACATGGATATACTAGTAGGTATTCCCCTTGGAAAACATTATGACTGGGAGAATGGGAAGAGGGTTTGCTAAGCAGGGCAAACTCTGAGAAAAGGAAGGAGGAGGAGGGTAAGAAGGACTCAGCAGGAGGCTATATCTGTCCAGGGTGTTCCAGGAACTATTCTCTCACATTAACCTCAGTGAGGAACAGGACTGGATTTTAACAGCCCTCTGACATCGGGGTCGTGGTGGGGGGGGGTGGGGGGAGGTGCCTGGAAAAGTCTTCCGAGAGAGGCCCACCTCGGCCCCTGACGCTGAGTAGGCCTGCCGCATTTTACCGGTGGCGGCTTGGCCTTGGTGTGGCCCTCCTGCCACTCGGCGGCGGGGCTTTAATTTTAATATTCAAATTAATTTTAAAACTTGCAAATAAACCTACCTGGTCCCGACGGCCATCCCACGTCGATATTGCGACCACTGGTCGGAACTCCCGCTCATAGGAAAATAGATACTGTTCTCTGCAGCAAATATAGAGAGTCCTGAAGGCTGTGTTGCCTACCTGGTGCTAAAGTTAAGGACATCTCTTCTGGGTTAGAGAGGAACTTGGAGTGGGAGGGAAAGAATCCAGTTGTCGTGGTCCACGTAGGTACCAACGACATAGGTAGGACTAGGAAAGAGGTTCTGTTGAGGGACTTTGAGCAGCTCGGGGCTAAATTAAAAAGCAGAGCCACAAAAGTAATAATCTCCCGATTACTACCTGTGCCACGTGCAAATTGGCATAGGGTAAATAAAATTAGAGAGGTAAATGCATGGCTCAAAGATTGGTGTGGGAGAAATGGGTTCCGATTCATGGGATACTGGCACCAGACTGGAGAAAGAGAGCTGTTCTGTTGGGATGGGTTGCACTTGAACCATGCTGGGACTGGTGTCCTGACGAATCGTATAACTAGGGTTGTAGTTAAGGCTTTAAACTAAATAGTGGGGGGAAGGGTTCAATTGAAGGGAAGTTTAAAAAGTCGAAAAGTAATGAGAGAGCAGTGGTGCAGGGTAGTGAAGGGGCATACATTAATCAGAGTGTGACAGATAGGGACAGAGAATACGAGCATAAGCGTACAGCAGAAATTAGAACCAAAGTAGGTAAAAATGGTAAAAAGTCAAAGCTTAAGGCTCTTTATCTGAATGCATGTAGCATTTGTAACAAGATAGATGAGCTGACGGCACAGATAGAAATAAATGAATATGATTTGATAGCTATCACAGAGACGTGGTTGCAGGATGTTCAAGGATATTTGACATTCTGGAAGAATAGACAGAAAGGAAAAAGAGGTGGGGTAGCTTTATTATTAAAGGAAGGGATCGTTGCAGTTGCGAGTAAAGATATAGGTCATGATGTAGAATCGGTTTGGGTGGAAATAAGGAATAGCAAGGGGAAGAAATCACAGGTGGGAGTGTTCTATAGGCCCCCGAGGAGTTGCCTCTCTGGAGGACAAAATATTAATCAGGAAATAATGGAGGCGTGTAAGAAGGGCACTGCAATTATCATGGGTGATTTTAATCTGCATATAGACTTGACAAATCAAATTAGCAAGGGTAGCATGGAAGATGAATTTGTAGAGTGCATCAGAGATTGTTTCTCAGAACAATACGTTACAGAACCTACCCGGGAACAGGCTATTTTAGACTTGGTAATGTGTAATGAGGTAGGATTAATAAGAGATTTCGTAGCTGAGGATCCTCTAGGGGGAAGCGATCATAACATGGTGGAATTTCAAATTCAGTTTGAGGGTGAGCAACTCAGGTCTCAAACCAGTGTCTTCAACTTAAACAAGGGTAATTACAGAGGTATGAAGAAAGAGTGGTCTAAAGCAGTCTGGGAAAATAGACTACAGGGGAAGTCAGTAGATGAGCAGTGGCAGACTTTTAAGCAGATATTTTATAACACTGGGCAAACATTTATTCCGGTCAGCAGGAAGGACTCAAAGAGAACGATGTACCACCCAAGGATAACAAAGGACATTAAGGAGAGTATCAAATCAAAAACAAAGGCGGCCGTTTCGCCCCCTCCAGGGAAATGAGCCCCCACTCAAAATATCATAGGGGCTTAGCAGCGCGCAAGTCGTGCATGCGCCTCGCCTTCTTTTAAGTGGCGAGCTTATAACATTCAGCCTACAGTGTGTGAGATGTTTATGCTTCAGTAAAGGTGTCCCCATTGAAAACTGCCACCTGCTGCAGCCCCAACTGCAACCTCAGAGTAGGGCAACGACTACATTGATAGTGGCTGTGAAAGTGACTATGGTGATGAACTTATATGCGTTTGGCTCCTTCCAGGCTGGAGCTGGAGATATTTACAACGTCTCACAGTTTGCCTTCCACTGTTCAAAGAGAGCTGAATCGATTTCATTCTCACCTGCTAGAGAACAGAAAGCAGAGCAAGCATGCAGCTTCGTAAGGATTTGTATGGAGTAAAAACACTCACCCAAACCTATAGTTTGTTTTGACCCATGAATTAAAAGACAACAAATTAATGACTCACTTAAAAGGTCGTTATGCTTAATGAGGTAATGGTTTATTTAAAATGATTACAGAAAATTGTTACAGATTTAAAAGGTTAAGAAAGAAGAGAAAAGAAAGTAATAATAAAAAAAAGAGCTGCTTTGTTTCTTTTTTCCCAGCAAGTAAATGCTTCACTGACATCTAGCTCAAATACATTATTAACTATTAGTCATACAATCTGGTCAGTTCTTGTTGATTGTAGGTTTTCTTCCTGGTGATCAGCCAGGCTCCCTCACCTTGAGATCTCAATCACCTGAAGTGTCCTGCTCCTGTTGACTATAGGTTCTCTTCCCAATGATCAGTCAACCTCCCCTCCATGAGATCTCTTTCCGACAATTTGCCAGGGTCTCCTTCCCTAGACTGCAGTGCTAGTATTTCCAGGCTGTAGCAAAGATCTTTAATGTGTTCAGCCTTTTATATACTTTTCAGGGAATGGAGTTAGCTTACTATATTGACAGACCATGCCATCCTATGAATCCTCTTTTAAAAGCACAATACACAATTATATTCTGCGCCTTTTGCAAACCATAATTTGAATCCTCCTAGAAAACTGTCCATCTTTTGTTTGCTTTCTCCAGTAATCCTCCATTATGTGAAGCCCCTTGTAGTCAATCTTCCAGAAAAAGATGTTTGTATTTTGTTAGAACACTGTGCTTCATCTTGTCAAAGTTGGACCATCTTTCCAAAGCCAAAGTTCATAAATTCAAAACACAAAACACTCGTGTCTCTTGCTTGCCTGTGTAGTGTATTGTTCATTGATTGTTCATTTGATATGTAGTGTATTGTTCATTTGAGGTCACCATGCATAATTGGTGCAGCATGCACAGTTTCCCCCAGAGATTTACAATAGCAGATCTACAATATGAGATCTTACAATGGCTACGAGAACGGAATGTGCATTTACTTTACAGCCAGGTCTTATTCGCTGTGCTTTCAGTTGTGAACTCCATGTAATGCAGATTGTCAAATATTAACAGTGTTGGGGTTTGTTGTCAGCCGGACTTGTTTCTTTGTGCAGCTCACATAGGACAGCCATTTTGTCTCATACCCCAATGCAAGGTTAGTTTGGTCTGCTTAAGCCTTAGAGAAGAATTTATTGCAGGATTATAGCATCCCATGAAATGTGCATTTGTTTCTTCCACCTGCCAATAATCCTTTGGATGACATCTGTGTCATTGTGCCTGTGGAACGCTATCCTGGATCCTTGATCACACACTGTCACTGCACTGACGCTCAAGATGGCGACAGCTGTGTTCAACCTATCACATTTGCATGTGCACTCGGAGCCCTCATCTGCGTTTCCACATTGGTAGAAGTAGCTGTGATGATTCGAGGGCAAAATGTTAAATGATGAGAGAAAAAAGGCCTTATTTCTCCACTGTGGAGATGAAAAATAGGAAAATATTTTTGAGACACTTATGCGTGCACAAGATGACTACAACTCAGCAAAAAATGCACTAACAACTTACTTCACGCCCAAGAAGAATGCAATATACAGAACAATTATTTTCCAATGAACCAAGCAAGAAGCAAATGAGACAATTGATCAATATTGTACGTATTGGAGACAACTGGTAGCCAAGTGCGACTTTGGTGATCTCGACCATGTCGAATGGGAAATCCAGACACAAATAATTGCCTCTCTAGGCAAATATGCAGAAAATCACTCGAGAAAGACAGAAAGCTGTCAGAGCTGCTGGAGTTGGCAAGATTGCTATCCCTTTCAGAGTCCAGAGCTGCTGAAGTTGAGGCTGTCAACAACAACTGCCACACTTCAAGCTCAACTCCTGTGAACAATGTTCACTGTTCATGTGCCAGGCAACCACCTGCAAAGCAATGACAGCAATCTCGCAAACAGGAACATGACTTGTTCAAGCATTGAAACTGCAATGTTTCCACTGTGGCAGTGCTTATCGACACCAGACAGTATGTCCTGCTGCTGGCAAGCAGTGTAATGCTTGTGGGAAACTCAACCATTTTGCTCATGTTTGTCACTCATCAGTAAAATCAGCTGTTAAGACCAATATTAATAAAAGGGTGCCATGTACGCGTACCACACCAAAAGAGTGAGAGAATGTAGCCAATGTATAGATAGATTACCCTCAAGATACTTTGTGCTCTCTTCTGGATACAGCAACCAGCCACATGTGACAGTGACCATTGGCTGCTTGAAAGTAGATGTTCTCATTGATACAGGAGCATCTGTCAATATCATGGGAGATAAAACATTCAACAAACTTCAGGACTGCCCCATCCTTTGCGAACCAGCGAATACAAAAATCTTCCCTCCAACAGTAACAAACCACTGAAGGTTCTTGGGACTTTTGAAACACCAGTCACATTCAAAGACAGCAGAACGAATGTTGTATTCTATGTCATATCTGGAGAAAGTGACACACTCATCAGTTTCCACACAGCATCGATCTGCACATGATTGCAGTCACATATGCAGTTCCCACGCATACCAACAATGTTTTTGTACTCTGTGCTGACTACTTCACGGATATCGGCAAACTGAAGGGTGCTACATGTAAGCTGCATGTAGATCCCAAGGTGTGTCCAGTCATGTGTCAACATAGACGAATATTGTTCCATGTAAGAAAGCAGACAGAGAAGAAACTTCAGCGCTTGCTTGAAGCCGACATCATTGAGAATGTTAGGGATGACCCCACCCCTTGGATCTCACCTATACAAGTTGTCAAGAAACCCAAGAATGAGAACAAGATCAGAATCTGCATCAATATGCAGTCACCAAACCAAACAATACAACTAGAAATACATTTGACACTGACAATTGACAATATCATAGAGAAAGTGACTGATGTCAAACGTTTTGCTAAACTTAATGCAGGCTACCATCAAATCGAGCTTGCAGAAGAATCAAGGTATCCTACAGCGTTCTCCACTCACATTGAGCTCTTTCAATACAAGGGGCTCAACTTTGGAGTCAACTCAGTAGCTGAGGTATTTCAGCACATGATTCAGTCTACATTGCAAGGACTTGAGGGCATGCGGAATATCAGTGATGATATTCTCAGCTACGGTCACACTGAAAGTGAACTCAAGACATGCCTCTCTACATGCTTACAGTGTTTTCGAGAATGTAACCACACCCTGAACAAAGACAAGTGCCTGTTTGGTGAAAGCAGAATCAAATTCTTCAGTCATGTATTCAGTGGTGAACGAATATTACCTGATCCACAGAAAGTTGAAGCCATTACAAACACTGCAGATCCAGAAGCCCACAGGAAGTCCGGAGTCTGCGTGGGCTCATCGCATACTCTGGTCATTTCATTCCTGATCTTGCTATGCTGTCTGCCCCCGATGTGATCTGATAAAAGAGACCACCAAGTGGAATGGACTAAATCACACAAACAAACTGTGCACCAGATCAAACAACGGCTGTCAGCAATTTGCAAAAATGCCAACTTTGATCCCTAGAAAACCGCCCAGCTAGTCATGGATGCAAGCCCAGTTGGCTTAGGTGCAGTTCTCGTGCAGAAAGAGAAAGCAGGTCACCCATCAATCAGCAAGCAGATCGTTAATGCCCGTAGAATAGCAATATTCACAAACAGCAAGAGAAGCACTCTCAATCACATAGAGCATCCTACACTTTCATCTCTACTTGTATGGAAGTGAGTTTGAAGTGATAACCGATTATAGGCCATGAGTGAGCCTGCTCAACAATCCACACAACAGGCCAACTACTCGAATAGAGCGTTGGATACTTAAACTACAAGAGGATGAGCTCTGTGTTACGTACCAGCCAGGCAAGCTTAACCCAGCAGACGACCTTTCACGCCATACTTCACAGACAATCATCCTTCACAGACAGTCACGAAGAACAGTCTACTGAACAACATCTTAACTATGTGAGCTTAAACACAGTGCAAGAGTCACTGAATTTAACTGATAATAAAGTGGCAACAAAACAAGATGAAGCATTGCAGCTATGTATGATAGCTATGGAATCACAAAACTAGAAGGACATGATTGAGAGAGTGTCTACAAACAAAATCACTTGCACGCTGCAAGGGCCTGAATTTTACCGGGCCCCCGATGTCGGGGGTCTTGGTGAGGGAGCCCTGAAAATATCTCCAGGAGAGGCCCGCCACGAGCCTCGACGCTGGGAAGGCCCCGCCCCACATTACTGGTGGTGGTGAGGCCTCACGGTGGCCCCTGCCACTTGGCAATGGGAACATCATTAGAATATATTAATTTATTTTAATTAATGAATAAATACTCACCTCATCATGCTGGCCATCTCGCTGCAATATTCCATGCAGTTGCTGGAACTCCCGTGCCTTCAGATCTCCGTTCGGAGCTCCAAGGTGGTACACAGGTTGGGAGGGGGAGCAGGTAAGTTTTCAGGGTGAGGGGGTGAAACAGGGAAAACTAAAATGATTGGTGGAGGGGAAGGTGGGAAGGGGTTGAAGGTTAAAGGTTCTAAACTTTGAAGGGGGAAGGTTGGGATTACGAGGATAATTTTTTTGGGGGGAGAAGACAATTAATAAATTAATTAGTCATGGAGGCGTGGAAGAGGGGATTGAAACTTTGAATAAATGTTTAACTTTAATTTTCTCTGCCCTATAACTTTAAACATTTAAATGATTTGGAAGGGAGCGAAGCTCTTTAGAAATGACGCCAGTGCCTGCGCAGTGACACCTGACCTGTTACCATCGATGGAGCACCCACCCCCCTCTACATTATCAGGGGCGGGTGCTCCGCCCGGCCATGTAAATGAGCCACCGCGGCTCCGCGGAGTAATTCGCATGCGTGCACCCCGCCATTTTTGAAGCTCCCCACCGAGATATCGGTGGCAAGCTGGAAAAATCCAGCCCAAGGTCTTCACAATGCTCAAATGAGCTCACAGTTCCAACCACTTCTGATCGCTTGTTGTGTGACAACTGCATTGTCATTCCGCAGTCATTGAGAGAATGTGTTGTAGAAATAGCACATGAGGGTCATCAAGGAATTGTTAAAACCAAGCAACTTCTTCAGAAAAAGATATGGTTCCTGGGAATTGACTGCATGGTGGAACTATGAGATCTTACAGCCTGTGTTTTCTTTGTTTCTTTTTCCTGCCAGCATTTGTTTTCATCTCTCATCTCTCGGCTCAGCAAGTCCAGCGGCTTTATTTTAGGCAGCAATTTGCACAAGAGATTTTGTTTTCAGTCCAGTTCATTTTGTTGCAGGGCATGGTGGAGAATATGACCAATATGGCCAAGCTTTTTGATGTGAATTTGTATGAAAAAAGTTTTTTTGGTCCTATATTTCCCCCCTCACGTGTCCAGTGTGATGTGACACACTATAATACTTCTAATAGCTGTTTCTTTTCCCATCAGTGGTAGTTTTGATATTATATCTCGACTGCAGTAATATTTGTTCCAGATAGGTTAATGTCCCTTTAAGCTTTGCTAAATGTTCCAGGCAGAGGTGGAATGTTATAACTAAATTTAATGACATATTTGAGAAAGTTGGATCTAAGCGCATTATTCATAAGCACTATGGTAGCGACATATTTTCATTTCAAATTATCCCAAAATCAAATAGCAGTGTTGTTGGACTGACAGATTTTGTCAATGTTCAACTTGTTTCTCCCCAAGAGAAACTTTTTTTGATACTCAGGAACCACCTAAACTGTTTTCTTTTTAAATGAAAATTTGATTATTCCCTTAAATTTCAGGCACATTTTCCCTTTGAGTGCTTGAAATAGTAACTCATTTCAATTTATTTTATCAATTTCAATCTCAGAAACCATGATTCCCAGGTCTGGTGGTTTTACATGGGGTTTTACATTAAAGACAGAACTGCTTGCAACCGGTATTGAGGTAATGTCTATATCTCCCCTTCTTGAGCACTTTGTCTCAGAAGATAACAAATGGCCTAAATGGGTTAACACCAAGTCTTTGAAAAGCAAATCCTTTAGTTCAAATCATCAACATGCTGTGACATTTGGGGCTGGATTTTCAATCAGGGATCAGGAGCCCAAAATGGGGGCTGATTCCAGGTCCTGACCCCGCACGGTATGCTTTAAACATGCCCACTGGGATTTTCAAATCCTCAGGCAATTAAAGGCCAGGGAATGGGCTTACCATCCAATCAGGGAAGGCGATGGGCTCCTAATGCTGGAGCGCCAATGGGAAGCCCTCCAGCACTTCGTGGTCAGCAACCTCACCAGCTGAAGTGTGAGCTGCCGATCTGAAGATAGAGAGGGGAAGAAGAGGTAAGTTTTTTTTTAAAAAACAGCCACAGCCATGATCCTGAAGGGAATGTCCAGTGGCCGTTATGGGTCTGGGGGCGTCCCTCATGTGATCCATTGCCCCTCCCCCCCAGCTCTCACCCTGAGATCACTACATTGACTGATGTGGTCCAGGCCAACATGGACTGCCCATATTGTTGATTGGAAATTTGAATTGGCGTGAGAACGGAGCCTTAATAGGCCCTATAATTGAGAATAATTGACCTCAATTAGCAGCTCACAGCTGATGCTGCCCTCATTCCCAATGGCTTAGGGTCAGAATCGTAGTGGCGAACTGGAACGGAGGCTGGCAGCGCCAAATTGCTCACCTGCCTGTCTCCGATCCAAAATAAAAATCCAGTCCTTGATGTCTGCAGATAAATTCGTAAATTCAGAAAAAGAAACTGCTGAGTTTCTAGCTGCGGTATCAGTACTCCTGTGGTCCTAGAAATCACACCTCCTGCTTAAAAAAGTACAAAATCCATTGTGGTTTGCCCAAGAACCCAATGGGTTAATTTCTTCAATCATATCTGTCAATTTAGAAGTTTAAAATTTAATAATGCCCAAGTTATAAATTTACACTCAGTTGCGTAGTGAATTTTTTAAAAAAGCTGTCAGCAGAAGGGGTCAACTTTGTTGCTTGCTTGCAAGGGGACAGAGAAAACTTCTCATATGCATGCAATTGCGTCATTTTACATAACTTTCCCAATTGAAAAAGAACAAAACTCCATTTTAAATTGTTTTTTACAACAATCGGTGACAGTTTCATGGTACCATTACTAATTCCATATTTTTATGAATCAATTTAATTTAAATTCCAACAGCTGTTGTGGTGGGATTTGAACCCATCTCCCCAGGGCATTAGCCTAGGACTCTGGATTACTAGTGACATTACCACTACATCACCGTCTCCCCCTCTTCATTCTGCTTAATGCGGGCCCAGCCAGGGATGCCAATGTAGGAACAGAAAACACTCACCCAAATTTATATAAGAGCAAAATGCTGGCACTTTCTGTTCTCACGCAAACTTATAGTTTGTTTCGACCTGTGAATTACAACAAATAGATGGCTCACTCAAAGGGTTGTTATGCTTATTGGGATTATGGTTTATTTAAAATTACAGAAAATGGTTACAAATTTAAAAGGTTGAGAAAGAAGAGGAAAGAAAGTAATAATACAAAAGCAACAACAGCTTATTTGTTACTTTACTCCTAACAAGTAAATGCTTCACCAATATCTCCCTCAAATACGTTATTAACTATTAGTCATACAATCACCCGGAGTAGCCTGCTCCTGTTCTCTGTAGGTTTTCTTCCCATTGATCAACTGCCAGCCTCTCCATAAAATCTCCTTCCGACAAGGCCCCATTCATTGAGATCTCCTTTCCTTGACTGCATTGCTATTATCTCCAGGCTGCAGCAAAGTGTTCAACATTTTATACCCTTTTCAGGGGATAGGATTAGTTTACTATATTGACAGGCCACATCATTCTCTAAAGCTTCTTTTAAAAGCACAATATCCAATTATATTCTGCACCCTTTGGTAAACCATGATTTAAATCCACCCAGAAAGCTGTCCATCTTTTGTTCGCTTTCGCCAGTAATTTTACATTGTGAAGCCCCTTGTAGTCAATAAAAGCAAAACACTGCAGATGTTGGAAATCTAAATAAAAGCAGGAAGTGCTGGAAATACTCAGCATGTCTGGCAGCATCTATGGAGAGAGAAGCAGAGTTAACGTCTGTGACCTTTCATCAGAAAATTGTAGTCAATCTTCCAGAAAAAGGAGTTGGTATTTTGTGCTTCATCTTATCTAAGTTGTACCATTTTTTCAAGGCCCAGTGTTCATGAATTCAAGGCACCAGTGTCTCTTGCTTGCCTGTTTTTCCTGCTAGCATTTGTTTTTGTCTCTCAGCTCAGCATGTCCAGCTGGCTTATTTTAGAAAGACTGCAATTCTCTCACGAGATTTTGTTTTCAGCCCAGTTCATTTGTTGCAGGGCATGACCAGGAATATGGCCAATATGGCCAAGCTTTTTGCCACAAATTTGTTTTAAAAAGGGTTTTTTTTTTGTACTACAGAGTGCAGGCTTCCCCATGGTTCAGGGTGCCATTAACTGCACACATATTGCTTTGCAGGTGGCGCATGTCAACTTTGACATGTACTGCAACCAAAAGGGATTCCACTCCCAACGCACCAGGCTGGTGTATGACCAGATGCAGAAAATCATGCAGATCAATGCTTGGTATCCTGGCAGTTGTCGTTTTTGCTTTCCTTCTGTGGCGTCCAGTGTGCCAGCTGCATTTAAGCCACTATGGCAAACCAAAGTGCGACAAGGGCTATCTGCTGATGAGAAGGCTGTTGACTCCTGTGCGCAATCCATGCAAACATTGCAGTATGCATGCAATTAAAGCTGGGCTGCTACATAAAAAGTGACAGTGCAGACCACCGGCATGCTGAAACAACCCTTCTGTGGCCTGGACCGCTCATGAAGAGCCCTGCGGTACTCGGCAGAGTAGATGTCAAGATTCATAGTGGTCTGCTGCATGCTGCACAATCTCACCATCATAAGGCTACAACCTTGCCACCAGCAGATGAGGAGCAGGACGTGGAGGAAGGGAGGAGGCAACAAACAGCCCCTTTCTGGATGGGCTGTCGGTGATCAACTTATCTGACTGCGATACCACTAAACGCAACCCCAATTTCCAACAGTCACACACTGTTCCTTCCTCTGCCACTGATCATCAGAGCATCCACTTGGCCATAATGAAAAACTAAAAGCCACTGGAAAATAAACATTCCAAACCAAATTTATAAATTAAAACATGCCATATTGTACACAAACATAAACTAATCACCTTAACGCATTCCCTCAGTGCCGTCATACATGTGCTTTTGCCTGTCCTAGTGCTGCTACGCAATGCTACTCAGTGGCTGCAGCATGGCAGGTGGAAGGCTGCTGACTTTCAATGGAGAATACAGCAGATAATCTTGGAAGATGACCTTGCACAGCTCTGGGCCTAGAAGGCCCGACTTCAGATTGCACCATGTCGTCAGCAGCAATCTGGGCTGGCTGACTGCCAGGCAAAAGCAAGGGCACTAGAGGAATGGCAGTGGTGGGAGGTTGCATGCTGTCATCCTGTGAGAGTTCAACAGATTCAAGCTAGATGGAGCAACTGTCCCTCCCCCAGGGCAGAGCCTCAGCAATCCTAGTAATATGTGGCAGGATAAAATGCTGGACTGCTGTGACACCCTGCAAGCACCTTTTGAACACTGGTATCCACAGCCATGATGGCACTTGCATGACAACAGCCTGAGCTCTCACTGCAACAATATGACATTGAATATCTTTTGCTTGTGCTGTAATGGAAGCTGGGACATCAGACGTCAGAGGCTTCAGCATAGTTGGGCCCACAAGTGTGCTCATGTAGTTAGCCACCATTTGATGCTGGAAAGGATGGTGTAAATTCTGTGCAAAGCCCTGTGAAAAGTTGGTGCCAGTCTCTTCCATTCTCCTTGACATTGCACACAGGGGGTTGACCGCCAGTGGACCTGGAAATGGCCATTGTTCCATTTGTCATATGGATGATCACCCCACCACAATCACACAGCAAGCAGCCATTTTACATAATCAATGCACAGGCCCCCCCCCCCAAATCACGTGGCAGGGACAGGAGGTGTGACACCAATATGGCATCAGATGACTCTGGAGTAAGTGCTGGTGCCATAATTAAAGTTCTGCAAGTCCATCTTGCATTACTTTCTTGTAATCATGTTCTGCTAGCTGCTCAAAACTGTGACTCATTTTGCATTGACTCTGGAACCACCACCCCCCCCCCCCCCCCCACGCCCCCCAACACCCCTAGGTGGACCCTGCAAGATTGCAGAGCTAAGACACAGGGTGGCCCCATGGTTTACTGATACCTCCCTCCAGATTCTCCTCCAGGATGCAAGGGAAAGTCAGGAGGTCCTCTTCCCAAGTGATTGCAAGAAGAGGGTCACCCACTTAACCAAGCAAGCCTGGATGGAGATCGCTGAGGAGGTCAGCAGCCATGGAGTCACAAAAGGGTCAATGATCTCCTTTGTTTTGCCAAAGTGAGTGCTCCAAACCTCTCCTTTTCATTGCATGTGGCTGTGCAGGAGCAAGCGGTAGATAGGGAGGGAGGCACTACAAAGGCGATGGCATGGAGGGTTAGGCATCATCTCATCCTGACAGATGCATGGTTGCCTTTCAGCCACAGACCACTTTTTTTCACAGCTCACCCCCTCTTTAATTCCCCTGGGAGCAGACAGTAGCAAGAGCTATATGTGAAAGCCTGAACAGACGGAGGCGTTCCAGATCTTTGGCCTCTCGCCCCCAACTGAGGAAGAGGCTTTGGAATTGGCAGAGGCACAGGATGGCCATGCCATATCTAATGCAGAGATTGGAGTTTCCGCACAAGAGAGTGAGGATTTGCTTCCATCAACATGCTTCTGGAGACCCACATTACGTATGCTTGGAATGACAGGATCTGTACAGCCTAACCCACACATGTTTGTGTTCTCTCATACAGGTCGTGTTCGCAGGAGACTCGATCAGAAGGGGGGCACGCATCCCATGACTCTCATGCACCTTCCACCAGTGCAGATACTTACAGCTCAGTGGGTTTCCATCCAGCTGCAGAATCAGGGTCACAAGCTGGTGAAAGCACTGCACACGCACCTGAGCAGCTGGCTGAGGCTGGGACAGCCGAGGCCTCTGACAGTCAGAGGTCTGTGGGTGGCCAGGCCCATACTGAGCCCCAGGCTCATGACAGGCCTGTGGTGTCGACAGCGCAGGGCATGCTGGAGTTGCAGAGAGGGGTACAGCAACATTGGGCGGAGACGCCCAAGGCAATGTGCAGCCATGAGCGGACGATGGAGGAGTCCATCCATACCATGAGTGCTGCCATGTTTCAAGCATGTGAGCACATGGCTTCCTCCATCGAGCGGTTGGCAACCATCATGGAGAGCCAGATCCCACTGATACGTGCAGACCGACACACCATCACCTTGGCCATGAGCTCGCACAGCAGTGGCAAAGTGAAAAAAGGACAAGGCGCCTGGAGTCTTCTCCAGTTCTTCGTCCTAGTCTGGTGAGCAGGGAGGTTCAAGACAGCCTTGAACGGGAGGAAGAGAGGCTGCTCTCCACAGCTGGGGGTTCACCTCAGGGGCTGTGGGTGTGGACAGTGACTCCTCAGCCCCTCTGCCAGTGAGCCCAACTGCAGCAGCTGTGATGCCTGAGGAGAGTCCTGCATCAGTGCAGGACACCCTCAGGCAGCTGGGGCCTTCCAAGCCTCAGGCTGTCAGAGGATGCCCGTCAAAGTCCTCTAGGCCAAGGGGCAACTTAATCAGCCGCCTGCCTCCATTCCAGCTGTTAGCAATGGGTTCACACTTCATAGAAACACTTGTAAACATAAAAGGAAAAGCATCTAGACACATTTGGGGTTTCATGAGCGTTTGATATCTGAGATGTGATGCTTCATATAAAATCATTTTGTTCAAGTCATTAACGTTCATTGTGTAAAAGTGATGATTCGATCATGCTTTAATTCTGCAAAGTGATTATTGACAACGCAGCCAGCAGCTGACGTCATCAGACTGTGCCAATCTGCACACATGCACAGATTGGCTCCTCCTCTCTGTGCATGCACTGTGTTCTGCATTGCCAGGACTGGTTGGCGCATGTACAGATGACGTCATCGCGTAATGCGGGCAGAGAGCGGGGGTGGGGGAAGTGGGGTGGGAGAAGCGGGGGTGGGGGAAGTGGGCAGAGCCCGCACGCTTCCCCCCCGCTGTCTGCTCGCTTCCCCCCCCCCGCCCGCTCGCTTCTCGCCCGCCCGCTTCCCCCCCGCCCGCTTACTTCCCCCCACCTGCTCGCTTCCCCCCTGCCTACTCCCTTTGCCCACAGCCTGCTTCCCCCCAGCCCACTCTCTTCCCCCCCGCCCGTTTCCCCCCCGCCTGCTCGCTTCCCCCCCGCCTGTTTCCCCCCACCTGCTCGTTTCCCCCCCGCCCACTCGCTTCCCCCCCCGCCTATTTCAAGTGCTGGCGTTTCTTCATCATCAGTGTCTTGTTGCTCTTCCCCCAGTTGCTGTTCCACCACTGACTGACTAGGTGGCATTTCTTGAGTATCTGACAGGAGAAAGGTACAAGGATAAGGTTGTGGTGATGGTGGTGGGCAGGAAAGCTAGAGGTGCATCCTTACACCATCTGCAACTTGTAAGTCAGAAAAGATTGTGGGATGAGGGGGAAACAGAATGTGAAAGGAGGATCAGATATAAGGATACCGCCATTTTCTATGGTTTCAGCCCTGCCGCGGACCACGGCGTCAGCAGTGATCTTTCCAATGAAGGCAAGTAATCTCCTTCATGGGGATAAGGAAATTTTAGCATGCCTGTTCTCACCGGCTGCCTGCTGCTGTCTTCAGTTGTGCACCACTTTATCCTGCAAGAGAGTGGGAAGTGTGTCAGTGAGTGATGCAATGTATTTGAGTGATGTGCCTGTCATGGTTGAATAGCTGGCAATGTATGCAAGTTGTGAGATGTGGGTGTGAGGCTTGCAGCAGTGGTAAGTGTGTGAGGGTGTGGTGAAGCTATGAATGTGAGGTATGAGTCATGATTGATCAAGCATGTTGGTAAATGAGTGATGGGGATCTGGTGCATTGGCGGTGTTTGAGACTAGTGGTACAGCTGGTGGGATATGGCATTTGAAGATGAATTCACTGACCTTGACCACTTGAATTTATTGTGGCACTGCATCCAGGTCCTTGGGATTCGACTTCTGGCATCGATCGCCATGACTATCTGATCCCACTGCCTTCTGAGAGTATGTCTGGAGGGTCTCTTGGCTTGTGCGGATAGAGCAGTTCTCCTTTGCACCTGCTCCACAAAGGCCTTGAGGGCAGCATCCAAGAACCTTGAAGCATATTCTCTCCCATGTTGTGCCATTATTAACAGGAGAATTTCACCGGCCCCCTCGATGTCGGGGTCATGGCAGGGGGGTCTGGAAAATGCCTCCGGGAAAGGCCCACCATGGGCCTCGACACCACAAAGGCCTGACCCCATATGACCAGTGGTGGCGAGGCCTTGTTGTGGCCCCCCTGCCACTTGGCAACGGGAGCAGGATTTGAATATTTAAATCGATGCAAATTAAAGAATTAATGACCTATCTGCTCCAGTCAGCCATCCCGCTGCCATATTCCGGTCTGTTGCCAGGACTCCTGTGCCTTCGGATCTCCATTCGGAGATCCGAGGTGGTACACTGGTTGGGAGGGGGTAGCAGGTACGTTTTCAGGGTGGGGGGAGCGGGGAAAGCTATTGCGATTGGTGGAGGGAATGGTGGGAAGGGGTTAAAAGTGAATGTTAATAAATTGTGGGAGGGGAAAGGTCGGGATTGCAAGGTAAGTTTTTTTTGTGCGGTGATAGGGCAATTAATAAATTGTTTAATCATTGTGGGGGTGGGAGAGGGGTTTGAATCATTTATTACGTTTTTACTTTAATTTTGTCATGAATATAGCTTTAAAAATTAAAATTAAATGTAAGGGCGTGTGGCGCCAGACGCCATTGCCGGGCACGGAGCGCCCGCCCCCTCCACGTCATCAGAGGGGGCGATCCACCCCAGCCACGTAAGTGAGTTGCCATGTATAATACCGAGATCGGCAGCAAACTAGTAAAATTCAGCCCTAAATCTTCCTGCATGTCAGTGTGACTTGTACAAGCACTGCAACCACCTGCTCCTGCCTTAATTCACCTCTCCTTTAAGAGGTACTGACTGGCTTTAAAGCAGTTAGCTTTAACTTGTGCTAGCCTCTGATGATTTTAGACTGCTTGCTGAGGCATGCAGCCACTTAACAGCACAGTTAGCATGAGCTTTACGCTACAGTCATGGTAATGAGCAGGGAACATGAAATTGGCTTGCTGCCTGCATCACATTGAATGAGTGTCCACTATGTCCTAGATTTAATTACCCATGCTGATCTCAGCCAAGGTCATGATAGGGATGTGACACGTAATGCTCTCTCTAATTTCCCTTTGCTATGCATGGCCCGTTTGTTGCACTGTGTGGTCACTTTAAGATTGTCGTGTGGCTGGACATGCGGTCTTGTATACGGCCTCTTTGTCCCCTGTGCAGTAAGTTCTGGACTGCTCCGTGGGCATGCACACACACAGCTTCAAGGGAACATTGGTAACAAATGGCCTCAATGCCACTGGCTGGCATGGGTCAAAAATGAACTAAGCTGTATGCCCCAGTGCATGTAAGGACTTTGCATTGGACATATTCAGGCTTGGCTGTGATGCTGCCTCCCCATGGTCAAATATTCTGTTGACAATTATTACCAGGGGTCATGCTAAAGAATCGCCATTTCAACAAAGTACTGGAGTGTAGTCAACACACATGGAGTTGTCTCTCAGTTGTCTCTTAGTGTTTTTAAGAAATGGAAAATTGGATAGAAAAGATTTTAAGTAAGAATTTTATCTGTGATATGGACAATATTGTGCAACTTACATTATTTCCTGTTTTACGTTAAATCATTTATTCTCTAGCTAGCTTGAAAATGGGTACAATAGTGCCTAACGCCACCTCTGTAGAAAAGTTGATGAATTAAAAGAGCAATAACTAAAATATAGTTAAAATATCTAAAAATTCAGGAAGGTGGGAATTATTTTAAGGAATCAACCCCAGTTTGCTTTTTTTAAAAATAGTAAATTGTTAATAGGGGTTTCTTTAGCTTGGACGGGGCCAACATTGACTAAGCTTTGATGCTTTCCTTGCAAATATCCTATCAGCTCTTGACTTGGCTCATGGTCATTAATCAGAAAATGGTTCTTTTGAATGCTCTGTATCAGATGAGGCAATTATTTGCAATCTAAATGTGATGCTTCATTAGTCAAGTGCAATATTTTTTTCTTCAATATGTGAATGTTGAACAACTGAGCTGAAATTTCATTTTCACAATATTTATGGAAATTAAAACAATAAAAATGATTCAGTCATAACAGAGAGGGGACAAAATCAAAATAATCTGATTTATAAAATGTTATCTTTCGTTTAGTTACTGACAATATATAAACCATTTTAAATGTGCACTGACAGCCATATGTAGTTATCAAAAAAGATTGTTTAATAAAGTCTGGAGAACCCAAGGTACTGATTTGAAACAGACTTATTCAGAAAGGAAATCTAAATGAATCCTTCTCCTCATGATAATGGATGGTCAGCCCTGAAAATCCATAGAGACCCCAGCATAAAGTTTGGGATGCGCCTGCCAACAGTTTCAGGGATTGACCCGACCAAAATATGTTGGCCTGGGGGCAGGTTTCATTATTTAAATATCATTGGTGGTCACCTGTGATTTGCAGAAGGTTGGTAATTCTAGTAGAAGCTGCCCTCTCTGGGGGGGAAAGGATGTGCTGGGGTCTCCCCAAAACATCCTGAAATGTGGTCTGTAAGGGAACCAAGAAAACTCAAGTGAATTTTCCAAATTTTCAAAGATTCAGACCAAATCTCACAGACAGACCCCCAGGTGTGATTTATTTCCACTAGCCAGCAGGTCAATAGACCTCACATTTGGTGTACCAGGCAGATACTGTTCTGCTAAGCCAAGCTCAAGAAAACACCCAGCCTTAGAGTTACATGCCAGACCATTTCCTTCTGATATGGTGGAGAAAGGTTCCATCCCAAACAGGGAAACCGGCAGGAATGTGGGACCTGGATACATCAGGGCCTGGCTTAATCTCTGGTCATTTCGCCGCAGCATGGAAGACTTATAGTGGGAGGTTGCTGGAAGGACCATTGATTTTCAGCCTATCCTGTTTTGTGCACAGAAGATGGATCATGTAGACTGTTTTTGTTTTCTTAATACGCATGGTTAGCAAGAATGATTTGTGAAACATTTCAGTCAGGTAACTTGGCCTCAAGCACAAAAAATATTTATTTTACACAATGACAAAGACAGCAAGTGAGCTGCAATTTTTTTTTTGTTTCTGTAGAGAAACAGCAGATGACCTCTCCAAGGTCTCAGATTACCTCCAGACAATTTGGCAATAATATGATCAAAGGCTCATGCCAACAGAAAAGCATTATTTTATGAAATGCTTAATGTCCTCATAGCTGCCAACATTTAAAAAAATGTCAGGAGAGAGAAAAAGCTTGAAAAAAATCAATTCTTGATTGATTTGTTCCTGCATGTGTGGGCATTCTTTAAAATTAAAATTGATGTATTATTATGATCATGCCAAATAGCAAATTTTGTGAAACAAAAGTAGTGTGAGAGTTTGGCTAGTTACCAGTCAGACTTCTGGATCAATTAACCCACTATGTGGTAAAATGGCATTCTGTCCGTCTCAGTTCATCGCTGCTGCCAGCTAATCTTGTGAGCAGCATTGACAGTACAAGATGGACAGAAACCATGGGCTGAATTTTATCCAGGCAACAGGAGTGGGATTGGAGGCGCAGGGGGCCAAAACATTGAGAGGGGACATGCTCACCTGGAAACCCGACATCATGACATCGGTTTTGATTTTGTCAGCAGCGTAAGGTCCAAGATGGCTTTGCACTATGATGTGGGAGAACACAATTGCAATTGCTGTACAGGTATTTAGCATTTATTTGCATCAGACCGATTTGGATTTTATTGGGGACGTTTCCAATTTTGTGAATGGTTCATAGGGATCTCATGCATTCAGATTTCTGGTTGTTTAAAGATGGCAGCACTGAGGCAAGGCCCTGGTGATGCCATGGGAAGGCAGCCATGGGAAGCGTTGGGTAAATGCAGGAAGGGGAACAAGGGGTGCAGTGGCCATTGCCTGACAGCGAAGCAGCCCTCATGGCAAGAGTGGGCACAGAGGGGTTGCAGCCCTAATGTCAAGAGTGGGCTTCATATCAGGTGGCAGGCTCTCTTCAAGGTTGGGCACTGAGGGGCATTAGCCCATGTTCAGAGGGGAGTGGCAAGGGAAAGTTTCCAAAGGCAAGGTCCTCTCTCCAGGGAGAGCGTACAGGAGGAGGTGTGACCAGCTAGCATGGATCTCATACACTCAGTCTTTGTCGAACCCCGCACTGCATATCAAAGACTTAGAGGGATGCAGGGCCAGGCAGCAGCTGGGCAGTCTGGTGAAGAATGACTAAAGGAGTCACAGCAGTTGGTCGCGCCAAGAAGGGCCTATCCATAGCAGTGTGTGTACTGGACTCACATCAACAACCTCTAAATATCCCAGCAGCAGTGTCAGTGAAAACTGTGGCTCTATTGGGCGGGGTGGGGGGGGGGTGCGGTGGTCGGGGGTCATCATTGACTTATGCGCTAAGACAAGCTGTGACCCATGGGCTTTGGTGGACCTGAAGATCACTATGCCACTGAACTTTTAAGCCTCTGGCTCTTTCCAGAGATCCACTGGAGATGTGGGGTGTCCCAGGCATCAAGAGAGTGACCAATGCCCTATTCAAGAGGGCCGATAACTATTTGCATTACCGGACCGATCCTAATAGTCAGCCAGAAAGGGACGTCGGATTCAGAGCCATCGCTGAATACCCCCAGGTGCATGTGGCCATCAAGGCTCCTGTGGAACAGCCAGCCGCCTTCATCAACAGGAAGGGCTTCCATTCCATCAACGTAAAACTTGTCGGCGACCACAAAAAGCATTTCCGACAGGTGTGTACCCGCTTCCCAGGAAGCTGCCACGACACCTACATACTTTGGCAGTTCCAGGTGCCACAGCTTTTCCGGCTCCCTGCATGCCTTCAGGTATGGATTCTTCGGGGCAAGGGCTACCCGTTGAAGACATGGTCACTCACGCCAGTGAGGAATCCTCACATTGCAGCAGAGGAGAGGTACAATAGTCCCTGCAGTATGCTCCAGCAAGGATCTCACGTTTTGTGGTGGTCTGCTTTGCTCTGTGCAATCTAGCACTGCAGAGGGGGGAAAGCCTCGCATCAAGAGGACATGATTGAATGCCATTCCTCATCCGAACGAGGATATGGAGGAGGATGTCGAGCAGGCAGCGCAGGTTGATGAAGCCCTTGTACCAGAGGCAAGGACCATTGAGAGATGTGCAAGGGAGGTTTGGGACAATCTCATACACACCCAATTTCTGCCACCAAGTGCAATCAATAGATACTTACCTCACTGTATTCTGCGTGTCACATCTTTCATATTGCACTCCCATGCCTTGTGTCCAGGCTCACCAGGCGCATGTATAAAGCTGAAAGGTGACCATATGTGGCTTGTCCCTGCACTGGCAGCCCATTGAGGGAGTATGGGTGAAGGTGGCATCTGACAGGGCAGCAGGGAAAGCGTGAGAGATTGTCAACAGTGAAAGTGACCTCTATTTAAATGTTCACGCTACTCAATAACAAGACCTAGTTGCACACACCCGTGAAACCCCACGGGCGTTTAGGTGCTCTTCATGCACTCCTGTGAGCTTCGATAAAGTGCTCCCCCTGTGCTGGCTGGGATGAAGGCAGGATGCCTGACACACTGCCCCGTGGCCTGGGATAACTTTGGCAGGCATCCTCTGGCTACCTGAGACCTGGAGCGCCCCAGCTGCCTGAGAGATTCCTGCATAGGTGTAGGAGCCTCCTCAGTCATTGCAGCTACTAGAGCTGGGGTCACTGGCAGAGAGACTGAGGAGCCACTGTCCACACTCGGAGCACCCTTAGTGGTGCCCCCAGATATGGAGGTCAGCCTCTCTTCCTCCCTTTCAAGGCTCACTTGAACCTCCCTGCTGACCACTAGAAGCACAAGGGCCTGCAGAAGATTACAGGTGCCTCGTCCCACACTCGCCTTGCCACTGCTGAGTTGAGCTCGTGGCCAAGGTGATGGTATGCAAGTCTGTACATATCTCTGGGATCTGACTCTCCAAGAGTGTCGTAAGCCTCTCGATGGAGGAAGCCATGCTCTCAGACGCTGAGACATAGCAGCACTCGTGGCATGAATGGAGTCCTCCATCATCAGAGCATAACTGCACATTGCCCCTGGCAGCTCCACCGGATATTCCCTTACCCCTCTCTGCAACTCCAGCAGAGACACCAGATGCTCGTCATGAGCCAGGGGCTCAGCATGGGCCTGGCCACCTACAGTCCTCTGGATGTCAGTGGCCTTACCTGTCACATCCTCTGTCAGCTGCTCAAACATGCGTGTGATTCTCTCACTCGCTTGTGACCCTGCATCTAAGCCTGAGCACATGCCCTCTGAGGTGAGAGTATCTGCACTGGTGGATGGTGCAGGGGAACGGTGTGACAGTGCATCTCTGAGGATTCTTCCTCCTCGTCCTCAGAGGACGAGGGATTCCAGCGGCACCAGCAGACAATCTTCCCTCTGAGGTGCCATGACCAGCATGAGAAAACACAAACATTTAGAGGTTCTGCTGCATGTATCTGCCAATGCCAAGCATGTGATGTGGTTCCTTAGAAGGGCAGTGGTGGGCACATGAACACAATGACTCTTCACTCTCTTGGCTGGACACTCCAGTTTCTCCATCTGCTATGGAACGGCTGCCCTGGGAGCCCACTAGTTCCAGGGTCGCCTCCTCCTTTGCTGGGCTCAGTTCTCGGTTGTCTGGGATCTTATCTCTAATCTTCACCCTTTCCCGAGTATTGTGAGCCAATTTCTCCTGTGAGCAGAAAGAGGGGCATTGCTAGTCTTCCTATGGAGACCAGCAGGATACTTGTTCTGGTGGCAGCCCTTTGGCCCCTGATGGGGGGCTCCCAAATTCCTCCTTCTCATATCCACTCTTAAGGGACATGCGGGGGGAAAGCTAGGACAGATGGCCAGCTGTCTTGGAGATGCAGCCAAGCATCTGACATGCTCTGCTATTGCCTCAGCCCCTTACAGCCACTCCCTGACCATGTCACTCTCCCTCCCGCTTGGCCATATGCAAGCCTCAAAGTTGGAATAGGTATGGAAAACTCACCTTGGCAGAGCAAAGGAGATCACTGACACTCCTGTGGCATTGGACCCTGTTTCAGACGGTGACCACACAGCTGCTGATCTCCTCTGTGATCTTTGTCCAGGCTTCCTTGGTCAAGTGGGACTGTCTCTTCCTGCTGTCCCTTGGGAACAAGAGGTTCCCTTACAGCCTGAAGGAAAATATGCAGGGAGGCATCACTGAACGGTGGGGCCATCTGGTGTCTTCTACCTGACATGACTCCTCACAGCTCCCTGTCAGCTCCTGACCTTATGAGGCGTTGGTCAGCAACACAGGGTCTCCAGCCAGCAGCACAAAAACAAAGCAGCAGCAAACTCACTAGGTGAAGCATCAGTTCAAGCAGGGCTGGCAGTGCTTTAAGTATGGCGCCAGCACCTGCGTTCGTCTCAGCTGATGACACAATCGGCATCTTGTCTCCCGCCCCATCCTCCAATGGGACTGGCCCCGTGCCTCGTGCATTCAAATGGGCCGGCCGCCACATGATCGCGCATGTGATGTGCAGCGACGCCACCCTCATCCGGTGCTGCAACAAGGACCCGCAGCTGGCTGATAAAATTCAGCCCTATGGCTGGCACACACACATTTCAACTGGAGGTTAATAGCTTGAATTTGGTTGTTAAAAATTTTAAATAGGAGAAATAACGTGGGAGTTAGAATAAAGAAAAGATTTAAGGTATTTCGTTCTGACTTGCCTACGTAAAGGACTTTGAGCAGTTATGTTGCCATACAAGTATTCACTCATCACCAAAGCAAGTATCTTAAGTTCCAACAGGTAATATGCTAAAACGCCCAATCCTTCATAGAGTGCGCAAAGAGATAACTCAAAAAAGATTGGAGCATGCCTTAGCATGCAATGGGATATGTCAGCTACGTGAAGGAAAATCTAACTTGCGGATATATCCCAACATCTTGGAAACTTGTGGAATGGGTGACTGTCTGTTGGTGAATTCCCTGACAACAGCAGTGTAGAATCTGGGAATATCCAGATACTGTATTTATAGTGTGACTAAACTTAACCTGACCTGCCCCCTTCCACTCTCACCCAAGTAAGTTGCTAAGTTCATGTTTTTAGGTCATTGGTGTAAAAGATTTACTGACATAGTGGGGTAGAGTTTCTGCTTTGGTCACAATTGGTGATCCAGGTGAAAATTAAGTCAAAATTGTGCTAGTTTGGAGAATTTTCTTTTCTTGAGTTTCTGCTCAAGCTTATTTGCATACCATTGAATGTAAAACCAACACAATTGGTCAGCATTTTAGAACTTAATTTTTTTTAAATTTTGATTTCAAAAGCTTTTCAAAGATTTTTCAGGTTAATGGGACACCTATTAGTGTCCTTCCACCCAAAAAAAACCCTTAATTTTTTGAGCCTCCCCCAGGGCCTGCAAACAAGAGCAATTAGCAAAAACCCACAATGGTGATTAATTCAATCTGGGTCAGTATTGTGGGCAGGACCTGTTTCAAGCACAATGTTTCTTAAAAGACTGCAGAAACTCGAGTTGCGGTGGACATAATTTGCGCTTTAAATTCGACAGTCTTTAGCAACTTGAGATGAATTGCACCAAATAAACCAATGCTACTCACCGGAAACTCCAGGCCACTGAACCTAAGTTGTAAAATATGTTAAAAAAGTGTAAGTTGTGTTTTTTACCTGGACAACCATTATCTGCATGATAAGTAGCATTAAAACTGCTGGCCAGTGGAAAAAAATAATCATCTCAGTTGTTTGAGAAGATTTCCATTAGGTTGTGGCTTGCACAAATTCATCCTCTATTTCATGGTGGACAAGTAATAATTCATAAATTATCTATTGGAATGATGAAATCTTCTGCATAATAGTAATAAACAGGTTGCATAATACTACTAAATTCAAATAAATTATTAGTTTCATACTCATATCTAAACTACCAGGAAGACGTGATCTTGCACTGCAAACACTGCAAAACAACTGCACTACAACTGTATCTATTGATTTCTTATACTTATAAGGGAAACAATTCCTCGCTTCCATTTATCGCCCAGGCAGACACAAGTGTGTGACTTTGCTCACAGTACAGATGTATCATACACAGGATTTTCTTACACCAACTAAAATGTAAAAATAACTTGGGCTATCTGCTGAATCGAACTGAATATCCCTTTTGATTTTTTAACATGTGAAACTTTCAGAGTGAGGTAAGTGCTGTGTGTGTTTGTAAATACATGCAAAGGAAATCTGCTCCCTCCCTCCACTCAAGGGGTATTAGTGGGTATATAATTGTGGCATTATTCTCAGAAATGCTTCTGATACTGGTCCTTAGCTTTATTGGGCATTATCCATAGTTCTGACGCTATTTTATGTCTATAGACCCTTGGAACCTCTTGGACAATTGTTTTAGAAGAATACCAAAGCAGGCAAAGGACCTCCCATGTGCAGATTGAAACTGAATAGCTTCTGGATTATTCATAGAATTTCACTGAGCTAAGTTAGCATCACAGACTCAAAAAAAGGCTAGGTTAGAATTGGGACCAAGAAAGCAATTGCAACCTATAATACAAGCTAACAAATACATCCCCAAAGGAAAGGACCACATATTGGAAAGATAAATAGCACACCTGCCCTGCAAATATTTTGATCTTTTTTTAGATTGTGATTGGACTGCTGAATAAACTAGGTTAAATCACATGTTGGAGTCTATAATGTTGGGACGGTATTTCCTTACTGTCATTGATCATTTGCAGTTCATATAATTCAAAATATTTCTCATTTTTAACCTTACCTATGACAAAATATGACCAGATTACTATCAACTTTTTCTTGTAATGGTAACCATATGGTGTTTTTCTGCGACAGAATCATTGCTCAGTGCCACTATTTTTAAATATTTGTGTAATACAGGACATTAATTGCTAGCAGAGGGTTATAAAACACAAAGATAACTAGTATAAAACTACATATAACTATATTCTGAGATACTACTAAAGGACAAACCTATTGGCAATAATTGTCAGTAAGTTAAAAATGGGGGGAAAAGTTAATTTGCACATAAACCTAAAAATTACATTTGACGGTATTAGTAAGCCCATGGTTAATGTGTTCATCTGTCATTCCACTGATCATAAAAAAGAAACATATTAAATCTTCATTATAATATTAGAACAATGAAGGTTATAGAAATGCATTGTGTTTGTCTTTTAATATCATCAACAATTTTTCGGCTGTAATATCCATTTATTATGCTGTTTGACTCTTTTGTTCCTTTCTTTCCAATCATAATAAAAACATCTCTGCTCACAATTCTTTATGAAAAATTCCAACAAGTCCCTATTTTTAATATTCATAATTTACAACATATATGATTCTTCTTACCCTTTTCCTCTTCATCTAACTTATTTCCAGGGTGGTGAAGCCCTAAATATGAGAATGATCTTTAGAAAAAATATATACTGTCAAAAATAATCCTCTAATAAAAATTATCTTTCAGCTTGTTTTTTAAAAAAGTATTTCACATGAAATAGATTTACAGGGTCTCATAAACTTGGTTTCCAAATTACAGTAGAGCAGAGCTGAAATTCTTGACTCAAAAGGTGAGCCCACCTTCATTCAGAATTGATTTTATTTTGTGACTGATTTATGCTGATTGTAATTAGAGTGAAAACTATTGAGTGTTATTTCTAATAAGGGAACAAAAATTAAGTGACATTTGTCAGATATCAATGCTACACGACCCATCTTTGATTTCTGGCAGTGACGAACAAAAGCTGTTTATTTTGTTTTTTTTAACTTTAGTTTGTTATACTTAATTTTCTATTTCCTTTCATTTTATTTTAGTTGATTTTTCATCTATGTTCTCTGGAACAATGCATTATCCATTCTCATTGGGCTCTGCGGAAATAATTTTTTTCTGGAATTTTATCATTTTAAACACTTTCTATCAAATTGCCGTCATCTATGATGTTTTAATGAAATAGACCAACTTTATTTTTAAGTCTTTTTTCATATTTGTATTTCCCCTTACTAGTGTCCTAGTAAATCTATGTTGTATCCTCTCTATAGCCTTATTATCCTTCCGATAGTATGGAGTCCAATATTACACACAGTACACTAACTGAGGTCTTATTAAAGTTGTATATAGGCTCATTGTTTCATTACTTCTTGGCTTTTATATTCTATACCTTGTGATAAAACCTATAAATTCATTCGCTTTTTTGAGGCCCTTTTCTCACTTCAGATTCTAGGATGCATCATGTTGCTGCTTAGTCTAATTAACACCTAAAATTTTCCTTTTATTCATTATAATATTTACAAATCTTGCTCTCAAATCACTTCCGGATCTACCTCTCCCTGATATCTATCTCGTTAGTAAAATCTGATGCCAAGTACTTAATACCTCCACCATTTTTCCTCCTCCTCCTTCATACCTTTCTTTATCCCACTCTTAACCTCTAATTTTCTCATATTGTCCTTTAGTTTTATTTTCGTTCTTTTTCTCACTAGAGGCGCTCTTCAATTTTAATTGGTTTCTGGCCTCTTTATTTATCAACGGCAGCCGAAAACTTGTAGTCGTTTCCTTCTTATGTAATGGAATATATTTATTCTGAACCTTTGCAATCTCTTTTTTAAGAGAATCCCACTGTTACTCTATATTCCCATGTGCCCACTTCTCCTTGCACCTTACCTGAACCATCTTGTTCCTGATCTTTCTTAAATCTGGCCTAATCTAATCTGGTGTTGAAGTTTTGGACTTACATTTCTCCTTGCTAATTGGCTCTTAAACCATATGTTGTGATCATGACTGCCAACACGTATTTAAACTGGTACAATTGCAGTCTAGAGACAGATAGGGTATTGCCACATTTTTATTTTTATTGTTTACTTAATCGCAGCATATTAGAAGATTGAATGACATTTTCATTGCAAAAAAAAACAACTGGCCCTGAAATTGCTGAGTTTCTGTTCGACTACTAGAAAGCCTGAAGCAGGACATTCTGCCTCCTCTACTGACTGTATAGGCCATTGACCCCATCCGAGGATGGGATCCAAGTAGGTGGCGATGCCTATAGAGGTGCAACATTGGTGCCTGGCCTGAGTGTTTGGCAGAAAATGTGTTAGGCTGAAGCAATTCAGCGGCCCCTTAACAGGCTGAAGAGGAAATTTAAATAAAATTATTCCTCTTTGGGAAACTAGGGGTAGCGTTCAGAGACAATGGTTTGCATTTTATGGGGGCGGCAGGGATCCTGCCACCAAAGCGGGAGACATACCCAGGTCAGCAGTCAGCGGACCCGCGGCTGCATCATGTCAGTGGAAGCCAATTAAGTGGCCGCCATCCAAATCAGATTCTGAGGGGGCTTGACAGGGTAGATGCTAAGAGGATTTTTCTCCTCATGGGGAATCTAGAGCTAGGGTACAAGTTTTAAAAAAGGGGTCTCCTATTTAAGATGGCAATGCAAAGGAATTTCTTCTCTCAGAGGAACGTGAATCTTTGGAATTCTGTTCGCCAGAGAGCAATGGAGGCTGAGTCGTTGAATATATTCAAGGCTGAGTTAGACAGATTTTGATCTACAAGAGCTGCTCGGCAACCAGAGGGCCGGCAACACAACAGCCTCAACAGTACCACTGTTATTGGTGGCCACTGCCAGGGCTGCACCTGGAAAATGAGGTGCACCGATGGCCGTGCACCCTCAAAGTCAGGTAAGTGGGGTCTGGTGGTGCTGGGGCCAGTCAGGCAGGCACAGGTGAGGTAAAAAGGGTCGCTGAAGTCAGGCGCTACCATTGCCGCAGGGGTGGCCATTGCCACTGGGGGGGTCCCTCCATGGATCAAAGAGTACCTGCAAAGGAGTGCCCTGGAACCCGCCAGGAGATCATAGGAAATCTTCTTCTTCTTCTTTGGCCTCCTTATCTAGAGAGACAATGGGTAAGCGCCTGGAGGTGGTCAGTGGTTTGTGGAGCAGCGCCTGGTGTGGCTATAAAGGCCAATTCTAAGTGACAGACTCTTCCACAGGCGCTGTAGATAAAATTGGTTGTCGGGGCATTAAACAGTTGGCTCTCTCCTTACACTTCTGTCTTTTTTCCTGCCAACTGCTAAGTCTTTTCAACTCACCACACTTTAGCCCCGCCTTTATGGCTGCCCGCCAGCTCTGGCGAATGCTGGCAACTGACTCCCACGACTTGTGATCAATGTCACAGGACTTCATGTCGCGTTTGCAGACGTCTTTAAAGCGGAGACATGGACGGCCGGTGGGTCTGATACCAGTGGCGAGCTCGCTGTACAGTGTGTCTTTGGGGATCCTGCCATCTTCCATGCGGCTCACATGGCCAAGCCATCTCAAGCGCCGCTGACTCAGTAGTGTGTACAAGCTGGGGATGTTGGCCGCCTCGAGGACTTCTGTGTTGGAGATACGGTCCTGCCACCTGATGCCAAGTATTCTCCGGAGGCAGCGAAGATGGAATGAATTGAGACGTCGCTCTTGGCTGATATACGTTGTCCAGGCCTCGCTGCCATAGAGCAAGGTACTGAGGACACAGGCTTGATACACTCGGACTTTTGTGTTCCGTGTCAGTGCGCCATTTTCCCACACTCTCTTGGCCAGTCTGGACATAGCAGTGGAAGCCTTTCCCATGCGCTTGTTGATTTCTGCATCTAGGGACAGGTTACTGGTGATAGTTGAGCCGAGGCAGGTGAACTCTTGAACCACTTCCAGAGCGTGGTCGCCAATATTGATGGATGGAGCATTTCTGACATCCTGTCCCATGATGTTCATTTTCTTGAGGCTGATGGTTAGGTCAAATTCGTTGCAGGCAGCTGCAAACCTGTCGATGAGACTCTGCAGACAGTCTTCAGTGTGAGATGTTAAAGCAGCATCGTCAGCAAAGAGGAGTTCCCTGACGAGGACTTTCCGTACAAAGAACAAAAAACAAAGAAAATTACAGCACAGGAACAGGCCCTCAGGCTCTCCAAGCCTGCGCCGATCCAGATCCTCTATCTAAACATGTCGCCTATTTTCTAAGGGTCTGTATCTCTTTGCTTCCTGCCCATTCATGTATCTGTCTAGATACATTTTAAAAGACGCTATCGTGCCCGCGTCTACCACCTCCGCTGGCAATGCGTTCCAGGCACCCACCACCCTCTGCATAAAGAACTTTCCACGCATATCCCCCCTAAACTTTTCCCTTCTCACTTTGAACTCGTGACCCCTAGTAATTGAATCCCCCACTCTGGGAAAAAGCTTCTTGCTATCCATCCTGTCTATACCTCTCATGATTTTGTACACCTCAATCAGGTCCCCCCTCAACCTCCGTCTTTCTAATGAAAATAATCCTAATCTACTCAACCTCTCTTCATAGCTAGCGCCCTCCATGCCAGGCAACATCCTGGTGAACCTCCTCTGCACCCTCTCCAAAGCATCTACATCCTTTTGGTAATGTGGCGACCAGAACTGCACGCAGTATTCCAAATGTGGCCGAACCAAAGTCTTATACAACCGTAACATGACCTGCCAACTCTTGTACTCAATACCCCGTCCGATGAAGGAAAGCATGCCGTATGCCTTCTTGACCTCTCTATTGACCTGCGTTGCCACCTTCAGGGAACAATGGACCTGAACACCCAAATCTCTCTGTACATCAATTTTCCCCAGGACTTTTCCATTTACTGTATAGTTCACTCTTGAATTGGATCTTCCAAAATGCATCACCTCGCATTTGCCCTGATTGAACTCCATCTGCCATTTCTCTGCCCAACTCTCCAATCTACCTATATTCTGCTGTATTCTCTGACAGTCCCCTTCACTATCTGCTACTCCACCAATCTTAGTGTCGTCTGCAAACTTGCTAATCAGACCACCTATACTTTCCTACAAATCATTTATGTACATCACAAACAACAGTGGTCCCAGCACGGATCCCTGTGGAACACCACTGGTCACACGTCTCCATTTTGAGAAACTCCCTTCCACTGCTACTCGCTGTCTCCTGTTGCCCAGCCAGTTCTTTATCCATCTAGCTAGTACACCCTGGACCCCATGCGACTTCACTTTCTCCATCAGCCTACCATGGGGAACCTTATCAAACGCCTTACTGAAGTCCATGTATATGACATCTACAGCCCTTCCCTCATCAATCAACTTTGTCACTTCCTCAAAGAATTCTATTAAGTTGGTAAGACATGACCTTCCTTGCACAAAACCATGTTGCCTATCACTGATAAGCCCATTTTCTTCCAAATGGGAATAGATCCTATCCCTCAGTATCTTCTCCAGCAGCTTCCCTACCACTGACGTCAGGCTCACCGGTCTATAATTACCTGGATTATCCCTGCTAACCTTCTTAAACAAGGGGACAACATTAGCAATTCTCCAGTCCTCCGGGACCTCACCCGTGTTTAAGGATGCTGCAAAGATATCTGTTAAGGCCCCAGCTATTTCCTCTCTCGCTTCCCTCAGTAACCTGGGATAGATCCCATCCGGACCTGGGGACTTGTCCACCTTAATGCCTTTTAGAATACCCAACACTTCCTCCCTCCTTATGCTGACTTGACCTAGAGTAATCAAACATCTGTCCCGAACCTCAACATCCGTCATGTCCCTCTCCTCGGTGAATACCGATGCAAAGTACTCGTTTAGAATCTCACCCATTTTCTCTGACTCCACGCATAACTTTCCTCCTTTGTCCTTGAGTGGGCCAATCCTTTCTCTAGTTACCCTCTTGCTCCTTATATATGAATAAAAGGCTTTGGGATTTTCCTTAACCCTGTTTGCCAAAGATATTTCATGACCCCTTTTAGCCCTCTTAATTCCTCGTTTCAGATTGGTCCTACATTCCCGATATTCTTTCAAAGCTTCGTCTTTCTTCAGCCTCCTAGGCCTTATGTATGCTTCCTTTTTCCTCTTCGCTAGTCTCACAATTTCACCTGTCATCCATGGTTCCCTAATCTTGCCATTTCTATCCCTCATTTTCACAGGAACATGTCTCTCCTGCACGTGAATCAACCTCTCTTTAAAAGCCTCCCACATATCAAATGTGGATTTACCTTCAAACAGCTGCTCCCAATCTACATTCCCCAGCTCCTGCCGAATTTTGGTATAGTTGGCCTTCCCCCAATTTAGCACTCTTCCTTTAGGACCACTCTCGTCTTTGTCCATGAGTATTCTAAAACTTACGGAATTGTGATCACTATTCCCAAAGTAGTCCCCTACTGAAACTTCAACCACCTGGCCGGGCTCATTCCCCAATACCAGGTCCAGTATGGCCCCTTCCCAAGTTGGACTATTTACATACTGCTCTAGAAAACCCTCCTGGATGCTCCTTACAAATTCTGCTCCATCTAGACCTCTAACACTAAGTGAATCCCAGTCAATGTTGGGAAAATTAAAATCTCCTATCACCACCACCCTGTTGCTCCTACATCTTTCCATAATCTGTTTACATATTTGTACCTCTATCTCACGCTCGCTGATGGGAGGCCTGTAGTACAGCCCCAACATTGTTGCCGCACCCTTCCTATTTCTGAGTTCTGCCCATATTGCCTCACTGCTCGAGTCCTCCATATTGCCCTCCTTCAGCACAGCTGTGATATCCTCTTTGACCAGTGATGCAACTCCTCCACCGCTTTCACCTCCCTCTCTATCCCGCCTGAAGCATCGATATCCTGGGATATTTAGTTGCCAATCATGCCCTTCCCTCAACCAAGTCTCAGTAATAGCAATAACATCATACTCCCAGGTACTAATCCAAGCCCTAAGTTCATCTGCCTTACCTACTACACTTCTTGCATTAAAACAAATGCACCTCAGACCACCACTCCCTTTGCGTTCATCATCTGCTCCCTGTCTACTCTTTCCCTTAGTCACGCTGACTTCATTATCTAGTTCCTTACAGGCTTTAGTTACTACCTCCTTATTGTCCACTGACCTCCTCAATTGGTTCCCATCCCCCTGCCACATTAGTTTAAACCCTCCCCAACAGCATTAGCAAAAGCACCCCCAAGGATATTGGTTCCAGTCCGGCCCAGGTGTAGACCGTCCAATTTGTAATAGTCCCACCTCCCCCAGAACCGGTCCCAATGTCCCAAAAATCTGAACCCCTCCCTCCTGCACCATCTCTCAAGCCATGCATTCATCCTGACTATTCTTTCATTTCTACTCTGACTATCACGTGGCACTGGTAGCAATCCTGAGATTACTACCTCTGAGGTCCTACTTTTTAACTTGGCTCCTAACTCCCTAAATTCTGCTTGTAGGACCTCATCCCGTTTTTTACCTATATCATTGGTGCCTATGTGCACAACGACAGCTGGCTGTTCACCCACCCCTTTCAGAATGTTCTGCAGCCGATCTGAGACATCCCTGACCCGTGCACCTGGGAGGCAACATACCATTCGGGAGTCTCGTTTTCGACCACAGAACCGCCTGTCTACTCCCCTTACAATCGAATCCCCGATGACTATAGCCCTTCCACTCTTTTTCCCGCCCTTCCGAACAGCAGAGCCGAACTTTGGACTTCGCTCTTAGACGGGCAAGTTTGAACAACCTGCCCCCTGATCTTGTGTGGAGGAAAATTCCTTCTTCTGAGGACTTGAACGCATGTGAGAGCAGCAGGGAGAAAAAAGTCCCAAATAGTGTGGGTGCGAGAACACAGCCCTGTTTCACGCCACTCAGGATAGGAAAGGGGTCTGATGAGGTGCCGCAATGTGGAATTGTGCCTTTCATATTGTCATGGAATGAGGTGATGATACTTAGTAGCTTTGGTGGACATCCAATCTTTTCTAGTCTTCTGAAGAGACCACGTCTGCTGACGAGGTCAAAGGCTTTGGTGAGATCAATGAAAGCAATGTAGAGGGGCATCTGTTGTTCGCGGCATTTCTCCTGTATCTGACGAAGGGAGAACAGCATGTCAATGGTCGATCTCTCTGCTCGAAAGCCACACTGTGCCTCAGGGTAGATGCGCTCGGCCAGCTTCTGGAGCCTGTTTAAAGTGACTCGAGCAAAGACTTTCCCCACTATGCTGAGCAGGGAGATTCCACGGTAGTTGTTGCAGTCACCGCAGTCACCTTTATCCTGAGGTACTGCTCCCTCGTCCAAGCACAGGCAAAGCAGTTCATGTAGTGCTGAGAGTACAGCAGGCTTGGCACTGTTGATTATTTCAGGGGTAATGCTGTCCTGCCCAGGGGCTTGTCCGCTGGCTAGAGAATCAATGGCATCACTGAGTTCCGATTTTGTTGGCTGAACATCCAGCTCATCCATGACTGGTAGAGGCTGGGCTGCATTGAGGGCAGTAGCAGTGACAACATTCTCCCTGGAGTACAGTTCTAGGTAGTGCTCAACCCAGCGGTCCATTTGCTTGCGTTGGTCAGTGATTATGTCCCCTGATTTAGATTTGAGGGGAGTGCGATCTTCTTGATGGTTGGCCCAAAAGCTCTCTTAATGCCATCATACATTCCTCTGATGTTTCCGGTGTCTGAGGCCAGCTGAATATGACTGGATAGGTGTTGCCAGTAGTCATTTGCGCAGCGCCTGGCTGTTCTTTGTGCAGTGCTTCTGGCTGCTTTAAGTGCTACGGATGTTAACTCACTGGGGGCTTTCTTGTAGTTCAACAGTGCAATGCGCTTAGCGGCTATGACAGGTTCCAGCTCCTCAGTATGAGATTGAAACCAGTCTGCATTCCTCTTTGCACGTTTGCCATAGGTGGTCAAAGCTGACTCATAGATGGCGTCTCTGATGTGGGCCCACTTGGTCTCAGCATCCCCTGATGTATCACAGATGGGAAGGCCCGAACCCGCAAATAGCCACGAACGGCTCCTCGGCCGCAACTTCAAAGCGCCCGCGGGAGATGGCTCGGAGGCCATCTGCAGCGCACTGTCGGCAATGCTGGTACCGGCGCCCGAGGATGTCGCTCACCTCCCGAAGGACGCGGATGAGCTTTCCAGACATCGATGGTGGGAACTGAGGAAATGGCTTATTACCTGCATCCCCTTTCCCCACCTTCCCCTTCCACCCCGCCCCTTCACCTTCCCAGCTCCACTCTCTCAGCTCACCACCCGCCCCGCAGCCCCCTCCCCCTCACAACCCCTTCCCAGCAACCCCCCCTCGCACCATCTTCCCCCTGCACCCCCTTCCCCTGCACACCCCCCTACCCCCTTACAGCCCCCTTCCCAGCTCCCCCTCACACCCCCTTCCCTCCACCCCTCCCCCTCGCACCCCCTCCTCCCACCGGCATCCTCCCACACCGGTGTAGGGGCCCTAACAACCCCACTGCCTTGTGGGCATCTCGGGAGAGACCAAGGCTAAGGGAGTAAACCCTAACAGAGAATCCGGAGCGGAACCCCATAGGCGGTCATGTGTCACCTTTGGCATGTTTCCGGCAGTTCCTGCAGCCATACTGGTGCCAAATGTCGTGCTCTGCACTCCTTTGGACCCCACCAGAAAGGCCGAGACGTTTGGACGCTTGGGAAACTCTCAACCTCCATACATTCGCCCAGGCATGCGCCATGGAGAGGTCACTCCACAGTTGCCTCACAGCGACTGTAACAACACGGAAGGCAGCAGTTACGGGTTATAAGTCCAGCTAAATTGGCGTAGAGATTGGCTGCCATGGGTTGCCTTTGTCGGTGGGAGAGGTCATCGCACCTCACTGGACAGCTACCGCCCGCCTCAAACTGGGCAGCCCCCGGTCAATAAGGTTCTGTCCCGCCACAGTCCACCTGCTTCAATGGGTGCTTGGAGCTCAGGGTCACTGCCCGAAAAGTGGACTGCAACACCACACCAAACAACATGAAAAAAGGAAAGAAGGTAACAGCCCTTCGCTTTGCAAGCTGGAACGTCAGAACTATGTGTCCTGGCCTGTCGGAAGACCTTACACAAATCAACGATTCTCGGAAGACCACCATCATTAACAACGAGCTCAGCAGACTCAATGTAGACATTGCAGCACTTCAGGAGACACGCCTCCCCGCGAGTGGATCTCTAGCAGAGCAAGACTACACCTTCTTCTGGCAGGGCAGGGATCCTGAAGAACCAAGACAGCATGGAGTGGGCTTCGCCATCAGAAACTCCTTGCTCAGCATGATAGAGCCTCCCTCAAATGGCTCGGAACGCATACTGTCCATCCGACTGCTCACCACCTCTGGTCCAGTACACCTACTCAGCATCTATGCTCCAACACTCTGCTCCCCACCTGAAGCTAAAGACCAGTTCTACGAGGAACTCCATAATATCATTAGTAGCATCCCCAACACCGAACACCTGTTCCTGCTGGGGGACTTTAATGCCAGGGTTGGGGCGGACCATGACTCATGGCCCTCCTGCCTTGGGCGCTATAGCGTTGGAAGGATGAATGAGAATGGGCAGAGACTGCTTGAGTTGTGTACCTATCATAACCTCTGCATCACCAACTCGTTCTTTCACACTAAACCCTGTCACCAGGTTTCATGGAGGCACCCAAGATCACGTCGTTGGCACCAGCGAGACCTCATTGTCACAAGGCGAGCCTCCTTAACAGTGTTCAAATCACACGCAGCTTCCACAGCGCGGACTGCGACACCGACCACTCCCTGGTGTGTAGCAAGGTTAGACTCAGACCAAAGAAGTTGCATCATTCCAAGCAAAAGGGCCACCCGCGCATCAACACGAGCAGAATTTCTCATCCACAGCTGTTACAAAAATTTCTAAACTCACTTGTAACAGCCCTTCAAAACACTCCCTCATAAGAAATAGAAGCAGCAGTAGGCCATTTGGCCCCTCAAGCCTGCTGCGCCATTCAATAAGATCATGGCTGATCTGATTGTGGCCTCAATTCCACTTTCCTGCTGGCCCCCATAACCTTTGACTCCCTTATCAATCAAAAATCTGTCTAACTCAGTCTTGAATATATTCAATGACCCAGCCTCCACTGCTCTCTGGGGTAGAGAATTCCAAAGATTCACGCTTCTCTGAGAGAAGAAATTCCTCCTCATCTCCATCTTAAATGGGAGACCCCTTATTTTTAAACTTGTACCCCCTAGTTTTATTCCCTTTAAGGGGAAACATGCTCTCAGCATTCACCCTGTCAAGCCCCCTCAGAATCTTCCACATTGCAATAAGATTACCTCTCATTCTTTTAAACTTCAATGAGTATAGGCCCAACCTGCTCTACTTTTCCTCATCAGACAATCCCTTCATCCAGGAATCAGCCTAGTGAGCATTCTCTGAATTGTCTCTAATGCAATATATCCCTTCTTAAATAAGTAAACCAAAACTGTACTCAGTACTCTAGGGACTGAGTTTTACTGACCCCCAACGTCAGGGCTCGTGGCAGGGGCACCCAGAAAAGGCCCACCATGGACCTCGACGCCGGGAAGGCCCAGCCTGATATTGCCAGTGATGGCGAGGCCTCGTGGTGGCCTCCCTGCTGCTTGGTGACGGGAGCTCCATTTAAATAAATTTAAATAAACAAATTAATTGCGCTCCCGCCATATCACCCAGTTCGATCTTCATGCCAGTGACCACCACCCCCATGCCTTCGGATCCCCGTCTGGGGAACCGAGGTGGAACACTGGTGAGGTGGGGGGAGCAGGTAAGTTTCTCAATGCGGGAGGTGGGGGAGCAAAGTCAAAGTGATATCATTGGTGTAAGGGATGATGGGAAGGATTCTAGTGTAAGGTTTATATACTTGAGGGGGGGGACGTCAGGTGGGAAAGCTAAGTGTTTTGGGGTGGGAGAGGGGCAGAATAAATGTAATTTTTTTATTAAATGTTCCTTTAAATATTTAAATTGAATGGTAGGGTTCGAAACCCTTTACAAATGGGGAGGGGCAGCCTGCCCCCTCCACATCATCGGTGGGGGGAGGTGGCCCACCCCAGCTATTTAAATGAGCTGCCACACTTAATATCGTGGTGGCTCCACAATGGGCAGCCTGCGCAGTCGGACCACCATTGTTGTTGCCCGCCGCTGAAATCGACAGCGGGACTACAAATTTCAGCCCTAGGTGTGGTCTCGCTAATGCCCTGTACAGTTGTAGCAAGACTTGCCTACTTTTATACTCCATATCCCTTGCAATACAGGCCATTATTCCATTGTCTTCCTAATTAATTGTGTGCCTGCATGCTAACTTTTTGTGATTCATAGTAAATCTTTGTGATTTAGCATTTACCTGGCAGTCACCTCCCATGGCAGAGGGCCCCCCAAACACTGGCAAAATGCCAGTGGAGGTGAGAAAAGGCCCTTACTTGGCTACCGAAGTGGCTGAATTAGGCTCCGGGTAGGCAGCAGGCTATTTGCCACCTTTCCTGCTACTGGCAAGATGCCATGGCAGCGGTAAGAAGACAGTCATGCCATCCGCCATCTTTCTGTGCCATTTTGCCAGCCTTCCTGCCTCCCAGCCCATGCCCAAAGGGCTGATAAAATCTAGCCCAATTTGTTGCCTCTAGGAAAAAGAAGTAGGAACAGCTAATGTCCACTATGGCACTGTGCTTGGATTTCTGAGCATTAAGGTGACTCGCATATGACCTTCCACTGTGCTGAAGGAAGATAACTATCATAGAGCTGATGAGGGAGTTCTGATGCTTTACAAAACAATTGTTAGAAAATGTTACTCTGACTGCACGTGAGACCATTTGCTCATAGTTCACATTTGGTGCCAGTCATGAATGGTTTGCAAACTTCTTGTCTTGATTTGTAATACACAAAGCTATAGGTCTATATAAGAACAGAAGTCACAATTTCTTCCAACATTTAAAAAAAATTACAATGTTTTAAATTTTTCATGGACTATTGAAGAATTTACTGCAGTAAATTTTCCGCTTGTGTGTCTAAGAGCACAGCCTCACCTGCACTTAAATGGGAAATTGCATGCATGCAGCCCAGGATTTTCCATTCATCAGAATTAATGGATAAAATAAAATTGACTGTGCCTGCATCATTCCTTGATAATTCATGCTAGGAGCATTCAAGCAGAAAATTTACTTTTATTTCAAAGCTGCTGAGAGCATTCAGTATACAAAGTGGATGGTCAGACAATGGAAACTCCGATAAGAAGGGAGATTGTAGAATAGCATGTTAGTATGCTGAATTTCCTATGCACATTTAAATAAAATTTGTGTTTATTAACTATGGGTAAATCTCCTCACATTAGCCCTGCCAAAACAGTGGGATCCGTTTCGGGTCTGTCCTAACTCTCTGAACAACGCTTCTGGCTGTTACTCTTTACCAGAGCAAACAAATTGTAATCTCGTCTTCGGGCTCCCCAACCAATTAGGGAGGGTGGATGGGATGCCATAGCCATTCTGTCAAAGGAAGAATTTCTAATTAACGGGACAATGGCATGTGTCAGAAAAGCTCACCAGCATTTGGATTTTTCAGATTGCAGCAACCACAGGAATGGAGAGATGATCTCGGATGGCTGCCACCAACCCCACCTGGGGGTCTCACCCTTACATAAGAACATAAGAAATAGGAGCAGGAGGAGAGAGACCATACGGCCTCTTGAGCCTGCTCCTCAATTCAATATGATCATGGCTGATCTTCTGCCTCAACTCCACTTTCCCGCCCACTCCCCATATCTCTTGATTCAGAGGTCAAAAATCTGTCTATCACAGTCTTAAATAATGGAGCATCCACAACCTTCTGGGATAGAGAATTCCAAAGATTCACAACCCTTTGAGTAAAATTGTTTCTCCTCATCTGAGCCCATCCGTGTTATAGATTCCCCAGCCAGAGGAAACGACCTCTCTGTGTTTACCCTGTTAAGCCCCTTCAGATTCTTTTGTATTTCAATCACCTCTCATTCTTCTATACTCCAGAGAGCATAGGCCCAATTTACTCAACGTGTCATCATAGCACGACCCTGTCATTCAAGGAACGAATTTAGTAAACCTTCACTGTACTGCCTCCAATGCAAGTATATCTTTCCTTAGATATGGAGACCAAAACTGCACACAGTACTCCAGATGTGATCTCAGCAAAGCCCTATGCAATTGTAGCAGCACTTCCTCACATTATACTCCATATGCCAACTTGTTGCCCATTCACTTAACTTGCCTATATTTCTTTGCAGCCTATTTGAGTCCTCCTCACAGTTTACATACCCAGCTAGCTTTGTATGATCAGTGAACTTATATACATTACTCTTAGTTTCTTCACCTAAGTCACTAACATAGATTGTAAATAGCTGAGGTCCCAGCACTGATCCTTGTGGTACTCCACTAGTTACAGCCTGCCAACTTGAAAATGCCCCAATCATCCCTACTCTGCTTCCTCTCTGTTAACCAATCCTCTATCCATGCTAATGTATTACTCCAACTCCAAATGCCCTTATCTTGCATATTAGCCTTTTGTATGGCACCTTATCAAATGCCTTTTGGAAATCCAAGCATACTACACCTAGTGATTCCCCTTTATCTACCCTACTAGTTACAGCCTCAGAAAAATCTAATAAGTTTGTCAACCACAACTCCCTTTTCATAAAACCAGGTTGACTTTGTCTGATCATACTATGATTTTCTGAGTGCATTGTTAAGACTTCCATAATAATGGATTCCAACATTTTCCCAACAACTGATGTCAGGCTAAGTGGCCTCTAGTTTCCTGTTTTCTCTCTGACTCCTTACTCATTTAGCAGTGTTACATTTGCTAGCTTCCAATCCTCGGGGACCATTCTAGAATCTAGAGAATTTTGGAAAATCATAATCAGCACATGCACTATCTCTACAGCTACCTCTTTTAGAACCCTAAGATGTGTGCCATCAGGTCCTGGGGATGTGTCAGATTTTAGATTTTAGTCCCTTAAGTTTCTCCAATATTTTTTCTCTGCTGATATTAATTTCCTTACATGCGTCACTTTATTGGTCCTTGTTTATCCTCTATTTCTGGCATGTAATTTGTGTCTTCTAACGTGAAGACAGATACAAAATATTTGTTCACTGTCTGCCATTTCTTCATTTCCCATGATAATTTCTCCCATCTCTGCCTCTAAGGGACCAATGTTTAATTTAGCTACTCCCCACCTTTTTATATGCTTGTAAAATTCCTGGTTAGTTTACTTACACATTCTATTTTTTATCCTTTTATTGACTTTTTGGTGGCCCTTTGCTGGTTTCTAAAATACTCCTAATCTTCAGGCTTACTATTATTCTTTGCCACGTTAAAACCTTTTCTTTTAATCTAATACGATCCTTAACTTCCTTAGTAAGCAACAGATTAATCTTTCTTTCTGAGTTTATGTTTTTAATGGAATCTATTTTTGTTGAATATTTTGAATTGTTTCTTTAAATGTTTCCCACTGTTTATTTACCACCATATCTTTTAGTCTATTTATCCAATCAACCTTAGCCATCTCTCCCCTCATACCTGTGTAATTAGCTTTGTTTAATTTTAAGATTCTTGTTTGGGACTGGAGTATGTCGCTTTCAAACTTATTGTGGAATTCAAATATATTGTGACTGTTTTTCCCAGCAAATCTTTTACTATGAGATTACTAATTAAGCATGCCTCATTGCACAATACTAGATCTAAAATAGCTTTATCCATAGTTGGTTCCACAATATATTGTTCCAAGAAACTGTCACAAAAATTTCTACAAACTCATTTTCCAGATCACCTTTGCCAATTTGATTGGTCCAGCCTATATGAAGATTAAAGTCCCCACAATTATTACATTGCCTTTGTTACAAGCTCCAATTATTTCTTACATAATGCTCTGTTCAATGATATAGCTACTGTTAGGGGGCCTGTAAACTACTCCCACCAACGTTTTCTGACTTTTTATTCCTAATCTCCACCCATACTGATTCTACCTCCTGATCCTTTGAGCCAAGATCCTTTCTCACCACTGTCCTTATGTTATCCCTTACTGTCAAGGCTACTCCTCCTTTTCCATTCTGTCTACCTTTTCAAAATTTTGTGTACCCTGGAGTATTTATTTTCCAACCTTGGTCACCTTGTAATCATGTCTCTGTAATGGCAATTATCTCTAAACCATTTATCTCTGTGCCATTATTTAATCTATCTTATTGTGAATGCTTTAGGCATTGCTGGAAGTGCTCTGACTATCAGGGGGTGAAGATGGGAACATACTGGGCAACAATTAGGATGGGAGCAAATGAACAAGAATATCAAAGGTGGAGATGAGGGAATAGCTGAGGAATATATAGCTACAGAGGTATTATAGAAAATGGAGGGTCAAAGTCCAGGCAGTTGGGAGTTGGAAAATAAGTATGTAAGTTGATGAAATTCACCCCCCCCCCCCCCCCACCCCACCCCAGTGGAAGGTGTAGAGGAAATTAGATTGGAAGGGGTAAAGGGATGTGGTTAGTAAGGGATATAAAGAAATGCTCAGAAATGGCCTCGTCAGTAATTGAGATGATGAGAATAGACAAAGCATGGTATTTGGCAAGGTTGAGGGGATGACTAGGAATATGAATACGAGAGTTTAAATGGGGAGAGAGGTTTAGGGAGGATAGGAGGGCAGTGAATTCAAGGGGAACTGAGTTGGAGATTTAAATCACTGAAAATGAGGAGTTGCACAGTACTGATTCTTGGGGTGTGCTGGGGCGGGAGAGTTTGTGGGGGGAAACAGTTGACTATGTGATTTCTACTTTGCACTGCTTTCTCCATTTGCCTGTTTATTTGCGAGGTATTCTGCACAAGCATTTTGATAGAAATTGTTGTAGCAAATAGGTGTTTCAGGCTATTTCTTCTTTTATTGCTTTTTTTTACATTAAAATATAAAGTTTACGCTCCCTAAAACATGACTACATGAAGTTTGGTTGCCACTTTCCAACAGTTAGCACAGATTTGAATAAGTCAATTATCAGCAAAGATCAGTAGGCTTAGTTCCAGTTGTTAAACTGTTTAATAAGCATGATTCCATCTAAAGTCCACTTGATGGTTTACTTACCATAATTGGTAAATTTAGTTTTGTAAAAGCACAAGTTAGATGTTGTTAATTTTAATTAGGAGGCTTAATAACTGAAGTTGAGACAATATTTTTGCATGTTCTTTAAAGTAGCTCTGATTGGGGTTATCAAGAAGTGTCTGGAGATAAATGAATGATTGATCTTGAGCAGCATTCAGATCACAGTACTCATTAACAGTGTGCTACAATTGTATATAAGTTTATGGCTCTCTGATCCTATCAAACAAATGTCTTCTAAAATTTTCATGTACTGTACTTACTGATTTTTTTTTTAAATCAATGCTTTAAGTAAATGTTGGTTGCAGAAAATTAGTCATTAATAGTGAACTGTATCTTTTGTTTGGGACATCCAAACCAATGCTAGTCAAACTAAATAACTAAATGCAATTGGATAGAAACATATTAGATGAGAAAATATTGTTCTATTGAAGCTTGATGCCATTGCATAATATCTTCAGTGATTGTGGTCATCAGGCAATACAGCAGAAGTATTATACTGACATCAAAAAGCATAAGCCACTTCCACTAAGTGAAAAAATGTTTCCTATTTTAAAACATGCTCAACAGTGTAGTGAAAAAAAAACTTTTTTTCTGTTACTTTGTTTTGTAATTGTTAAACTATTGGCCATTGAAGTTATTTTTAGATTGAAATATTATGGTCAACATTTAGCTTACTTTGAATATATATCTGACTATCTTGTATTCTCTGAGAGACAGAGCATGCAAGACAATTGGAACATTTGATGAACTGAAATCCATACTGTCTCGGTGGAATTTCAACGATTATGATAGGGTTCCTGCATAGTTGAATGCATTATGATAGGCTGAACTAGAATTATTTTTATTCCCTCAAGGATGCAAGGCAGACAGACTTTCAATTTATGGAGCCAAACAATTGTGGCACATCTTTAGCAGGACCTTGTGCTTTCAAAATCCCCTATCTGATCAGACAGAAGATTTGCAGCAGTCTGGATATTCCAAGTTCACGAGGAAGTGACTGGAGGATGCTGGCATATAAATTGAAATTGGACCGGTGAGTCTGAATAGATTTATACAATCATATTAACATACAAGTAGTAATTTTAAGAACATAAGAACATAGAAAATAGGAGCAGGAGTAGTCCATATGGCCCCTCGAGCCTACTCTGTCATTCAGTACGATCATAACTGATCTTCTGCCTCAACTCCACTTTTCTGCCCGCTCCCCATCTCCCTTGATTCCCTGAGAGACCAAAAATCTATCCATCTCAGCCTTATATATACTCAATGATGAAGCATCCACAACCCTCAGGGGTAGAGAATTCCAAAGATTCACAACGCTTTGAGTAAAGATGTTTCTCCTCATCTTAGTCCTAAATTATCAACCCTTATCCTGATTTGTGCCCCCGTGTTCTAGATTCCCCAGCCAGGGGAAACAACCTTTCAGTGTCCACCCTGTTAAGCTCCTTCAGAATCTTGTATGTTTCAATGTGATCACCTCTCATTCTTCTAAACTCCAGAGAGGAGGCGGTGGCATAGTGGTATTATCACTGGACTAGTAACCCAGAGACCCAGGGTATTTCTCTGGGGACATGGGTTCGAATCCCACCACAGCAGAAGGTGGAATTTGAATTTAATTAATAAAAATCTGGAATTAAAAGCTAGTCTAATGATGGCCATTAAACCATTGTCAATTGTTGTAAAAACCCAACTGGTTCACTAATGTCCTTTAGGAAAGTAAACCTTACCTGGTCTGGCAACATGTGACTCCAGACCCACAGCAATGTGGTTAACTCTTACATGCCCTCTGAAATGGCATAGCAAGCCACTCAGTTGTACCTAACCGCTACAAAGTCAATAAAAAGGAATGAAACGGGACGGACCACCCGGCTTCAACCTAGGCACGGAAATGACAACGGCAAACCCAGCCCTGTCGAGCTTGCAAAGTCCTCCTTACGAACATCTGTGGGCTTGTGCCAAAGTTAGGAGAGCTGCCCCACAGACGAGTCAAGCAACAGCCTGACATGGTCATACTCACAGAATCATACCTTACAGACAATGTCCCAGACACTGCAGTCACTATCCTTGGGTATGTCCTGTCCCACCGGCAGGACAGACCCAGCAGAGGTGGCGGCACAGTGGTCTACAGTAGGGAGGGAGTTGCCCTGGGAGTCCTCAACATCGACTCCGGACACCATGAAGTCTCATGGCATCAGGTCAAACATGGGCAAGGTAACCTCTTACTGATTACCACCTACCGCCCTCCCTCAGCTGATGACTCAGTATTCCTCCGTGTTGAACACCACTTGGTGGAAGCACTGAGGCTGGCAAGGGCACAAAATGTACTCTGGGTGGGGTCTTCAATGTCCATCACCAAGAGTGGCTCAACTGACCGAGCTGGCCGAGTACTAAAGGACATAGCTGCTAGACTGGGTCTGCGGCAGGTGGTAGGGGTGCCAACACGAGGGAAAAACATACTTGACCTGGTCCTCACCAATCTGCCTGCTGCAGATGCTTCTGTCCATGACTGTATTGGTAGGAGTCACCACCGCACAGTCCTTGTGGAGACGAAGTCCCGCCTTCACATTGAGGATACCGTCCATCGTGTTGTGTGGCACTATCACCGTGCTAAATGGGATAGATTTCGAACAGATCTAGCGATGCAAAACTGGGCATCCATGAGGCACTGTGGGCCATCAGCAGCAGCAGAATTGTACTCAACCACAATCTGTAACCTCATGGTCCAGCATATCCCCCACGCTACCATTACCATCAAGCCAGGAGATCAACCCTGGTTCAAAGAAGAGTGCAGGAGGGCATGCCAGGAGCAGCACCAGGCATACCTTAAAATGAGGTGTCAACCTGGTGAAGCTACAACCCAGGACTACTTGCATGCCAAACTGCATAAGCAGCATGCAATAGGAAGAGCTAAGCGATCCCATAACCAACAGATCAGATCTAAGCTCTGCAGTCCTGCCACATCCAGTCGTGAATGGTGGTGGACAATTAAACAACTAACTGGAGGAGATGGCTCCACAAATATCCCCATCCTCAATGATGGGGGAGCCCAGCACATCAGTGCGAAAGATGAGGCTGAAGCATTTGCAACAATCTTCAGCCAGAAGTGCCGAGTTGATGATCCATCTCGGCCCCCTCCTGAAGTCCCCAGCATTACAGATGCCAAACTTCAGCCAATTCGATTCGTTCCGCGTGATATCAAGAAACGACTGAAGGCACTGGATACTGCAAAGGCTATGGGTCCTGACAATATTCCGGCAATAGTAGTGAAGACCTGTGCTCCAGAACTTGCCACACCCCTAGCCAAGCTGTTCCAGTATAGCTATGACACTGGCATCTACCCGGCAATGTGGAAAATTGCCCAAGTATATCCTGTACACAAAAAGGAGGACAAGTCCAACCCAGCCAATTACCGCCCCATCAGCCTACTCTCAATCATCAATAAAGTGATGGAAGGTGTCATTAACAGTGCCATCAAGCAGCACTTGTTAGCAATAACCTGCTCAGTGATGTTCAGTTTGGGTTCCGCCAGGGCCACTCAGCCCCTGACCTCATTACAGCCTCGGTTCAAACATGGACAAAAGAGCTGAACTCAAGAGGTGAGGTGAGAGTGACTGCCCTTGACATCAAGACAGCATTTGACCGAGTATGGCATCAAGGAGCCCTAGCAAAAGTGGAGTCAATGGGAATCGGGGGGAAAACACTCTGCTGGTTGGGGTCATACCTAGTGCAAAGGAAGATGGCTGTGGTTGTTGGAGGTCAATCATCTGAGTTCCAGGACATCACTGCAGGAGTTCCTCAGGGTAGTGTCCTAGGCCTAACCATCTTCAGCTGCTTCATCAATGACCTTCCTTCAATCGTAAGGTCAGAGGTGGGGATGTTTGCTGATGATTGCACAATGTTCAGTACCATTCGAGACTCCTCACATACTGAAGCAGTCCGGGTAAAAATGCAGCAAGACCTTCACAATATCCAGGCTTGGGCTGATAAGTGGCAAGTAACATTTGCGCCACACAAGTGCCAGGCAATGACCATCTCCAACAAGAGAGAATCTAACCATCTCCCCTTGACATTCAATGGCATTACCATCGCTGAATCCCCCACTATCAACATCCTAGGGGCTACCATTGACCAGAAACTGAACTGGAGTAGCCATTTAAATACCGTGGCTACAGAGCAGGTCAGAGGCTAGAAATCCTGCGGCGAGTAACTCACCTCCTGACTCCCCAAAGCCTGTCCACCATCTACAAGGCACAAGTCAGGAGTGTGATGGAATGCTCTCCACTTGCCTGGATGGGTGCAGCTCCAACACTCAAGAAGCTCGACACCATCCAGGACAAAGCAGCCCGATTAATTGGCACACCATCCACTAACATTCACTCGCTCCACCACCAACGCACAGTGGCAGCAGTGTGTACCATCTACAAGATGCACTGCAGCAACGCACCAAGGTTCCTTAGACAGCACCTTCCAAACCCGCGACCTCTACCACCTCGAAGGACAGGAGCAGCAGATGCATGGGAACATCACCACCCACAAGTTCCCGTCCAAGTCACACACCATCCTGACTTGGAACTATATCGCCGTTCCTTCACTTTCGCTGGGTCAAAATCCTGGAACTCCCTTCCTAACAGCACTGTAGGTGTACCTACCTCACAGGGACTGCAGCGGTTCAAGAAGGCAGCTCACCACCACCTTCTCAAGGGCAATTAGGGATGGGCAATAACTGCTGGCCTAGCCAGCGACGCCCACATCCCATGAATGAATTTTTAAAAAAATTACTCAGCCTCTTATCATAGGATAACCTCTCATCCCAGGGATGAATCTAGTGAACCTTTGCTCTACTGCCTCCAAGGCAAGTATATCCATCCTTAGATATGGAGACCAAAAGTGTGCACAATAGTCCAGGTGCTGTCTCACCAAAGCTTCATACAATTGAAGCAATACATCTTTACTCCTGTACTCAAATCCCCTTGCAATGAAGGCCAACATACCATTTGCCTTCTTAATTGTTTGCTGCACCTGCATCCTAGCTTTTCGTGACTCATGAACAAGGACACCCAGGTCTCTTTGGACATCAACACTTCCCAACCTCTCACCATTTAAGAAAAACTCGACCTTTCTGGTTTTTTTTACCAAAGTGGATCACTTCACACTTATTCACATTATATTCCATCTGCCATGTTCTTGCCCATCCACTTAGCCTGTCCAAATCCCCTTGAAGCCTCCTTCCCACCTAGCTTTGTATCATCAGCAAACTTAGATACATTACTCTCGGTCTCTTTGTCTAAGTCAATAACATAGATTGTAAACAGCTGGGGACCCAGCACTGATCTTGCAGCACTCCACTGGTTATAACATGCCAGCTTGAAAATTCTCTGTTTATCAAGGATTCACCAAAGGGGGAGCTGAAAAAAAAAGTGTGTTCAAAAATAAAACTTTATTACGATAAGACCAGGTGAAGGCTGAAAGGGAACCCTAGACCTCTTTCTCACCTGGTCGTAACACAGACACTCATTTGAATAATTGGGGTATTAAAAGAACTTTTCGATGTATTTGAAGCTACTAAGAAATCCATGCAAGTGCTCCCTTCTGAAATATTATGCATATTTTTGCTTCCTGGTGACTTCTCATGCAAATCCTGCTGACAGCTAGCTTTACTCAGATATATTTGAGTTTCCATGGCGCTGCAAGAAACAAAATTGACTTACACAAACAACACATTTGGTCTAGATCTTGTTAATTGTAATTAATTTACAATTTACAATTTTCTTTGAAACAACTATCCATTCAAATGCATTCTTTTAGTAACTTCAGCTATTATCTTTATAGGGGTGTGTTATTTTTTTCATTTTGTGAGGTCTGGTCAAAATATTGGAACTTAAGTGATCACTTACCCTAAATCAAAGGTTAAAGTTGAATTGTGATTTAAAATGAGCCCACATTCTAAATTTGAATAATTACTCCATAGTGAGGATCAATTAATAAACGTTCAAGTAAAATCATTCTTTAGGCATCTTTGTAATGCTGTGAACCAGAATCAATTGTGCACAAATCTAAGAATTTCTTGTACATGCTTTATCACAATCCTGTACAGTGTTTGCACCAACTATCAGAGCTTAAAGGATTGTATTATAGACATTTGAGATACAATAATTAGTGTACTATCTACAATTAAGATATATTTTTCCTCATTCAGAAACTCTCCATGAGTCTCTTGAAGATTCTAGACAAGATGTAGTTATGAGTTAAGGTAGATGACCTTCTCCCAAGTTTGAGTCAGTGGGCTGCATTTTAAAAGTCCACTGCCAAAATAGGTGGCGGGTGAAAAATATGGCGGCCCGCACACACGGGGCGCACGTCGCAGAGCCATCGCGATTCCAAATGCGGCGGATCATTAGCATGGCTGCGGTGGCCACCATCCCCCCACCCTTCCACAATGATGTGGAGAAGACGGGCGAGCCATCTCTGGCAATGGCGTACGGCGCCAATGTGCAGGCGCTGGTGCCATTTTTAAAGGGCTTACAGCCCTAAATGACCATTTGAATTTTTAAAGTGACAGTTATTTTGCAGTTTATACAAATGAATGAAAAAATCTTTCCATGCCCTTTCCCACCTTTCCCCCACTCCCCACCCCCGGAATACCGACCATGAATATCTTACCTTCTCCCCCACCGCCCCCCAAATTTCAGAATCTTTGTCCTTTACCCCTTCCCATCACCCCCCCGACCAATCTGAAGAGTTTGACCATGCTCCCCACCCCCCACACTGAGAAAGGTACCTCCTCCCCCCTCCCCACAGGAGTCATGCCTCTTTTCCTCGAACGGGGATTCGAAGGCACGGCATTGCCGGCTACCACAATGAAGATCAGTGCGGCAAATAAGGAGGCGAAGGGACTTTCATTAATTCAGGTAAGTTAATTTATTGACATATGGAAATCGTGCTCCCATCGCCAAACGGCGGGGGCGGGGTGGAGGGGTCATGAGGCCTGTCTGCCTCCGTTGGCCCTGCCGGCGGTGGGGTCGACGGTGGGCCTCATCCTTACTGATCTTCATCCCTCCCCCCGCCACAATTCCTGGGGTCGGGGATCCAGCCCAGTGTCATCTCAACTTTTTAGCTAGGAATTGCATCAGAGAAAACTCGTGAAAAGATGTCGGAAAATATGGAAAATCAAAGTGTGAGGCTACTTTAATCAGAAGTGTTAAGATGTTTATATGATTTTCCTATTGGACTGTGAAATGCTAAAGACATGAAAGATAATTTACATTCATGTCATTCTGAAGGTAAATCATGCACTTTTTCTAAATTAAAGGCACTCAAACTTGCTAATGAAACAGCTCTGAAGTGTTTTTCTTTTGTATTTTAACAGGTATCTCAATTATTTTGCATCTAAAGCTAGTCCGACCTCTGTAATTCTTGATTTATGGGAAGCTCAGCACTTTCATCATGGCAACCTGAACCAGCTTGCTATGATCATGGCAGAAATGGGAAAGCAAGAGCCAATGATTTTTGTTGTATCCGAGGCAGAATGCTGAGGTAGTTTGAATATGTTATTGGCGCATTGTGAAGATTCATTTTATGAGAAATCTTATTCAGAATCAACTGAAGTGTTGCTTAGCCAGTAACTCTCTTCATCCAATCAAAGATTAATATATTTTCAGTGGATTAAGGCTTCTATGTAGATCTGCTAATTTTGTGAACAGACATTCATGATTGAAGTTCATTTTGTATTGTTATGTATGTTCACTAATTCAAAAAAGGGCTTCAAAAGTGTTTCCATTTGTCCCTCGATGGCTCAGTTGATAAATATACCACATGATGTGGCACAGAGCAAGAAGACAAGGAAGCCCTAGATTGAATCCTTTCCCTGTTGTTAAGTTAATGAATTCCAGCTAGGATGGCAGAAGCGCATTGCGATCCACCTCATCATTCCTAGGCTGGGGAATGGAAACATCAGCCAAGGTCCCTGCTCTTGATGATTAGCTAATGGCATTTACTACAAATGTGTATGTTTGGAGGTCAGGTAAAGACAGAACTGAACTGAACTAAACTATAATCATTCCCATTGTCAAATGTTCCACTGGGATTGACACTTGAGAATTGGTGTTTCCGTGAGGTGGTGGAGGACTTCAGTCCAAGCATGAGTCACTCATTTCAAGAGAAGAGATGAGGCAAAAATTAGTGGGGAAGGTAAATTTTCAGCTTCATCACCTGGGTGATAAAGTGGTGGAGTGAATCATCTGCCCATTGTTGAACGCACCTGATTTTCGAGAATCAGGTGGGTTCTATATCGTGCAGGTGATCCACTCTGTCAGGTTACAACCCAGGTGGTAAAATTCAAAATGATTTCCAGGGTTATTGTCAATCACAAAGTTAGTATCCCATTTAGTTCAATAAGGTCATACATTAAATTTTTAACAAATTTAATTAAAAGAGACATGCCATTTTATTATTTATTACCAGAATTTGTTTTGTTGAAATCTCAGCAAATATTTATACTGCATTTCAAATTAACCTGAATTTTCCTAAAAACAGCAGAAGCTTGCAGTAACATCAATTTGCAGTAAAAGAGATTGAAGAAATTTCGGCATAAGTGAGTTATGCCCCTTTTTTGGGTACACCTGAATTTCCCCAGTATTTTATGCCAATTTCACAAAACCTCCCCTGAAACCCTCTGCTATTTATTAATGAAACTCCACTTTTATGCAAAACCACAGCTCACATGAAAACCCTAAATTTACAACAGTCATGAACTTGTTGCAAATTTACACCTAAAATTTCAGACATAGCCAGACCCAAAGTCATATTTCTGGTCCTGAAAAGCAATTTTAACTTATTTCTTCTCACTGAGACCAACAATATATTTTCTATACCTTTGCATGCATCTTTAGGCATCAGAATGATTGGCATTCAAAATTTTAAATCTTCTGAGATTTCATTTTCTTAAACAAACTCTAATGTGCATAAATTATGATTTGATGGCTTCAAAATTTAACATCAACGTATAGAAAGACTTAAAAATGGAATATGGTGTAAGTCATGTTCTCTTTGGGCCCCAATTGTTTATGCTGATTTCCACCTGTTTTACACTGTTTTTGACATTCTTGCATATGCTAGCAATATTCTCAGGATGTATGAACACAACCCGCCAGTCGCACAATTTCAGGAAATTCTGGGCTATTTACATAGACATTATAGGGCTAGGGCTGATCTTAATCCTGTCCATCTGCCAGGAATGGGATGGGAGGGGGCTAATAAAATTAGTGGTTAGGTACGTACTGCTGTGCTGTCACTGAACTTCTGCCTATGACCACTTTAACTATGAAATTTTCTGACTAAGCCGATGTTAGGCTTCATGATTCCATATAAATTAGGATCCTATGATAGAATTAGGAGCCAACACTTTTTAACGTGAAATTGCGAAAGTCAGTCCAGTGCCCAACCCACAAGTGAAACTGAGTGGGACTGGTCTCTCGGACTCCCAGATATAGTTTTTAAAGGGACAGTCAGGTGTAGGTAAGCGGATTTTAGGACCTTAATGTTATTTAGATTGCTAGGCGGCCAACATCCCCAGCTTATACACACTACTGAGTCAGCGGCGCTTGAGATGGCTTGGCCATGTGAGCCGCATGGAAGATGGCAGGATCCCCAAAGACACATTGTACAGCGAGCTCGCCACTGGTATCAGACCCACCGGCCGTCCATGTCTCCGCTTTAAAGACGTCTGCAAACGTGACATGAAATCCTGTGACATTGATCACAAGTCGTGGGAGTCAGTTGCCAGCGTTCACCAGAGCTGGCGGGCAGTCATAAAGGCGGGGCTAAAGTGTGGCGAGTCGAAGAGACTTAGTAGTTGGCAGGAAAAAAGACAGAGGCGCAAGGGGAGAGCCAACTGTGTAACAGCCCCGACAAACAAATTTTTCTGCAGCACCTGTGGTAGAGCCTGTCACTCTAGAATTGGCGTTTATAGCCACTCCAGGCGCTGCTTCACACACCACTGACCACCTCCAGGCGCTTACCCATTGTCTCTCGAGATAAGGAGGCCAAAGATAAGATAAAAGAGAGCTTTCGGTTCCACAATCACTTCCTTTTGATATGCTTTCCTTAGTGACCCTCGGTAAGCTTTATCTACTTACCACAGATGCTATTATTGCCAGTTTTGCTTGGATGGAGTAACAGTAAGAATAAGAGAAAAGCAGCAGCCTCAGCAATCAGCAGCAAACAGCAGCTGGGCCTATTAATAGACAGGAGGGGAAGGGGCAGCTTATAGAAGCCATACTTCACCCCAACCCCTCCACCACCCCCAAGGGATGCACAGTCCAAGAGTCACTTTTTTGGATCTATCTGTGTACAAGGACAGTACTTCAGGTAGCTGCACTTCTCCAGGTAGGCTGTTGCAGACCTCAGTATCCTCCTGTAATAGGACTTGCTGCCTGTTGGACCAATAGGCCATTCTTTGGTAGTCATCTGAACTACTTTGCCACTTGTTTCTTACAGTCTACCACAGCAAACATCACCCACATCTCCCAGTCTGCAGTATATAGTGCATGTATTGAGAAGTGGAGAAGTAATAAGATGAAATAAGGATGGGAAGGTAATGAATGTAAAGGCAGGTGTGTGGAATGTGGTGGGAAGAATTGGTTGTGCAAGTGGTAGGATGTGAGAAGAGAGGAAAAGAAGAGGAAAGCATGCTTGGAATATGTATGAGGTGTTGAAATGCCTAAAACAAGAACCTATGAAAGATACGTAGCGTGTGGTTTATTATTATCTTCTACAAGGTCAGATGTGAGATTGAGTTAAGTAAGCAAATTCACTTTGAATCTTAGGGCTGGATTTTCCCTCTAGGGACAGGAAACAGAGGACGGCACTGTTTCTGGGTGCTGAACCGACACCCAGTGTGGGCAAGGATGAGGGTGGTAACAGTCACGCATTGGTTTCCAGCTTGAAAGGAGCAGCAGCCTGCAATGGAAGGTAAGTAAGGGAGATGGCGCTCCAAGATGGAGGTGCCTGTAGTATAAGGGTCTGAAAGGGTTAATGGTTGAGACAGTGAGAGTAACCCCTCCCACTATAGTGATGACGTGGTAATAGTCACATGAGCAGTAGGCTTGGAAGGAGCTAGAAGAACCATTCGAAGTGCTAGCTAGAGATCCTCATGGAGAGCGTAAATATAATGTAAATGTAAATAAAGAGTTGATGTTCAGTCAGCCAGAGACTCCGAGATCGCTGAGAAGAACACTATAATTACGCTACCAACAACATGCAATATCATGCCCCTGATATACAACATGGTGATCAGTGGCAGTGCTGTAAAACTTGGTAAATGGTGAACACACCCAGAAGATTAGAGAAGCCGAACCTGGTAAGAGAAGCGCCAGACGACTGCAGATCTCAGGAGAGGGTGTGAAGAGCTTCAGAACTGCTCCGTTGATGGCAAAAGGCACGGAGTGTCAGTGAGTCAACTGTGCAGGCATTCAGGCTGAACCACAGAAATGTGGTGATCTGTGAGAATAACCAGGTCCAACGATTGGGCTACGAGTGAGTACCAAGCGACGGTCGGGGAACCGGAGAAAAATCCTTGTTGAAAGGTAGGTTATTTAAAACAGCGCAGTAGGCAGGCAAGAAGGGAAGACGTGAAAACAAAAAAACAGTTGATCCCTGGTTAGGGCGAGTCTGGAGTGACGGCCATTATTCGAGCGCACTGAGGAGGAAAGCGCAAGAAAACCCCGAAATGAGTGGGAAACCTCAGAAAGTGTGGGAATACATGGAAAAGACTGTGAAGAACACCTCCATTAGATAAATATAGATAAATTTGAGGATGTGTTGCAAGTTTTTGATAATTAGTTTTAGTTAAGAAGCAATAAGATCCTAGAAAGTGCGAAGTTCAATAAAAGGATGCAGAAGCCAGGCAAATCAGTGTATGCTTTCATTAATGATTTGTTTTGATTGGCTGAAGGATGTGAGTACGAAGCACTAAAGTCCGAATTGATTAGAGACCATATAGTTGTGGGAACAGAGGACGAGTCTTTATCAGATCTCTTACAGTCAAAAGAGGCCCTCACTCTGCAAAAAGCAATTCAGATTCTGCGACTGGCAGAAGTCTGAAGAAAAAATAGAGCCATCCTGCGGACTGAAGAGAAACCTTAGAATGAAAAGAATCTGATGACAGTACAGTTCCTCAAGCCCAAGAAGGGAAAACACACTGTAGAGAAGAAGGTACACGCAAGTAAGAGGATGCAAGACACCGGAAACCCTGTCAGCACTGTGCAGCCAGAAAGACCCACAGATGTGATCAGTGCCCTGCTAGTAAAGCATAATGCTTTAAGTGCAAGAAGTCAGGCCATTATGGGAAAATATGCCAGAGCAAGAAAATGCCAAACAAAAAGCCTTCACGCTTATTCCCAATGGAAGGAAAAATAGGAGACTTCCTCAGGGAAATTAACAATCCCAATAAGGCATTCTGGATGGCAGGCATTTATGTCAATGGACATATTCTGAATTTCAAATTGGACACAGGCTCAAGTGTCATAGTTCTGTCAGACCAAGAGCCATGGTTGACGAGACATTCCTTACAACCAGCAGATACTCAGCTACAAGGTCCTGCAGGAATACAACTGAAGATCAAGGAAAGCTGCAAGAAAGGAAGGAAGATAAAGGAAACCCTGTATGTTTTGAAAAGTCAAGAATTTTCATTGTTAAGCAGAAAAGCATGCTTAGGCCTACATTTACTTAAAAGAGTGGAAGATAGTAAATAATCAGCGTCCAACAGTCGCTTTCAAGCAGACTTTCCAAAACTGTTCTCGGGTCTAGGAAGACTGAAGACCAAGTGTAGTATAATGGTGAAAGAAGATGCCAGACCGATATGTATCTTTACACCAAGGACGATACTACACCCATTGATGAATCAAGTTTAGCATCAGCTGGAAGAGATGAACAGGATGGGAATCATTTCTCCAGTCACGAAGGCTATGGTTACAGTTCCAAAACCAAATGGTACTCTTTGTATCTGTGTGGACTGAACACAGCTTAACAAAGCTGTGGCGAGGGAAGTTCATCCTACATCTTTGGTGGATGAAAGCCTGGCAAAGCTATCAAAAAGCATAATGTTCACAAAACTTGACATGAACAGTGGCTTTTGGCAATAAAAACAAAAGGTGCCAGAAATACTCAGCAGGTCTGGCAGCATCTGTGGAGAGAGAAGCAGAGTTAATGTTTCAGGTCTGTGACCTTTTGGCACTTCTGTTGGACGAGAAGTCAAGATTGCTTACAACATTCATCACGCATTCAGAAGATTCTGCTTCAATCAGTTAACATTCGGTATAACATCTGCACCTGAAATCTTCCAAAGGACTAAAAGGGGTGATTTGTCACATGGATGACATCCTGATCCATGGAGAATCAGTTGAAGAACATGACCAGAGAGTCAAAGCAGTTCTACATTATCTTCAAGAAGGGTTGACACTTAATGATACGTGTCAATTCTCAAAAATGTCTATTCGATTCTTAGGCCATATTGTGAGTGGTAAGGGCATAATGGCAGACCTGCAAAAGACAAGAGCCATGAGTAAGTTCCCAATACCAACTACAGTCCAACATCGCCAATGATTCCTGGGAATAGTGAATAAGTTGGCAAAAGTTTCACCCAATTTGGCACAGGTAACAGAATCATTAAGACAACTTTTGAAGAAAGATCAAGCCTGGTGTTGGAACACACATCAAGAGCAGACATTTTGAAGAATTAAGGAGATGCTAGTTTCACCAGCGATATTAGCACACTACAACCCTTCATTTCTGACTATAATTGCAGCAGATGCCTCATCTACAGGGTTAGGGGCAGTACTCTTTCAAGAGCAGCCATATGGATGTCAAAGACTGATATATTATGCATCTAGAACTTTGTTTGAGACAAAGACAGGGTAGGCGGTCATTGAAAAAGAAGCACTTGCAATCACGCGGGCTTGTGAGGAGTTTTCAGCTTACATTATTGGCATGAAAGTGGTTATTGAGACAGACCACAAACCCTCGGATTCCTTACTGGAGGAGAAGGAAATTGCAAGGATGCCTCAGAGATTGTGATTGAGGTTGATGAGATATATCTATGAGATGGTATATGTATAAGGGAAGATGCAAACCTCCACAGATGTATTGTCAAGAGCAACTGTTGACCATCTGACATAACAGGATGTTAACTTTGTCAAAGAAATAAAATCATATTCACAGTACACAGCACCAGTGTGGCTGGCAAGTACACAGAAACTTCAAGAAATTCGTCACGCTCAAAAACAAGATGAGGAACGTATGTGGATACTCCAATATTGTGCAAAAGGTTGGCCACAGGAATGTCCTCGTGGTAATGAAAATTTTCTTCAAATTCAGGAAACACTTCACAATTGTCGATTTATTTGTTGATGTATAATGACAGAGTAGTCATTCCAAGTTCATTTCAATCAGATATCTTGGCAAGAATTCATCAAGGCCACATGAGAATTACAAAATGTAGAGCTCGCGGTCAATCATCTGTTTGGTGTCCAGGAATATCAAAAGACATCAAGAGTATGATCTTGAATTTTCAGAGATGTGTGGTACACAGACTAGAACAGAGAGAACCTCTAATAACTACACAAGTTCCAACCAGACTGTGGGAATGTCTAGGAATAGATTTGTTTATGTAAAATGGAAACTATTGCATGATAGCGTCATGAAGGTGCTGCCATTATTAATATTTTTGAGGACTTGTGTTTAAAAGACTGTGGAAAATACCTGAGGAGAGGCTGGACTTTTTTTTTAAAGGGTCACTGGAAGAACACTTGGAACTTTGTTTAAAAACAAACACTTACTCGAAGGCCCATGTCTTAAGCTAAGTAAACAGCTGGAGCCTTATGAACAATAGAACTATTTGGAGTTGTTTACAGAGAAGTCATATGTCTGGGTTTATGGCTCAGAGGTTTTGGTTTCATTTTTGGATATTGTTTGGAGTAAAGTTGATGTGTATCCTGCTAAGCGAGAAGGCACCCAACTCATCCTTTGCCATTGGTGTTGAAAAATCTTTTGAGAATCCAGTGTGATAGCTGAACCCACTGATGTAGTAATTCTCCCAAAAAGCCTGCAAGACTTCCTCTCGACATCTCCTGAATTAACTGCTTCTGAAAAGATCCCAGTGACAACCGCAACTGTCTATGTGTACCAGGATGCCAGACAAAAAGTCATCTGGAACATTTCATATCTTATCCTTTTTTTCTTCAAGAATAAACAATTATTTGGCCAAATATTTTTATTTTTGTTAAGTTGATCTCCTCCGAGAAAGCTTCTTTATTTTTTCTTTAACGTGTATGTGTGTGTATACGCGCACTCATATGTGTGCGTACATGTTGGGTTATTTAGAAGGGAATATATTTATACTTTCATATTTTAACCAATGTGTTAAATAAGCTTTGCATCTTTTCTCGTTTTATAATAAATTAATAATTTTGTTGTTTATTGAAGAAACCAGGTTGGTGGATTTCTATTCTGAAATGGCAGATAAAAGTATATAATTGGCCATATCCATAAATGGTTAAAATATTTTTAAATATATGTTATGATCAGTGGAGTAGCAGGGCTAGAAGGAGACAATGCACTCCTCCAACCTCAGTCGTAACAATAGCGATCGATTTATTTTTCATGATGGATAGAAGAGAAATTGTACTCAACAATCAGTACAATAACAATCTGTTATTCGAGCATCACAGGAGATCTTTGCAATACATGGTATCCCTGACAATGTTGTGTCATACAACGGACCACAGTTTACAAATGCATGCTTCACAAAAATTGCAAGGAAGTGGGGATTCAAACATCTCACAAGTTTCCCTTGTTACCCTCAAGTGAATGGTGAAGTAATGAGAGGAGTACAAACTATTAAATTGTTGTTGAAGTAGAGCAATGATCTTCCAACTGCATTATTGAATTATCGATCTCCTCCATTGTTATGTGGACTTTCACCTTCAGAGCTGTTGATGGGCAGGAAGCTGAAAACTCAACTTCCCAGAAAACTGCATACTGGAATTGAAGTACAAGACTATGAAAAAAAATCAATGACAAAGCGAAGTCTTATTGGAACCAACAAGCTCGCAATTATAATAAGGATTTCATACCAGAAACCTGCCAAAGTTAAAATATGGTGAGAAGGTACAGAGACGAGATCTAGAATGTAAAGGTAGAGTTGTCCAGAGAGATGAAGTTCATCCGAGATCATACGTAGTATACATTTCTGTGGGTACTATACACAGAGATAGGAGAACCCTTATCCTTATATCTCAAAAACAGCAACCGGTCATCTGGAGGAGCCAGATGATGATAGAGAAACCCAGAGACAACAGGATACCACAATAATGGATAAAGGCCATCAAAGTCGTCAAGCAAGACTTAAAAGAAAGTCGACTGATCTTTGGAGTCCGACAAGAACACGATCAGGGAGAGTCGTGAAGCCTCCTGAATGATTGAATCTGTGATGTCAGAGACTTGCGGGGGGTGGGTGGCGGAGATGTGGTAATATGCAAAGTCAAGATGAATGTGTAAATATATAAAAATGTATAAAGACAAACCTGGGGAGAGATGTAGTTTAAGGGTCTGAAAAAGTTAATGGTTGAGATAGTGAGTTACAAAGTTACAAAGGTTTACAAAGTTATGAGCGGCATGGACAGAGTGGATAGTCAGAAGCTTTTTCCCAGGGTGGAAGAGTCAGTTACTAGGGGACATAGGTTTAAGGTGCGAGGGGCAAAGTTTAGAGGGGATGTGCGAGGCAAGTTTTTTACACAGAGGGTGGTGAGTGCCTGGAACTTGCTGCCAGGGGAGGTGGTGGAAGCAGATACGATAGCGACGTTTAAGAGACATCTTGACAAATATATGAATAGGAAGGGAATAGAGGGATATCGGCCCCGGAAGTGCAGAAGGTGTTAGTTTTGGCAGGCATCAAGATCGGCGCAGGCTTGGAGGGCCGAATGGCCTGTTCCTGTGCTGTACTGTTCTTTGTTCTTTGTTCTTGAGAGTAACCCCTCCCACTGTAGTGATGACGTGGTAATAATAGTCACTTGTGCAGTAGGCTTGGAAGGAACTAGAAACACCATGAGAAGTGACAGCTAGAGAGCCTCATGGAGAGTGTAAATAGAATGTAAATGTAAATAAAGAGTTGATGTTTAGCCAGCCAGAGACTCCGAGACCTTTGCGAAGAATCCCATAACTACTCTACCAACATACAATATTGGACCTCGATTTACAATAGTGCCCTCTCTCCAAATTTTTTAAATCTTAAATTAAAAAATGCATCTTGCAGCCTGGCCACCACTGTGGGGATGGGCAGGATGAATGGGTGGGAAACCCCCTCTACAGGATGGCCTGCGATTGCTCCTGCACCCGGGCATGCAGGGCGGACCTCTAGGCCAGCCTGAAACTGCCCCCTCCCTCCAACATCAACCATGACTGCTGCCGGGAGGTCACCTCCAAGCACCTAAACTGGCCCCCACTGACCGCAGGAACCTAGAGGCTGACAGGAAAATCCCAGTCGGCCTCCTTTAATTGGCCTCAATAGGCTCTTAATGAGCTAGACCAGCTACCTGCTGCGTGTGAGCAGGTAACCCTGCCGCTCTAGGCCATTTTCCTGGAGGTGGAATGGAGCAAAGGGATTGGCTCGCCAGTCAGCGGAGCAATTTTTAGCTCCTGGCAGCCTTTGATCCTTGGCCTGGCGAAGCCTGAAATTCCAGCCCTTACTCTTTATATTCACTTTCTATCTGTAAAATCATATAGAATATACAGCACAGAAACAGGCCATTTGGCCCAACTAATCTGTGCTGGTGTTTATGCTCCACACCAATCTCCAACCATTCCTACATTACAAGAGTAACTACACTTCAAAAGTAATTCAATGGCTGTAAAGTGCTTTGGGACATCCAGTGGTCAATAAGGGCACTATATAAATGCAAGTCTTTTTATCTTTTCATTCCAGTAGCCTTACTTTGAGGGGCGGTGGTGGTGAAGTGGTGATGTCACTAAACTTGTAATCCAGAGGCCTAGACTAATACCTGGGGTCATGGGTTCAAATCCAACCCAAGCAGCTGGTGGAATTTAAACTCAGTTAATTAATAAATTCAATTTATTTCTAAAAATCTAGAATTGAAAGGTAACCATGAAACTATCATTGATTGTCGTAAAAACCTATCTGATTCACTAATATCCTTTAGGGAAGGAAATCTGCTGTCCTTACGTAGTCAGGTCTACATGTGACTCCAGACCCACAGCAATGTGATTGACTCTTAACTGCCCTCTGAAATGGCCTAGCAAGCCACTCAGTTGTCAAGGGCAATTAGGGATGGGCAACAAATGCTTGCCTTGCCAGCAATGCCCACATTCCATGAAAGAATAAAAAAAAACTCAGCTTGTCAGTACATCTTTCTATTTTCCTTTCTCTCATATATTTGTCTTTTGAAAGTATCTCAATCACGTTCTGTCATAGTGAGTTCCACATTCTAATCACTGTCTCAATAAAGAAATTTCTGCTTATTTCTTTATTGGATTTATTGGTAACTATTTATTTATGGCCCTGGGTTTTGGATTCTCCATCCATTAGAACCATTGATGCAGAAATTGACAGGTGGGTGTTGCAAAGGTGGGGCGGGGCGGGTGCGGAGTTTCAGGCAGGAAAATAGGAAATCTGGGTTTCCCAGTATGCTGTGGAGTTTTAACAGCACCGCATGTGTCTTTTTTTCCAAAACAGGATCCCTGCCCAAAAGCCAGCCTGATTAACCGTCTTGGTTGCTGGTCAGGCAGGGAGCACTCTGAAGCAGGCCACAGGCTAGCGAGGGAGCTAGGAAGCATGCAGTTGCTAATGGGAGAATTGGGGTGGGAGGGGTGGGGTGTGGTCTTTGGATGGTGGAGGGCTGATGCCTGGGAAGCAAGTAGGTTTGGTGAGCCCAGGGGAACACTACTGCTACTCCTGGCCTACAAGCAGCACTCATGATTATGAAATCATGTAAATCAATATCTACTCATCAGTTGTGTGAATCCTAGGAATGCTTGAGTGTTTTCTGTGCTTCAGCACCACATAAACAAACTTCTCATTAACAGTGGTGCATGCAAAACCCAGCTACAAAGAGGGAAAGGGATCCTGCTATGAAGAGCAGCAGCCATTAATAGGGCCAATCGGCAGTATAATCGGTCAGTATAATCACGACAGAACCTTTTCCCCAAAGCTGTCCTCGCCTTCTGTGAATCATGGGAATGCCCTAGAAAAACCAGCGGCAAGGGTTAAACCTGTACAGCAGGTTAAATATGAAGCTCCTGGACTTATTACGTCTAAATGGCCAACCTGCCTCCTGGGAGCAGTTGGCTGCCACCTCCTGTCCATCCTCCTTTAAACTTGAAGTGGGCAAATTAAAGGTGGGTTGGGGGTAGAATTGTGATTTTATAATTTTTACATCTCATCCAGCTCCAATCCACCCAGTTAAAATTAACTCCATTCTCTCCACATCTACCCTGTCCAACCTATTCATAATTTTAAAGACCTTTATTAGTCATAGAGCTATAATGGCACAGAAGTAGGCCATTCAGCCCATTGGGTCCATGCTGGCTCTCTGTAGCTCAATCCAGTCAGCCCGTTTCCTCACTCTATCCCCATAGCCCTGCAAGTTTATTTCCCTCAAGTGTCCATCCAATTTCTTTTTGAAATTATTTATTGTCTCCCCTTCCACCACCCTTGTAAGGTGCGAGTTCCAGGTCATTACCACTTGCTGCATAAAAAAGCTCTTCTTCACATCCCCCCTGCATCTCTTGCCCAAAACCTTAAATCTGTGTCCTCTAGACCTTGTACCATCAGCTAATGGGAACTGCTTTTCTTTCTCTACCTTATCTAAACCTGTCATAATCTTGTACACCTCTATCAAATCTCCCTACAATCTCCTTTGCTCCAAGGAGAACAACTCTAGCTTATCCAACCTACCCTTGTAACTAAAATCCCTCATCCCTGGAACCATTCTCGTAAATCTTCTCTGCACCCTTTCAAGGACCCTCACATCCTTCCTAAAGTGTGGTGACCAGAACTGGACTCCAGTTGTGACCTAACCAGAGCTTTATAAAGCTTCAGGCTAACTTCCATGCTTTTGTACTCTATGCCTCCATTTATGAAGCCCAAGATCCCATATACTTTGCAAACTATTCTCTCAATATGTCCTGCCACCTTCAAAGATCTATGCACATGGACCCCCAGGTCCCTCTGTCCCTGCACACTCTAGAATTGTGCCATTTAGTCTTTATTGCCTCTCCCTATCCCTTATGCCAAAATGCATGACCTCACACTTAACTATAGAAAAATTGTGGCACAGAAGGAGGCCATTCAGCCCATCGTCTCCATGCCAGCCAAAAATAACTAGCCGTCCAATCTAATCCCACCTTCCAGCACTTGGTCCAGAGCCTTGCAGGTTACAGCACTTCAGGTGCATGTCTAGGTACCTTTTAAAAGAATTAAGGATTTTTGCCTCGTCTGTATTAAATCCCATCTGGCACATTTCTGCCCATTCCGCTAGCCTATCTATGTCCTCTTGCAGTCAATTGGTATCATCCTCACTGTTTGCCACACCTCAAGTATCATCAGCCAATTTTGAAATTTTACTCTGTATTCCAGTATCCAAGTCATTTATATCTATCAAAAGGATAGTTTTCCTAGCACTGACCCTTAGGGAACACCACTGTCTACCATCCTCCAGTCTGAAAAACAACCATTTAACATGACTCGCTGTTTTCTGACCTTGAGCCAACTTTTTATACAATTGGACACTGACCCTCCTGTTCCATGAGCCTCAATTTTGTTAACCAGCCTTTTATGTGGTACTTTGGCAAATGCTTTATTGAAATCCACATAGACAATATCCACAGCATTCCCGTCATCAACCTTCTCTGTTACATCATCAAAAAATTTAATTAGATTAGTCAAACACGATCTGTCTTTTACAAATTGGTTCTGGCTATCCTTAATTAACTCTCTTTCCTTCATTATTGTTTCTAAAAGCCTTATCCATCACTGATGTTAAACTGACTGGTCTATAGTTATTAGGAATGTCCTTATACCCTTTCTTGAACAAGGATGTCACATTTGCCACTTTTCAATCCCACTACCCCTCCCGGTATCTAGGGAGGTTTGGAAGATTATGGCAAGCCCTTATGCTATCTCCACCCCATTTCCCTTAGCAGCCTGGGATGCAAGCCATCCAGACTAGGTGACTTATCCACATAGCCAGCCTTTCCAATACACCCTTCCTATCAATTTCATCTCATTTTTTACCTCTACCATCTCCGCTTCTACTGATATTTTGTCATCATCCTCCACCTTAGTAAACACCGATACAAAGTACTCATTAATTATTCTAGCCTTGTCCTGCACTGCTAAGCATATATCACCCTCTTTGTTCCTAATAGGTGCAGAAATTGCAAACAGATCTCAGCAGCCCATCCAGGACCTTAAAAAAACCTCTATTCCCTCTTTTAGAATCTAATTTAATTATTAATTTTATTTAATGCTTCTCGACCTGCTCTGTGCTAATACTATTATTAATTCACTTACTGCTATATTTCCCCATTTGAAATTTTTATTTTCCTGATATCTAGTTCAAACTAATGCCCTAGTTTAGAGGGGGGGGGGGGGGGTGCGAGAGAGAAAAATACTCACCAACTAATCATTTACTTGTTGTCAGGGAGCCAGCCCTGCATGCTACCATCTAAATTTCCACACTCCCCCCAGTCTCCAAAGCCCCTTCCACAAGGCTGGTATAATTAGATTGGATTTTACCGGCTGCCCGATGCCAGGGGTCATGGTGGGGGTGGGTGGGGGGGGGGGGGCCCGGAAAATGGCTCTGGGAGAGGCCGCCATGGATCTTGTTGCTGGGAAGGCCCCGCCCCATATTGGTGGTGGCGTGGCCTTGTGGTGGCCCCCCTGCCACTCAGCAGTGGCATCACAATTTGAACATAGTAATGTATTTAAATTAAATACTTACCTGCTCCTGGCGTCTGTCCTGGTTCCATATTGGTGGTGGCAGCCGGCACTCCTGCGCCTTCAGATCTCCATTCGGAGATATAAGGTGGAGCATTGGTTGGAAGGGAGAGCAGATAAGTTTTCAGGGCGGGGTGGGGAGGAGCAGTGTTAAACATTTTCGATTGGTCTAGTGGGTGGTGGGAAGGGGTAAACTTCATAGTTTACTAACTTTGGGGGGGTGCAGGAGGGTGGGGACGACCTGGAGCGCAAGTTAAGTTTTTTTTTGGGGGGTGGGTGGGGAGAGGGCAAGTAATAAATTTGATGGTAATAGGTGTGGGGGGGTGGTGAGAGAGGGAGGGAATAACTTAATTTAATCTTTAACAGTCATGTAATTAAAATTACATTGAAGGGCTGGAAGCCCTTTAAGAGTGGAGCCAGCGCCTGCACAATGGCGCCAGATGCCATTGCCGGGGACGGACTGCCCGTCATCTCCCACATCATTGGCAGGGGTGGAGGAGGTCTGTCCCGGCCATGTAAATGAACTGCCATGTTTAATATCGTGGCAGCTCCACGGAGTAAATCCCGTGCGTGCGTGCTCCCATCTTTGGTATCAGCTGCGAGCTGGTAAAATTCAGCCCAATATCTCTGATATTTTTAAAGAAGTAAAAATTCTAACAATATTCAGAGAAATCAAACAGAATATCATTTGGGTGTTTGCACATCATGGAAGAGCTCTAGTAACCTAGCATATTGCATATTGATAGTTTGTGGTAGTTAGAACAAGAAACATTAAACAGAGTAACTCAGCCCCATGATCTTGTATGTTTGGGATCTATGAAGGTTTCATCAATGCATCAAAGTTATGTTAGCAGCAGCTCTAATCAAGGAGCAGCTTTATCTCAAAAGCGTTCAATCTTAATTGGAAAGAGGTTAATCCTATGTAAGTTTAATTCCAGTTTGCCCCGGAAGAGCCGGCCATTCTTCCCGTGTCCTGACCAACTTTCCCTCTGATGAAAGGTCACAGACCTGAAACGTATTTCTCTCTCCACAGATGCTGCCAGACCTGCTGAGTATTTCCAGCACTTTATTTTTTTTATTTCAGATTTCCAGCATCCGCAGTATTTTGCTTCAACTTTCCCTCTATTTTTGATTTGGAATGTGCAGGCAATTTGTTTTAGAATGTGGCCGCTTTAAATTCTTTTGCACAGTCGAACATGCACGGTGATTTATAGAGGCCTGCATGGGGACTTTGGGGTTGCTATACATCTAAGAAAAAACATTAGTCCTGACCAACATTTATCATTCAACCAACGCATAAAACAGATGATCTGGACATTTATTTCATAGTTATTTGTGAGAGCTCGCTATATGCATATTGTCTGCCATGTCTCCAGCATGATAATAGACTACGCTTCAAAAATACTTCATTGGTTGTAAAGTGCTTTGATGTCCTGAAGTTGTTAAAAGCTCTATAAAAATGTCCCTTTACTTCTTTGCTTATAAGGCAGCTATTATTTAATATGGAGATATTGGCATCCGACATTAATGTATTCTCGTGGATGTAATTGGACTATTAATTTGTACCTGGATCAGTGTACAGGACACAAGTACAAATCCAATATGTTTCCAACAATGCAGTGCCCCTTGCATTGAGTATAGCAGGTTTCTGAAAGACCAAACCAGCAAAAAAAACTAATGGCCTAGATTTTAACATGGAGGTGAGTTCTCTATGAGGATGCAGTTGAGAAGCCTGGAAGAATGGGTTCTCAAATATCCTGCAGAATTTAATTGCAGGGCACCTTTAAGTGAGGTTCTCGCCCATAGGCAACTTGATTGACAGAGTTGAGGCCTTTTAGGTGGGAAACCTGCTTCATAGGGCTGAAGCCTATGAGAACAGGTAGGTATGGTGTGGGAGAGACCATGAAGGGGTTCATTGGTTCCCAATTGCTGGGTGAAGGGGAAAGCAGACAGATAATGGGGGAGTTATCCAATGGCAACCAAGGGCTAAATGGTGGTCAGTGGAGGTGGGGTGGGGAGGTCATATGAGAGTCAGGTGGAGAAATTGGTGATCAAGAGAGGGAGCAGTTGATGGCCGGCGAAATCAATGGTGGCCAAGTGTTGGGAGCAGACAGATTTTGAAAGGGAGGATTTACTGGTTAGCTTGTTGGGTCTGGAGGGAGGATTCCTGCTCCGCCTGGCCCACAAACAGTGCTACAAAGGCACTTCCCTTACTGATTCAGCCTTTCTTGCTTTCTTTAAGCAGTTGAGTTTCCTAAAGCCCAGACAACCCCACTGCCTGGATTTAGAAATAGAATGACTATTAAAATGAAGGCACGCAGCCTTATTATAATATTTAAATGACCAACTCAATTCCTACGAGCAGGTTGGTCACCCACCCCTCATCCTGCCTCCATTAGAACCGGAAATGGGTAGGTTTGATGCAGTTTCAGTTCCTGTTCCAGATTTCTTGCATTCTAATCTCTGATGTGACCCCATCCCACTTGTTTTCGGAGTTAAAATTCAGCCCAATGTGTCAACCAACTATTTATTCAACATTTAAAAAAAAATAGTGAAATAAAACAAGCTGGAAAAAGTTATAAAGAGAACCAAAGACATAAAAGAGTAAACACAATGTAGAATGTAATTCTATCCTGAAAGTAAGTATCAATTGGAGGATGCAACTGGTTGGGGTTAAGTAATGTAGATTGCAATGTTTGCTTAATATTCTGGGGTTTTTCAAGAAATTTCACAGGCTTCATTTTCATCGAAGGCGTACCAAGTATCATAACAACACAGGAGGCCATTCAACCTATTGTGCCTGCATTGGCTTTAAATAAAGCCATCCAATTAGTCCCATTTTCTTGCTCTTTCCCCATAGCCCCAAAATGTTTTCCTTTGGAAGCGTATAACCAATTCCCTTTTAAAACTTACTGTTGAATTTGCTTCCACCACCCTTTCAGACAGTGCATTTCAGATAGGTTTAAAAAGAAAATCTGATCTTCCCTCTGATTCTTGTCGCCAATTATGTTAAATCTGTGTCCCCAAGTTACCGGCCCTCCTGCCAAGTGGGAAATTCTTGTTAATTAACTCAAATAAGACTGTGGAAGGAGTTTGGGGAGTTGATTGGCCTTTTCTCATCTATGCTTTATCAGTTTATTCATTTTGAACACGGAATCAGTAATATAGTTTAATGGAACTGTATTTTTTTTAAATGTCCAATCATTCATTGTACTCTGGCATTAGGATAGGTTATGATCAGTGACTGTATGGACTTAGCACATTTGTAAAAGCAATTGTAGTCCAAGGCGCCTGTTACACTTGGTCAATTACCCTAAAGATTGAATGTGCTTTTATTTAATCATGTATTGAAATAAATTTAATACTTCATCACAACAGAAACAGTTCAGCAAAATGTAATAAAACACCATAACACAACAGGTGACAGTTACTGATTAAATCTGAGCTGATCATATTAACAATAACTGCATATTTGTTAGTGTGCATAAGAACTGCTCCGTATGAAATATGATAAATTGCAGGCTATTGAACACAACAGCAAATTAACATTTGAATAAAAATCATTGCTAAGCAGTATACATCATTTCTACTTTATATTGAAAAAGTAATTCAGTATATGGGTGGTTTGACAAATTGTAAATGTTTAGCTATCGAATCACTTACATATAGGAAGGCTTTTGCTGGAGGGTATTGGGAATACATGTTTTATGTTATCATAGTAAACTTTACAGGTGTGAGGATTATGTAAGATGTGTGTAATTATTTTTAAGTACTCCTTTGCTGCTTGCTGTCATTTGCTGTATATGATGTAAAAATGCTACAAAAGTACAGAGGCGTTTCATGTAAATTAACATTGCAACACTGCCTTTAAATAGTATCCCTTGTATTAAAAATGTTTGTGAGACAAATGCTAATATTGTTTCAACAGTGCCATTTTATATTTTTCACAATAGAAGCGTATATCCTTTTTAATTAACCCTTTGAAGCTGACATTTCAGCACCAAAATAGTAATAAAATGTGGGTTATTTTAAGGCTACAGGGTAAGGACTATTCTGCAGAGTATTACCTCTGTAGATTCTAAATGAAGTGTTGAAAATGTCTCCAGCATTCAAAGGGTTAAGTAACATTTGAGTTCCATTGCTCCATCATATGCTGTAGTAATGTAAACTGTTTTCAGTCTTATCCAACTCTTCAAATGTTGACTGTGTGTACTGGGCTCCCTTATGGCATTATGGCAAGTTTGAAGGTATTCAATACCAGTAATAAGTTCACATCACTGCATAAAGAACTTTAGAAACATTGCCCAGTGAAGCACACTCATAGTTGCAGATACTCAAAAATTTGAAAGTAAAATTTATGCTCATGGTCCAAATGAGTTATCTGTGCAGTAAATGTGTTATGTTCATTTTCATTTCTTAGTATTTTTCAAATGCACATGTTTATTTTGACAATCCATCTGCAATCAGAAATACAACCTTTATTTGGCGATGTTACCACCAGCACTCCAGTTAGTATCTAATTTCCATTCAGTGGTAAAATCAGCCTGCTCCAATATGGTTTGTTTTTGTGCATTTTACTAATGTTTACAAAATTAACAAGAAGCAAGACCTGAGCATTATAGAATGTGACCAATGCATCAAAAGCATACACAAAACAGTTCAGGGCTGTAATAGCGGGCTTATGATCAAGTGCTAACCAACAATGTAAACTTGGTTTCAAGATGAAAGTAAAATTGCATTCTGTTCAGCAAAATATAAGAAATAGTAAATATCATTTGCTTAAGCTTTATATTTTCACACTGATTTGGCTTATGGTTCTGCATCTTTGTTCTGAGCAATTTTATTGCTGTTTTCATATTGACTGTGTTTAAATCCCGGCTATTGTTTATAATGCTATATAGCTAAACTTTAAAAAATCCAGTGATACTAACAGATCAATGATTTTCTACATACATTTTTGTTGTACAGCTGTTGGTGAAACTACATTGTATTTTAGATCACAATGACCAAGTACAGTACTCTGAATTAATTTGGAATACAGCAGTCTATAGATGTACTATTTTGAAAAGTAATTCTGAAGTGCTTTCAAATATATTGGCCTTATGTATATATACATCCACTACAGTAAATTTATGTATTGTAATTTAACCCAAGACTCCAGTAAATGAAGTATATATTGGTAAATTTGTTGATTTGCTCTTTTCTGCATTTTGTATATTGATTAAATATTGGAGCAGAATACTGGTCGTCCTTCCTCAATCTGATCAGGAAATGAAAATTAATCCTACTACCCCATTGAAAATGACTTTTAGATTATTTAACAGCAGAATTAACCTTTTTGTGTAAATTCCAAAGAGTTTACAGCATCAACAAGCAGCAAGTTAGAATCTAATGTTATATAATGTATTCAATATGACGATAAAGCACACAGAAATCTTAACTGGATTACAATGTAGGTGGTATGATTCCGCCATTGAGAATTTGCATGATTCAAAGCAGTTTATTGCCAGATTAGAAACAGCCATTTTTTGAGGGAGGTCAATTTAAAATACTGATGTACTAAATATATTTTCCAATTCTTTGAACGAGTACAGAAATTACAAACCTAATTTACCTGCTTCAAGTTTTTACTAATTAATTTAACCACTTCACCAGTGCAACTAATGACAATTTGTCAGTTAGTAAGACCAGTGTTTTGATGGTGTTGAAAAATTCATGGCTGTATGGTATTCTACTTGCATTAACACGACAGATAGGAAAGTAGTTTCAATGAGATCACGATGTACTTATCAAGAGGAAGGCCTGCAGAAAGCATTTCAACTTGAAGGTGAGTCCAGAACAAGAGGGCATAATAATAATAGTCACTAACAAATCAGATACAAAATTTGAGGAATTTCTTTACAGAGGGTAAAGAATATGTAAATCGCTGCCACATACGATGCTTACGACGGAGAATGAAATGGGAGTGATTATAGGGGTAGGGTGAGTAATTGGAGTGGGAGGAAGTTTGTGTGGAGTATAAACACCAACATAAACTCTTAGGCCTTTTTTCAATTTCCTGGGTCAAAATCCTGGTACTCCCCAATAGCATTCTGGCAGTACCTTCACCTCACGGACTTCAGCAATTCAAGAAGGCAGGTCACCACCACTTCCCTCAGGAAAACTAGGGATGCACAATAATTCAAAAAAAAAAAATCCCTCCTTAGTTATTTCAAAATCATTCATGGAAAATATGAGTTTCTCTTTTACCTGCCTATCTGCAGTACTTTACATTAGTAATCAATTTTGTCTGCAGCCATTTTGCCCACTTACATATATTGTCCAATTCATTCCATAATTTGAGCTGCCTTGTCAAATTCCACCATGCTTCTTGCTTTAGAATTATTTGCAAAGTCAACCAATTGCCCTGCATGCCTGTAACTTTGAGATTAACTGATAAGTATGAAATGCCACACAAAGGTTAACATGAAACTTAAATAAAAACTGGACTTTCTGTATTGACTAACAGCTATCTGCAGGAAAAGTTAAGTACTGAACTGGGTCATAGGCCCTTGGTTCAAATCCCAGCAGGGGTCACACATCTTTTTTATCCAACTTAATTCCACAATTTAGGTGGAAACAAGGCCTGAGCTATCCCTCATCTGTATGGTTTACAACCACACCCCCCATATGGTGTGTTTATCCATTCAGGTATCAGGGAAGCCTATCATTTTAAGCTTGACTTTGGCTAAATAACTTTCCAGGAAATGTGGGAGACACAAGGAACTGGACTGTCTCTTTCTGCAAGGGTGGAACTATTGAGATTTTTTGCATCGGAGGGAACTTTTCCCTTCCCACCTCTCCCCCACGCAACCATGCCAAATGGATGGATATGTTGGCATAGAATTTGATTTGTATGTATTTAATTTTTATAGGCTTTTGCAAAACAAATCCATGTGATAATTGAGTATCTTTTAAATCTCATTTCTGTTTCAAATATTCAAAGTGACCCATGTGTCAAAACAGCAGAAATGGCAGATGAAACAGCACAGTAGGTACCACAAATTATTACATCTAATTTTAATATTTTACTTATCCCAGAATGCAAAATCTGTTTATAAATAAACTATCTTTTCAAATTTTGTATTTGTATCCTCTGTTTATGCTCTATAAATAACTTGATTATTTCAACTTCAGCTGTACGTCCTATTTCTAATGCTTGTATTGTATCTCCCTTCAATTTTCGCGTCTTCCATTTAGTCACTTGAGCCTTTATTTACAAATTAATTACTCAAAACTGAAATTATTTTGGCATTTTGCTACAAACACTTTCTAATGCATCTAAGATTTTTGAGGTATGGTGAATAAAACTGCACTTCATACTCCAGAATCCCTCACCACTGATCTGCCAGTATAGGTTGAAATCCAGAGTGCTTTGGTTATATTGCAGTATCACATTTTCCTTGTTGATAACTGCTCGAGATGCTTTTACCTCCAAATCTTCGGTGGTCCTTCACTGTCACTGCATCAAAATTATGGAACTCCCTTCATAACAGCTCTGTGGGTGCGCCTATACCACATGGACTGCAGTAGATCAGGAAGGCGGCTCACCACCACCTTCTCAAGGACAATTAGGGATGGGTAATAAATGCTGGCCTTGCTAGTGATACCCACATCCCAAGAACGAAAATAAAAAAAATCCTTGGCCACTTGAATCTGAAAGTTCTACCTATCAACACTAACGCTGATGTACTCCACCGCAGAAACTAGTATCAGTGCAATTAGTTTTAATTCATGTCAAACAATAACTGTCATCAAATCTGGATACTTAAGTAAATAGGTAGGAATCTTGCCATCAGGGACATAAATGAGGACTTTGCAGGACCCTACGCATAAGATGTTGCTTTTTTGCTTCCACGCCCCAATTTTTACTAGCTCTCCGACATCAGGGGTCGTGGCTGGGGGGGGCACGGAAAATTCTTCCAGGAGAGGCCCACCGCGACCTCGATGCCAGGAAGGCCCCACTGCATTTTACCAGCGGCGGCAAGAGCTCAGTGCAGCACCGCCCCCCCCACCCCGCTGCTCATTTACATATTAAAATCAATTCAGATATATGCAAATTAAATTACCTTGACCCGAAGGCCATCCCATTCCAACTCCGTTCGGACATCTGAGGCATGCCACTAGTGGGGAGAGGGGGAGGAGTGAAATGTTCAGGCCGGTGGGTGGGTGGTGGGGGGGGGGGGAAGGAGAGCAGTGGAAACCATTCGGCGGATGGTGGGAAGGGGATGAGGGCCAAAGGTGAAGTTGGGAGTGGAAGTTCATCATAGCAAAAGGTTTTGTTTGGGGGCACAGATCATTTTATGTATTGCTCAGTCATTGAGGGCAGGGTGAGAGAGGGGTTTCAAAGTTTAATTAAAATTTCACTTCCATGTTTATTGAAGTGGGACCTTTAAACATTAAAATCATCAGTAAGGGCTTGAAGCCCTTTAAAAATGGCGCCGGCACCTGCCCAGTGGCACCGCCCATCCCCTTTGCGGCATAGGTGGGCGGGCGTTCAGTGACGGGAGATCCGCGTGTGCCTCCGCCATCTTCAAAGTGCGCCGCCATGATCGGCAGTGCGCCTGTTTAATTCAGCCCATGATTCCTATATCTGTGTAATTTAAATTGAGGTTTAACAAAAGAAATGACAAAAGTTCTAAAAAAAAAAGCACAAAGCAGTCTCACAATCCCTCTAATATTTTAATTTTCAGCATATCAGAAACAGTATGTATGCAATTTCAAAACAGAATGCCAAGAATAACATAGCACAATTTGACTCATAGCTTGCTTTAATTTCAAACGAATATGCTCCTTCCCTGGCAAAGTACAATCGTGTTTTAAAAATATATATGTGACTCAGTTATACTTGTCAGCTAAAGGAGATAAATTCAAGTTCTGAAACTTAGGCTAATAAAGCAAGCACTTTACATCAACACCTAAATATAGGATCCATATCTGTGATAAATGCAATAATGTCTAAGTGTGGAATTAAGTTTACAAATCATAAAAGTGAAATTTGTGATGACTAGGTTCTTTGTTTCAGCACTTTCCACTTGCATCTAACCTGAACACAGTTGTTTAATAGGCTAAATGATGTTGACAAATTTGACAAACCAGTTCCCACACCTTTAGATCATTTAGCCATTATTTGTTGTAGAAAATTCTCAAAATGTAATACTATTTGTTCCTTTGGCAAACAGCTCCCTGTGTGCGACGTAACTAGTTCCAGAGCTCAATGGAAATATGACACTCTTAAACCTCTGTCACCAACTTTATCCTCTAATAAATGTAATGAGTACCATTTTTTACATCCATCATTTGAGATTTACCGTTAATATATTCACAAAAGAAAACTTTAAAAAGCAAAAAGGATATCTGGATTGAATTAGAAGTCTGCTGGGAAATGTTTCTAAGTAGATAAATACGTCTTTGGCTGCTTGATAACTCTTTTTGGTTTTCGCAGGCTGCATTGCTCAACTCCAGAATCATACCTGCACAAAATCTCCCCTTCAGTCAACAGTCTGGCTACATCATTTTCATTTTACACACAAACCATTTGAAAGGAAAAACATAGAGGCATTCCCTGCAAATCTATTTGGTTAAACAGGAATATTCTTTGATGAAATCCAGAAGAGATCTTCAATTCTTTCAATACCTCTAGTATGAAGAATATAGGCCACAGAGGTTCTGCTCATGGGGACCGTGTGGAGCATGTTCACTATTCAGTACTAATGGTCAGTGCACTCAGCAGGTTTTACAAATACAGTGACTAATCTGAATAGCAAAAAAAAAATGCACCAATATGCTTGTAAATAGTGAATACATTCCACATGAATTCAAATCATCTCCTTGCACTTCAAATATAGTTTTTTTTTAAACCATTCTAAGCAAAAGTACTTGCTGTAAATCTCCCTTCTCCCACAACAGTCCATAGGAGGTACAACTACAAATAACATACTATTCACATAAGTAATAATTGACAAAGTAGTATCTTGTGTGAAGCTGTTTGGGTTACCCCTAGACTCGAACATGCTTTTCTAGTTACTATTAATATCATGCAACCAAACTAATTCTGCAGATGCAACAATAGCCAAAGTTATAAAGTTTATGAATAAAATACTGACACCGAATATGCTTTAAGAGCATCAACATAATCCATAAAAATAAAAAAAAGATACTGCATGGTGACAAAAGTCTCAAAAAACAAGTATTTAATAAACAGTATTCCTTGTGTGCAAAATAGTGATATCAGTGAAACGTGTGAGAATATCCTTATGCTGTATGGATGTCCAAGACCACTAAGCTTCTTTCCCTTTTCAAAGAGGGAAGTTAACATTAAAATTTCGAAGAGATTACATGCACAACAGAATGACATGCAACATAATTGACCCTTTGAGAAAGGCTCATGTAACAGCGTTATGTATTGATTGATTGCCTCACTGAAGCATTTCAGACATTTTTATTGTACCAGAGAGACAGAATTCTTTTGCAACTTAATTTCTCTTTGTGACTTCTTCCAAACTCCCTGTTGTTACTGTACTTTTCTGAGCCAGTTTCTGCTGTGCTCTCTGGTGACCATCATCAGTGTAGGACTAGACAGTTGAAAAGGCATGGCTCTTGCATAAGGGCTTTTCCTTTTTGGAATAAAATGTCTTGCCTTCCAAGTTTATATGACATACCTGGAACATTAAAGAAATTAAATCAAATAGGTATCAAAACCCCTCCGATTTGAATGGAAAAATCAGGCATTGTTATGAACTTCATTTTTAAACATTGCATGAATTGTAATTGATTTTGTGCACATACAACGGTTTACACTTTCAAAAGCTTTCCAGAATGTTTGTATCTTTCCTAGAGGTACCCCACATTAATACAATGGGAATTTTATAAATTTGCCAACCAGACCAACATAAAACATATGATTTACCTATTCTAATTTGTCCATTTTAAATGGAAATAGGCACAATATTGCAAACTAATTGCTAGTCTTTATTTTCCTAAACTAATCTAGAATATCAACCAAGTTCTCATCGATCTTTGAAGACAGTAGGACATATTGAGAGAGTGGTTAGCAAAACATATAGGATCTTGGGCTTCATAAATAGAAGCACTGGGCTGAATTTTACGAGTGTGCCATAGTTTGCACACTGCGGGGCTCATTGAAATAGAGGCGGTGATCGCCGCACCCCCAGCAAGGGCGTCCAGTGCCACCGCACAGGCGCCATTCTTAAAGGGCTGTAAGCCCATCAGAGCCTGTTAAAATTTAAAGGTCCTGATCACCAGGAAGAAACAATACATTGTTATGTCAGACAGAAATCACTTCGGCCATTACTTCTGGAACTCTGTGCAGAGTTCCGAAGGCGCGTGGAGCATGAACGCTGGCCACAATATCAGTGCGAGATGGCCGCCGCCTGCAGGTAAGTTTATTTGCATCTCATTTGGTACAGTTTGCATATGCATATAAAGAGCCCGTCGCCGATAATATGCGGCGGGCCCTTCCCGACATTGCAGGTCGAGACGGGCCTCTCCCCACAGGATTTTAACCAGGTCCCGCACCGCGACCTGCGGCATCGAGGGGCCGGTAAAATTCAACCCATTGAGTACAAAAGCAGGGAAGTTATGCGGAACCTTTATAAAGCTCTGGCTTGGCCCCAACTAGAGTACTGTGTCCAGTTCTGATCACCACACTTTAGGAAAGATGTCAGGGTCCTCAAGATGGTGCAGAGGAGATTTACCAGAATTGTTCCAGGGATGAGGGGATTTTAGTTACAAGGTTAAATTGGAAAAAGCTGAGATTGTTCGCCTGGGAGCAAAGGAGATTGAGGGGAGATTTGATATCGGTGTACAAGATTATGACAGGCTTAGATAAGTTAGTCAAGGAAAAGCTGTTCCCATTAACTGATGGTACAAGGCCTACGGGACACAGATTGAAGGTTTTGGGCAAGTGATGCAGGGGCAATATGAAGAACAACTTTTTAATGCAGCGAGTGGTAATGACCTGGAACTTGCTGCCCACGAGGGTGATGGAAGCGGAACCAATCAATGATTTCAAAATTTCAAAAAGAAATTGAATGGGCACTTGAAGGAAATAAACTTGCAGGGCTATGGGGATCGAGCAGTTAAGTGGGACTGACTGGATTGCTCTGTGGAGAATGGGCATGGAATCGATGGGCCGAGTGGCCTCCTTCTCTGCCGTAAATGACTATGGGCTGAATTCTACAAGCCCCTCGGCGCAGGAGTCGTGGCGGGGTGGGGCTGTAAAATTCTGCCTGGAGAGGCCTGCTTTGATCCCCAACGTCGAAAAGGCCCAGCCGCATTTTTCCAGCAGCGGCTGGACCATGGTGCAACCTCCATTAAAATATGGAAATTAGAAACAGTAACATGCAAATGAGCTTACCTGCTGCCGCCAGCCATCCCACGCCAATTTTACCACTGCCGATTGCAACTCGCGCGCCGTCAAAACTCCGTATGGAGTACTGACGGGGAGGGTGAGGACTAAGATCAGGGGTGGGGGGGGGCTGCAGGGAAAAGTTTTTTTTATTGGCTGTGGGGCTGCTGGGAAGGGGTTGAAGGGCAAAAGTGATGAGGTTGGGGTGGGGGGGGGTGCGTGGGGGTGGCAGGGATGTTCAGGGTTGGAATAAAATTAATGTCTGTCAGATTGGGAGATGAAACAACCATTGGGGGGATTGGGCAAAGGCCTCCTGCTTTTGCTTTTTAAATTAAAACATTTATAAAGGTCATTTCCCTTTAAAGATGCAAATCTCTCACGAAGGGTTTGAAGCCCTTTAAAAATGGCGCCGGTGCCGGACGTCATTGCCGTGGACATGGCAGCCACTTCCTCTATGTTATCGGGGGCGGCATTTCCATGTTGGAAGACTGCCAACTTCACAGCGCGCCGCCATGCAGCGCTGATAAAATTCAGCCCTATGACTCCAAGTTGTTTGGAATTAGCAATTTTAAATTTGATGCTCTAGTGATTTAAACTTTAGAATTCACGCTTGGCATACACTCCTGTCTCCACCCTCAGCTGCAGTATTGTGTACAATTCTGTGTACCATACTTTAAGAAAGATCTCTAGGCCTTGTAGAGGGTACAGAGGAAGTTTATGAGGATGATACCAGGGATGAGGGCCTTCAATTATGTGGACAGGTTGGAGAAACCGCAATTGTTCCCGAGAGAAGAAAAGGTTAACTATAGAGGTATTCAAAATCATGAGGGGTTTTGATGGAGCAAGTAGGGAGAAACTCTTTTCTCTGGCAAGTGGGTTGGTAACCACAGGTCATAGATTTAAAATAATTGGCAAAAGAACTAAAGGGGAAACAAGGAGAAATTATTTCAAAAGGGTTGTTATGATCTGGATTGCACTAACTGGAAGGACAATGGAATCAGATTCCACAGGAACATTCGAAAGATAATTGGACATGTATTTGAAGAGGACTAATTTTCAGGGTTATAGGGAGGAAGCTAAAGTGCAGGACTACATTGGATAGCTCTTTCAAAGGCCCCAAATGGCCCCTTTCTGTTCTGTAAGATTCTAAATATCCAGAAGTAATGGCTGGAATTTTACGTTGGGCGGGAGGCCCCAACCACTGGCCGCAAAGTCCGGGGTGAGCCCACCTCCGCCAGGAACTATGCGGGGATTTTTCACACCCCAGGCCCTTAATTGGCCTTGGGTCCTGATACTGATGAGGACCCTCATAGCCAAACTGAAATGAGGGCTGGAATTCTACCGTGGGTGGGGGAGCCCGTCCACTGGCCAAAAAGTCGGTGGTGAGCCCGCCTCCGCTGGGCCTGGGGATCCAGACCGGATTTTATGCTTCCTAGGCCCTTAATTAGTCTTGGGTGGCAGGAAGTCCCGCCTAATGGAACTGCCGGCCAATCAGGAGGCTGGCAGCTCTTAGTCCCAGTAGTGCCACCAGGAGCAGTGGCCACTCCTGGGACTATACCCAGCTGCAGGAGGAAGATGACGGATGGCCCGGAAAAAAAGCTTTTAGGTCCTCGCCGGGGTCAATCGGTTGGGCCTCGGTGAGGCAAGGGAGGGTGGGTTAGGGGGTGGGGGGGGCAGGGTGTGTTGTGCACTGGGGACAGTTGGGGCTTTGGGGTCGGCCCTCTGTGGGGCACAGGGTTCCCAATCAGGAGGGTAATTCCACCCCCCCACCCCATAAGGAGGCTGCCTAGTTTTATCAGGCAGGTTTTATGAGGCCTCAGCCAGCCCTTGATTGGTCTAGGGTTGGTGGGCCGTTTCTCGCCGTTGCCGTCCTGCATAAATTGACAGCGGAAGAGGAAGCGGGTTGGAAAGGGCCCCCCCAGCCTCCCACTCCATTTTACGCCCCCTCCCCACCACCATCAGCCTGCTCTTTTGAAGGGCGTAAAATTCTGGCCAAGATCTCCACTCGTTTCATCCAGTTGCCAGGGCCAACTAATAAAAGGCCCTGACGAACTTCGCAGTGGTCTGGGTGAACACGCAAATTGGGAGCAGAACTTCCCACTGCTAAATTTGTCATTGTTGTGCTCATTTTACACATGCAAAATGGGTGCAGCAATGTTCAATTTCTACCCCTAAAATTTGAAGAGACCATGGTCTTAAAATACTTAATTATAGATTTGAATAATTGCCATTGATATCAAAAGTAATCATCAGTTAAACACAGAAACTAATAAATAGCACAGTATGTTTTTGATCAAAGCCTCAAGCCAAGTTCTTGATGATCAAAGAAAGTACTTTTGTTTGGAACATTTATTTTGGTTAGGCTGTTTATTTGTATTGTCACCGAATTAAAAGGAATGGTACCAAACTTAAACCAGACAACAATACTTCATTTATGTCATATTCATAACCAAGATAACTGGTCACTGTTTCTAAATTGAATTCAAGGTGCCATTTTTGCACTTCAAATTCAGTGGGGGCCATTTTCAAAACGAAGTGATGTCTTAACATAAATAAAACAAAACTCTTTTGCCAATTAAACCACGGGTGCCTCTTGAGTCAAGTTTACATTTAATTGCTCTCAGTTATTCACCTTTCTAAGAGTTTATCTTAAATGAGACATGCAAGATGTTAATGTATTACATTATTACTGTAATAGGTCAGTTGATGGAGAATAGAAAAATGATTAATACTCACTGCACATACAAAACAGGTGTCATGCCAGCTGTACCCTAGAGCTTCAAGAAATCTATCACCAGCATCGATCTTGAAATCACAGCCATGGCATTTGGTACCAAACATTCTCTCATAGTCTAATAAAATGGCATAAATTGAAAATGTAGTTTCAGATTTACTTGTACAGTGCACTACAGAGACTTTAATGTTATAGGTATACATTTTTACAAATCTTAATATATTAATTTGATAAATCACTGGTTAGGCCTCAGTTGGAGTACTGTGTTAAATTCTGGGCACTACTTTAGGAAGGATGTCAAGGCCCTGGAGACGGTGCAGAGCAGATTTATTAGAATGGTAGCAAGGATTTGTGGAGAGGCTAGTGAAGCTGGGATTGTTCTCCTTACTGCAGAGATGGTTAAGAGGAGATTTAATAGATGCGTTCAAAATCATGACGGGTTTTGATAGAGTAAATAAGAAACGGTTTCCACTAGCAGGAGGATCAGTAATCAGGGGACACCGATTTAAAGTAATTAGCAAAAGAACCAGAGCGGAGATGAGGAGAAATTCTTTTACTCAACAAGTTGGGATGAATGCGCTGGCCAAAAGGGTGGTGGAAGCAGATTCAATAGTGGCTTCAGTGGAAAAGAAAAATCGATTGAGTGTAAAATGGGGCTACCAATTCCCTATCTCCCATCTTATGATACGAATTGCATCCTCACTGAGTCCAGCTAACCCAATTTTCTGTACTCGTGCTAATTATAACCAACCAGAAACCGAAGGTGGAAACTTGGAATTTAGATTCACAGGCAAATTTGTCAAAAGGTTTGCCAGGATCATTTTAAAAGGACACAAAAATGTTGCAATAGAAGTTTTGATTAACTGAAGGTCAGACAGATACAGCATCCCTCTGAGGAATGTCAGGATTGTCAAAATAGGAAGGAAGGAAAGGAAAGCAGGTGAAACCACATAAAACACTAGGCCTTTGCATATATAGTGATAATTTATGCAAACAGATTTTTTTCTTGTAGAAGGTTTACATACTGATACATTTCAACTTTTTATATTAAATTCCATATTCATGCAAGTAACAATAACTGATATCACACATACTCTCCAGCATAAAAGTCTACAAAATAAAAATATTTTCTTCATAAAAACAAAACATAGCTACATATTAAAATTTTTGCAAAAGTTCCTGAGATTTTAATGTCAACCTTTATAATGATATTCTCTATAAACATTTTATAAAGGAACATTAAAAAACTCACGTGCAGTTTTCAATGCCCAAAAGCACCATTAAACTGGTGTAATGGTTACAAATACCACTTAATAAAAAGTAAAAATGACTTATTCAATCATTGTAAATGAATGGCTGTGATGTTACCTCCGAAATGCATAAGTACACCAATTTTAATAAAACTGCCAATTCATTGATTTACCTTCATCAGTGCCAATATAAAAAAAACTTCCTTCACAATTATTTCTTTGAACAAATATTAACCTTATAAACAAGTCTTTAAACATTTGTGGTTATGTGATGAATTATTCTTTTCTGCCCCTATCCAGATCCATCGTGACAAGACACAATCTACTGTTTAGATGAGTTTGTGGTCATATATATTACTGCTATTCTTCATGTTCTTGATTAAGAAAAAATTGCTTTTAGACTATTTGGCTTCATGTTCAAAGGGCAGCTGCTAGATTGGATTTGTAACAAATGATAAGAGGTGACAGCATACATGTTGCACTGTTAAATGTTGCTAGAATTTCTGAATAGTCATGTTATTGTATAATACAAAATGATTTTTAACTTTACAAAAATGCAAGTGTGTATAGATCCATATCATCATTTGAAATGGTCTGCAAATAAATGTTTTTAAATGAATATATTGAGATAGCCATTTGATTTTTGTGCAAAATCTTACTCGAGTCATATGGATGATGAATACAACTTTGACCAAGCACATGTTTATCAGACAGTATTCTCAAATTCTTCTGCAGTACATAACATATTTACCTCTCTCACAGTAGGGTTGACCCTCCTCCATGTAAAATGCCTTGTTGCGGATGGGGGTTTTACATGCGGCACAGTTAAAGCATTTAATGTGCCATGTCTGCTTCAAAGCATGCATAATTTCCTATAAACAGGAAATGCAAGTTAGTTTTGAAAAGCATAAAAATAAAAAATTCACACCTAAACAGGGTTTGAAGAATATATTTTATTTGCTTTTTCAGCTAATTTAGCAAAAAAAGCTGTTTTCAAGTAATTTACTGACTAGATTTGTTTAGACATAGCTAGGATAAATAATCTATTAGCAATAAGTCTCTGAAAAAAGTATGGGGAATTTTTGGGTAAGCTAAGTTCAACTACAGCCATTTTTAATGATTATTCTTAACTCTGGTTATGTTAGATCATTGTGGAAATTTATACTACAGTTCACATTTGCATTTTGATCTTTTTATGCTCAATTGGTGGATGAAGCACTCTCTCATTTTAGACATTAAACACTCCCAGGTATAGTTTGAGCCAGGTAGAAAGTAAGCTCCTTTTACTCTATCCTTGCAATGCACATTTGCCCAATGGCATCAGCGTCATTTTTTTTCACTGAACCTATTCTTGCTTCTCTGTTCCTAATAGAAGTTAGTTTGGGATTCTCCACTTTTCCATATACAGCCCTTCACGCCAAACGGAAGGCACTCCAATTAGTTAAGCATGGATATCTTAGATGTGAGATGATAGGAAACCCACTGGACTACAAAGATACCCTTTCATTGCAATATTTATATTGTTAGTAAGTTAACATTTACTGCATCAGACAAATCAATGACACCTCAAATCTACAGTTAATTAATAGCATCACTCTGTATTCTTTTAAAACTGATAACTAAGTAAACCTTCACTTATACGTTATTTACAATTTAAATTCATTTTTTTTCTCTCGTTCTCAATCTAAAGGAGCTACTCTTATCTGTGTATTCAATCTTCTATTAAGAAAATGAACCAACATGAAAGGGATTTTGATTCCTGGCTTATCTACCTGGGTTTCCACATATGAGATAAAGTGCTTTCAGTGCATATTTTAAACACCTTGCATTTTTTTTGGGTTCACAAGTTGGCTTGCTTTATACAATTCATTTCTGTATTTGATTCTACAAATATACAATACTACTTACACCTATAATCTTCTGTTTGCATTTGGCACAATTGGGAGCATGCTTATTTTCATAGCATTTTCCACAGAACACAGAACCCTTTTCCTCAAAGAATCCTCCCTCAGTCAAGATCATTTTGCACTGATTGCAAGTAAATTCTTCAGGATGCCAAGAACGGCCCAAAGCTACAAGATAGCGACCTCTAAACAAAAGAAGCAAAGCCAAACATCAGACTATGGTAATCTGTATTTTTCTAACTGGTGAAGTTTGATGACTTCAGTATAATCAGTATAAAGTTTGCATTTACAAAAGAGATTTTTCTGCTGCAGATATTCAGCCGATTTGTTTATACTTCCAGGCATTATTAAGTCTTTGTGTAAATTTACAGTTGTACAACTGAAGAGATATTTGCAAGTCACACATCTATCCCCTGGCTGTTTGTGTTAAGGTAGCTAGGTACATCACATAGCTATGTCTACCTTTATAGTGTTAAATCTCAGGACAAAATCAACCTTTCCTCTTTTAGTTATTTAAAAATAACATATGTCTTTTGGCCAATTTCAAAAATAGAATGTCAAACAGATGAAAGAACATGGATTTGAAGACCACCTTTCTCCCCTTCAGATGGCGATCTTCGGGGTGGACAGGAACACTCTCTCCAAAAAATTATGATTGCCATACTTGGATGAAAGAAAGAAATGCTTCACCAATTTAATTCCACTTTTAGAAATTAAGGTAACAACTTGCATTCATATTGAGCCTTTAATGCAAAAAGATTTCCCAAGATCCTTCACAGAGGGATAATCAGACAAAAATGGATGCTAAACCAAAGAAAGATATATTAGGAAAGGTGACCAAACAGCTTGGTCATAAAGGTGGGTCTTGAAAGGAGAGGAAAGTGGACAGGCAGAGGAGTTTAGCAATGAACTTCCAGAATGAGAGACCTAGATAGCTGAAGGCACAGCCACCAATGGTAAGGCAAAAAGATGAGGATCTAGGGTGGTGGTGGGCAGTGTGTGTCAGGGATGCACAAAATGCCAGAGTGATCAAGAACTGGTGTTGGGGTTAGGGTTGAAAGAAGTAACAGAGATGTGGATAAGAATTTTAAATTTGAGGAGTAGTTCAGCAGGATAGGGATAATGGCAAGTGGAATTGGGTGCAGGATAGGATTCAGGCATTGAGTTTTTAATGAGAATAAATTTTGAATGCGCAGAATGGGGAGTAAGCCAGGAAAGCATTTGAATAATCAAGGCTGAAGGTCACAAAGGAACAGATGAAGGTTTCAGCAGAAGATGGGTTGAGGCAGGGGCAGATGTGGGCAGTGTTACAGAGATGGAGGCAGACGGCCTTTGTAATGGAGACTTGAGTTTGGGAGTTCAGATAGGGTCTAATAGGATGTCAAGATTGTAAGTGATCTGGTTCATCCTGAGACAAAGGCCATTGAGGTGGTTGGCATTGTTAGTGAGGGTACAGAGATTGTGATCAGAGCTGAAGATGATGGCTTCAATCTTCCCAATGTTTAACTGGAGGAAATTGTGGCTCATCTAAGACTATGGCCTGAATATTAACAGGCATGGATTCTGTAGTTTTAACTCTGCAGTATGTCTCTTCTTCCATTGACAGGTTTCCCACCCAGAAGTCAGCCTGATTGACAGACTTGGCTTCCAGTTGGGTGGGAGATTTCAGTTTTGGTCTTTGTATGGGTTCGGGCAGGGTGGGGGGATGGGGGGAAAACAGGTGGAGGTGGACTGTTCTAATTGAGGGAGGTGGGGGAAGGAGGTGTGGGCAGCTTGGCAGAGGAAAGACTCCTGCTCCTTCTGGCCCGCAAGCAGTGCATTGAAGGCACTTACCTTCTTCCTGAAGCTGCCCTTGCCTCAGTTCAGCTGCTAGTTTTCCCCAGACTTGGGAAACGTGGCTGACCACTGTAAAACCTGCAAAGCAGGTTAAATCGGAGGCTTCCAGCCTCATAAAAATATTTAAATCGTAGGTTTCAGGCAGGTTTGGATCTTTAAAATTAATATATGACCGGAACCCAACCCACCCATTTGCGTGTGCTAAAATTCAGTATATTCAACAAGCAGTCCTAAAGACCAGACTAGAGAGATTCAAAAGCAGAATTGCAAGAAAGATGGCTAACGACTTGTGACTCAACACATATTCAAGAACTTAGGAGAGAAAAGGAGGTGGAGATGTGGTGGTAGTTTTCAGAGAGGGTGAGATTAGCTTTTCGTTTTTGAGGAGTTAGGACGATGGCTTTTGAAAGCAAGATGCAATGTAGAAGAGAAGAGGAAAGCATTTATGACATTAGCTAGTATGGTGGTCAGGAGGGGAAGTTAGTGAGAATGACCTTTTATGAACTGCCATCAACCTGAAATGTTGGGCTGGACTTTGTGTAGGACGCAGGGCTCCCGGTGACAGCTGAAAAGCCGGGGAAACGCCACCTCTGCATTTTTGCACCCACCTCTATCACCCTCAACCTCTGGAGTGATACTCTGGTGTTTTTCAATGTAAGATTCACAAGACAGGAACCCCGTCCCTTTAAAGACGGGGATCATGCCTCCGTGAGCTGCCGGCCAATCAGAGGGCCGGCAATTCAGCAGTATCGGCAGCGCCACTGGGAGTGATGGCCACTACTGGTACTGCAGAGGCTTCAGACCCAGGTCCAGCGTTGGAACCCTGGTCAAGAGGTAGGTGAGGCTGGGTCACTAGGACCAGTCCAGAAGGCCCTGGCAGAGGTGGGGGGGGGGGGGGGGGGGTCATAAAGTCCAGGGGGAAGGGTATTCCGGTGGGTAAACTGGTTCCAGGTGGGAGACCTCCTTGGACCACAGATTGCCCACAGAGGAGGGACACCCCTTTACCAAGCCCGCAGGGAGATTGCTTCATGTTACAAGATGACCTCCCCGCATGGTGGAGGCACCCCAGCCCGCGGCGATGGGAAGAGGCCCTTAATTGGCCATTATTGGCCATTTAAGAGCCTCAATTGGCATCTGGGTGGGAAGGTCATCATTGGCCTATCCCACATCCAGGAAGATCGCTTGGTGATGGGGAGGCAACAGGCCCTCTGCCCCGTCACCTGTCCCGATACTCCATGCCCCTTCACCTCCGACCCTGCCTCAAGGGGGCCCATAAAATCCCAGCCATTAACTCTGTTTCTCGGTCCACCGATTATATGATGCCAGACCTGCTGAGCATTTCCAGCATTTTCTGTTTTTTGTTTCAGATTTACAGCATCCAGTGTTTTGCTTTTATATTAGAATTTTAGCTGGTTGCCACCAGTCATTTCCCACCCCTTCTCACAGCTCAATTTCAATTACTTGGCTGTGATCTTGTTTTCTTTGATGAGTTTTTCCTCACAGCAACTAAACTTTGAAACTAATAATTCTCATCACACTCTAATCATGATATTACAATATTTTAATTAAATGATGACAAAGTTTGTAGAGCAAATCGGTGAGATGATTGTTATTATTATACATATTCACTGCAATTACATTTACTAGTAATGAGTATCATCAGCTTAAGGTGGGTGGTATTTTGTAATCACTGATCAATGCAAAATTGGGAAAAGATTTTTTTAAAAATTTAAAATAAATCAATAATGTTACAAGAAACCAAACTCTATGCATTTTTCAAATCACCACACAATATGCCCATGTTGGAGTTAAATAGGCCCAGCTTGGACTAATAATGGCCTTTTTTTGGTCCATACTGACACTAATGCCCTACGGAATACTCCGAAGGCTTTATTAAAGAGCACTGACTGAAATTATTGATCATTTCACACAATTATTTGAGATATTAAATACCCAAGTTCCTGATACACTGGTATCATCTTCAGTAGTGGAACTGAAAATTTCCTGCACGCACTGTGACTATTTTTAAGGCTTCAGTGTTACACAGCTGTTCTATTTTGCAAGGTTATAAATTCCTTTAACATTTTTCATTCTATATTCGGCAGGCCCCAGAAGTCAAGCTCAGGAAAGCTTGGCTCGTACTCAGGCTTGCCTGCCATTCTTACCCCAGGGTTTTGTTTCAATGATATATGGAAACTCATGCCGGAGACATGGAGATCAACAATGATATACAAACCACACACTGATCTCAGAGTTTAAAACTACAGAATAAACTGTGTTAAAAAAGTAAGAGATTGCATTGTTTAACAAAAACATTAAAGCTAATTATGCAGCAACTAACAGTCCAACTTTCAGGATTTAAAACAATGTGTAAAACTTCATTATGGTGATTATGAATTGTTTTCCAAAAAAGAAATGTGTTCCTGTGAAATCATAGCCATGAGTTTTATTATTTGTACAAAATGAAGACCTGTGTTTACAACAACTACAACTTTGCATTTATATAGAACCTTTAACATTAAAAAATCCCAAGGAACTTCACAGGGGCATTATAAATCAAAATATGATATTGAGCCACGAGATATTGAGCTGGATTTTATGAACCCGCCACCGGGCGAAACGTGCGCCGCCATGTCGCCACGATCTTCCTCATGGCGGCCCACAATAATATGCCAGGCAGGCCACCCACCCTATCACCACCAGCCGCCACCCCCCCACTCCCCAAAACAATCACGTGGAAGGAGTGGGCTCTCCGATGCCAGCAATGGCATCAGCTGCCTGTGCGCAGGTGCTGGAGCCATTTTTAAAGCCATATTCCCCCCCCAACTGTATGGATTAAAAATCTGCTGCCCCCTTTCCCAGCCTCCCCAAGAAGAATAACATTCATTATTTGCCCTCTTCTCTCCACAAAGCATTTACCTTCCACACTTGACCTTTCCCCACCGCACAAACTGAACAAAGTGCACAGGTCATCCCTTCCCACTATCCCCTACACTACTAATGTAAATTTGACCCCGTTACCCCCCAACCCCTGCATTAAAAATCTTAAGATTCCCCCCCTTCCCCACTACTGCAGCACCTGCTTTCCCCAGACGGGAAAGTGAAGGCACATGAGTGCCAGCCGCCGCTCAGAAGATCGCAGCCCAATGGTAAAATTGGAATCCACTTTATTGAAATGTATGCATTCTGCTAATTTGAATATTTTAATTCAGGTCCTGTTGCCCAGCGGCGAGGGGGTCGCCACAGAGCCTCACCGCCGTCGGGAAGGTCAGGCCCAGCCCTCTGGCGTCGCGCTCCATGGTGGGCTGGTGCTGGAACAATCTTCCGGCGCTGCCGCCCCCCCACCCCACCATGGAGCCAGACATCAGAAGCTTTGTAATGTCCTGGCCATTACCCAAAGAGGTAGGTTTTATGGAGTGTCTAAAAGGAGAAAAATGCGGTAGAGAATCGGAGAGATTTAGGGAGGGAATTCCAGAGCTTAGGGCCTAGGCAGCTGAAGGCAGGGCCACCAATGGTGGAAGGATTAAAATCAGGGATGGTCAGGAGGCCAGAACTGGAGGAGCACAGGTATCTCAAAGATTGTAGGGCTGCAGGAGGTTACAAAATAAGGAGAGCCAGGCCATGGATGGATTTGAAAACAAGAATGAGAATTCCAAATTCAAGGCATTACTTAACCGTTCAAGTTCTGGCCAGAGTGAGGGTAGGGCCGATCAGGGATAGCAGAGGGAACTTGTGCCTGGAGTCGGAGGAGGTAGGGGAGGTCCTAAATGAATACTTTGCTTCAGTATTCACTAGTGAGAGGGACCTGGTCGTTTGTGAGGACAGCGTGAAACAGGCTGATATGCTCGAATAAGAGGGAGGATGTGCTGGAAATTTTGAAAGACATGAGGACAGATAAGTCCCCGGGGCCAGACGGGATATACCCAAGGATATTAAGGGAAGCGAGGGAAGAGATTGCCGCGTCTTTGGCAACGATCTTTGCGTCCTCACTGTCCACTGGAGTAGTACCAGATGATTGGAGGGTGGAAAATGTTATTCCCTAGTTCAAGAAAAGGAATAGGGATACCCCTGGGAATTATAGACCAGTCAGTCTTACGTCGGTAGTGGGCAAATTATTGGAGAGGATTCTGAGAGACAGGATTTATGATTATTTGGAAAAGCATAGTTTGATTAGAGACTGTCAGCATGGCTTTGTGAGGGGCAGGTCATGCCTCACAAGCCTTATTGAATACTTTGAAGATGTGACAAACACATTGATGAAGGAAGAGCAGTGGATGTGGTGTATATGAATTTTAGCAAGGCGTTTGATAAGGTTCCCCATGGTAGGCTCATTCAGAAAGTAAGGAGAAATGGGATGCAGGGAAAGTTGGCTGTCTGGATACAGAATTGGCTGGCCCATCAAAGACAGAGGGTGGTAGTAGATGGAAAGTATTCAGCCTGGAGCTCGGTGACCAGTGGTGTTCCACAGGGATCTGTTCTGGCACCTCTGCTCTTTGTGATTTTTATAAATGACTTGGATGAGGAAGTGAAAGGCTGGGTTAGCAAGTTTGCCGATGACACGAAGGTTGCTGGAGTTGTGGATAGTGTGGAAGGCTATTATAGGTTGCAACGGGACATTGACAGGATGCAGAGCTGGGCTGAGAAGTGGCAGATGGAGTTCAACCTGGAAAAGTGTGAAGTGATTCATTTTGGAAGGTCGAATTTGAATGCAGAATACAGGCTTAAAGACAGGATTCTTGGTAGTGTGGAGGAACAGAGGGATCTTGGGGTCCATGTCCATAGATCGCTCAAAGTTGCCACCCAAGTTGATAGGGTTGTTAAGAAGGCGTATGGTGTGTTGGCTTTCATTAACAGGAGGATTGAGTTTAAGAGCCGCGAGGTTATGCTGCAGCTCTATAAAGCCCTGGTTAGACCACACTTGGAATATTGTGTTCAGTTCTGGTCGCTTCATTATAGGAAGGATGTGGAAGCTTTAGAGAGGGTGCAGAGGAGATTTACCAGGATGCTACCTGGACTGGAGGGCATGTCTTACGAAGAAAGGTTGAGGGTGCTAGGGCTTTTCTCATTGGAGCGAAGAAGGATGAGAGGTGACTTGATAGAGGGGTACAAGATGATGAGAGGCATAGAGTGGATAGCCAGAGACTTTTTCCCAGGGCGGAAAGGGCTATCACCAGGAGGCATAATTTTAAGGTGATTGGAGGAAGGTTTCGGGGAGATGTCAGAGGTAGGTTCTTTACACAGAAAGTGGTGGGTGCGTGGAATGCACTGCCAGCGGTGGTGGTAGAAGCAGATACATTAGGGGCATTTAAGCGACTCTTGGATAGGTACATGGATGATAGTAGAATGAAGGGTATGTAGGTAGCTTGATCTTAGAGCAGGTTAAAGGTTCGGCACAACATCGTGGGCTGAAGGGCCTGTACTGTGCTTTACTATTCTATGTTCTATAAGTTACATTGGTGATAATGTGGAGGTTTGCTTTATTCCATTATTACGACGTGTATAAAAAGGATTATTTACATAATCTTAATACACCAATTTATTTGCATTACTTAAATCTTTTCCTAATTTCATAAGTGCACATACCAAAACAGCTAGCTGTTTCTTATCTAGTCTAGCACGTCCATTGATGCTATGATTTTAAAACTATCGAAAGCCAATTAAAAAAAAAATTCTAATTTTAGCATATAAATTAAAAAGCTTAATTAAACTGGAAATGCCTCTTCAATTTAAAGAGAAAACATTTGTGGAAAATAAATTGCACTCCAAAAATAACTTCAGAGAAAAATCAATTAAAAATGTTTTTACTTTGAACATCACCAAAACTCAAAAAAGCAAGCACCGAACTTAAAGATAGAAACGTTGGTGCTGTGGCACCATTCATGTACCTGGTATGGCGCTGCAATCTACTTCTCCACTTCTGTTTGCACCACGATCTCTGTCTTAGATATCACCTGCAACCTCACAAAGTTTCTAATTCCCACCCAAGGGTGACACAGGCCAATTTTTCCTGCACCTATAGTCTATCTAATTTAGGGGATGCCACTGGAAAGATGAGACAAACCTACCCTCTGTTTTGAACAAGCAGGGGGAGTCTGTGCATTGGGCCAGCTCAATCCATTTTTCCTCATCATGAAACCAAGACCCAAATGTTTATTTGCACAGATTTCTCATCCAATTCAAATATAACAGAATTAAATAATCTTATTGCTGACCTAAATGCGTTGCATTTTGATAAAGCCAGAAGCAAAATCATTTAACCTTCCATTAACAGAACATGTTGGAAGAATTATGGTGCTGTTACATGATCTTTCATTGAATGGATGGAAGAGAATATTTTACTGCTGAATTCAGAAGGAAAGGAGAGGGAGGGAGAAACAGAGATAGAGAGAGAGAGAGAAAGAGAGGAGAGCAGATGAGGCCAGAAAGAAAAGTGAAGAGTTAAAAGGAGAGAAGCAGCAATAAAAGAAAAGGGAATGGAAAGGACTGCAACAGAAGAGAGGAGAAACACAAACAGAAAACAAAGATAGAGCTAGGTAGGTGAGTTATTATATTTACTGATTTGATGTGCAACCTCACAAGAGGTCAGCTGTTGGAGTATAATAACTGACTAGTCACAATTGATAATTAGGATTTACATTCATAATAAAAATAGATTTGCATGGAGAAAGTAGTCTTTTTCATGACCCAACTGTATGTACAAAAAGCATGAACAATTACTCTTATTTGCATTCCTTACTCACTTGATAACCTTGTTACAGTGGGCACACACTGGAGTCCTGTTAGTCCCATCAGGTGCTTGCTGTGCTGCTTGCACAATAGAGTTTCGATTTTGCTGAGGGGTTGGTTGAGCAGGCTGAGTGAATTTAGTCATTCTGGTGGTAGTTTTGTCTGGTGCATACTTCTCTGCAAAGGAATCATCAACCACCCAAGGTGGTCTGCAACTTGGAGCAGAAGGAACTGGAGCAGCGCTTGGGACATTTTTCACTGAAAAAAAAACAATTGCATGAATTAGATGCCATTTTGCCTGTAGTTTTTAAGTTGTAACTTCTTATGGGATTGCATTGCAGTAATATGTACATTATGCTCAAATGCAATCATTCATTACCATTTCTATATCTGGTCTTAGCTGTGATTTTTTAAACCGGTATATCTCAATAAATTAAATTATCATTCACTGACTATGAGTGAGATTGACACATCAAATAAATCCAAACAAAAACTTGTCTTCAAGATTGCACCAAGAGTAATGACTTGGCAGTGTCACAGACTTGTATTATGTTTTTCTCCAGAGATTTAAAAAAACTGTGTGTGTGCCTTTAAGATTGTTTTAAAAAAAAGTGCACCTTTAAGGGAAAGAAGATTCTAGAAATCTGGAGACACAGTGTACCATAGCTGCATTTTTGGTTACCCTGAGCAATGGCAGGTCACATGGTATGATGTGTCCATTTTGTCTGTGTGTGGAACTGGCAGAAACCAGCTGGAAGCAGTTGGTTCTAAGAGAATTTCCAGCAAGGAACTGAAGAGAAAAGGAGCTGTTTTATTCTCTAAGAAAAATTGTACAAAGCTACAAGCCAAGATAATTCCCTAGGCAAGGAAGAAAAGCTTTTCTTTTTCAATAAATTATTTGTATTGTGGTGCTCATCGTTGAAAGAACTTTTTATTGCTACTACTGCCGAAATGTTTGAATGCTTATAAAGAACAGAGTATTTTCATCAAATCCAGAAGAAGACTTGGAGTGAACTTTTATTATCTTCACTTTAGAAGACCTCATTTACCAGGAACACAAAACACAAAGACTTTCTCATTTTTATTTAATCTCAACAGACAGCTAATCTTAAAATCTACACTTAAAAAAAACAATTAATTGTTATTTGTGAATGTGTGTGAGTGCAGGAGTAAGATTAAATTGAGAAGTTATAAGGTCTTTAGACATAGGTTTATCTTAAGTGTTTAAGATTTAGTTTTTTTTTAAAGTTAATTTGTTGTTGTCTAAAGATACCTGGTTTGGTCTGTTTCATTCTGGGGATACTAGAGTGTTTAATTTAGCTGTTTTTCCAATTTTGGTAAAGATTAATAATATGCTGCGACCTGCGTGGTGACGGGACTGAATTAACAGTGCGTTGCTCCCACCGCAGTCGTAACAGCAGTCATTCACATCATCATACAAAGGATCTCCAATTTCACCATGCGTAATTGTCCATAAGTTTTTTTTTTAAAGTTTTAAGCTATTAATCTGCCTCGGTCAATAAGTAAGTCAAGCCCAGACAGGGCATCAAAGATCCTCAGGTACTGGATCCTTACTGTGTCAGAAAGATCTTTGGAGGAGTCTCCCAGGATGATATCATTTCTATGATTACTACAGAGCAATGAAGAAAGATGTAGCACCAGCATTTCTCATATTCAAGGTGAGGAGGGAGTGCTGAGATTTTCAGACACCAAACCTTCATTTAAAAAACCTGACAAAATTAGACAGGCCAAACATGATTTGAAAACTCTGAATTGTCAGCTGTGTCCCTAAGAGAATTCATAATCTCTGTAGCTAAGAATTTATGCATTTAACCAATTTCACAGACTGTGGTGGTGGAGAGATCAGTCTTGGATACATTCTGTCCCCTGCGAAACAGAGCTAAGCGTGTTGCTAAACAAAATGAAGATGGGAATTTGATGAGAGTGGGAATTCATTGATAAGCAGTAGGCGAGTAGTACAAAGAAAGATTTGCATTTATATAGCATCATGTATAGCCCTCAAAAGGTCCCAAAGCACTTCACAGCCAATGAAAAACTTGTGAAGTATAGTCACTGCTGTAATATAGAAAACACAACAGCCATTTTGCGCACAGCAAGCTCTCACAAATAACAATGTGATAATGACCAGATACACTGCTCCTGTGATATTGATTGAGGGATAAATATTGGACAGGACACCAGGGATAACTCACCTGCTCTTCTTCAAAATAGTGCCAGCTGCTATTTTATGTCCATCTTAGAAAGAAGACAGGGCCTTGATTTAATGTCTCAACCAAAATAATGCGCCTCCATCAGTGCAGTACTCCCCAGCACTGCACTGGAATGCTCAGGCCTCTGAAGTGAGAGTTGATCCCACAGTCTTGTCATTCAAGAGGTGACAGCGCTACTAACTGAGCCACAGCAGAAAGTGCACTGTTATCAAACTGAAATTTAACTTGGTTTTCAAACTTTACAAAAACTGCAAGTCAGTGGCAGTTTATGGTCCATCAATCAGCTGTAAGTGGGTCCTGAACTAGGTGTTACTGTGGCTGGAACTTGATTGACCAGTTGTAACTAGTCTATTTCCAAACGTATATATTAGAGGGCAGAGCTGAATGAATCGCTTAAAGGAGCGAGCTGCTAAATGGAGCAAAGATGGGAATGAGGTGTAGAGGGAAGAGGAAATGCTAAGTAATCTAAACCAAGGGACAACAGTAAATGAATAAATAAATTAATAAATAAATGAGTCAGAGTAATGAATTAAATCTAAGGGGATAAAATCATAACTGACTAAGTAGAGGATACCAATATTAAAAGGGTCCAAATTGCATTAAATAAAAAATCTGGTGTACGTAAATAATAAATGAGTTATGGGAATACAAAAATAAAGTCAATCAGCAAAAGAATTACCAATTAACCTGAAATCATGCTGAATTCATCTACGAAATATGATCTAGATCTCAAGTAATTTCATTATATCTAGAATTAAATCACGACTAACAAATAAATAAGTGAATAAGAACCAGAACTGGCAGTGCAAGCAAATCATTGGGTCTGTAACATGACAGCTTTTGTGGACAGCAAGACTGTTCAAGATTGCCACATCTGCAGGAAATGTCTTTGCTTGAGACACTCCAGCTCACAGTCACACCTCAGATGAAAGCACAGGTCAGGAAGGGGAATGTGTTATTGTCAATCAGTAGGGTAGGGGGATCAAAGAGAGGTAGAGGAGAAGGTCCTGCACACATTGGTCCTGTCCAACAGGTAAAATGTACTTGACACCTGTAAGGATAGAGAGAAAGACTGTGGTGATGACAACTTACCTAGGCACCATGGAGTAGGAGAAGATGTAACTAGTAGAATAGATAAGGCAGAACCAGTGGATGTGGTGTATTTGGATTTTCAGAAGGCTTTTGACAAGTTCCACACAAGAGGTTAGTGTGCAAAATTAAAGCACATGGGATTGGGGGTAATATACTGGCATGGATTGAGAATTGGTTGACAGACAGGAAGCAGAGAGTAGGAATAAATGGGTCTTTTTCGAGGTGGCAGGCAGTGACTAGTGGGATACCGCAGGGATCAGTGCTTGGGCCCCAGCTATTCACCATATATATTAATGACTTGTGTGAGGGAACTAAATGTAACATTTCCAAGTTTGCAGCCAACACAAAGCTGGGGGGAATGTGAGCTGTGAGGAGGATGCAAAGAGGCTCCAATGTGATTTGGACAAGTTGGGTGAGTGGGCAAATGCATGGCAGATGCAGTATAACATGGATAAATGTGAGGTTATCCACTTTGGTTGTAAAAACAGAAAGGCAAATTATCCGAATGGTGATAGATTGGAAAAGGGGGAGGTGCAATAAGACTTGGGTGTTCTTGTACACTAGTCGCTGAAAGCAAGCATTCAGGTGCAGCAAGCAGTTAGGAAGGCAAATGGTATGTTGCCCTTCATTGCAAGAGGATTTGAGTACAGGAGCAAGGATGTCGTACTGCAGTTATACAGGGCCTTGGTGAGATAACATCTGGAGTATTGTGTGCAGTTTTGGTCCCCTTATCTGAGGAAGAATGTTATTGTCATGGACAGAGTGCAAAGAATATTTACTAGGCTGATTCCTGGGATGGCAGGATTGAAGTATGAGGAGAGATTGGGTCGACTACGCCTATATTCACTAGAGTTCAGAAGAATGAGAGGGGATCTCATAGAAACCTATAAAATTCTAACAGGACTAGACAGGCTAGATGCAGGGAGGATGTTCCTGATGGAGAGGGATTCCAGAACCAGGGATCACAGTCTCAGGCGGGGTATGCCATTTAGATCTGAGATGAGTAGAAATTTCTTCACTCAGAGGGTGGTGAACCTGTGGAATTCTCTACTGCAGAAAGCAGTGGAGGCCAAGTCATTAAATATATTCAAGGAGATAGATATATTTCTTAATACCAAAGGGATCAAGGGATATGGGGAGAAAGCGGGAACAGGGTACTGAATTAGACGATCAGCCATGATCTTTTTTGAATGGCGCAGCAGGCCCAAAGGGCCGAATGGCCTACTCCCGCTCCTATTTTCTATGTTTCTAAAGGGAGGAAGATCAGAGTAGAAATGCAGTAGTTATAGCAAATTTAATAATTGGGGCAAAGATAGCATCCTCGGCAGTCACGATCGAAAGTTCCAAAGGCTGTATCGCCTACCTGCTGCCAGGAAGACATATCTCAATAATGACTGGAAAGGAATGTGGAAAGTGGGGAGGGGGAAGATTCAGTTGTAAGGGCTCATGTTGGGCCCAATGACATAGGGAAGAAAAGGGAGAAGGTTCTGCTGAGGGAGTATCAAGAGTTGGAAGGTAAATTCAAAAGCAAGACCACAAGGGTAATCATAGCTTACTCCAGCCACATGCTAATTGGCATTTGGGAACAAGCAGATCAGGAGGGTGAACACATGGCTAAAGGATTGGTGTGGGAAAGAGGAGCTCCATTTCACTGGACAGATTTTTTTTTAAAAAAGGATAAGAGCAGAGTTCAGGTCACGCAGTGATCTGAATAATCCAGGTGAAAGGAACACTAAACTAACTAAACAACAGCAGAAGAGACAATTGTGTTAAGTTAAGCAGCATGAGTAAAATAGCATCAGGGAAGAAGAACAGGTAAGAGTGTCCTTTCCAAAGAAGAGTTTTATATTCTAAAGAAAGGAGTACAAGAAATGGGTTTTCTCCGGGAGCTCCGGTTTCCTCCCACATGCCAAAGACTTGCAGGTTGATAGGTAAATTGGCCATTATAAATTGCCCCTAGTATAGGTAGGTTATAGGGAAATATAGGGACAGGTGGGGATGTGGTAGGAATATGGAATTAGTGTAGGATTAGTATAAATGGGTGGTTGATGGTCGGCGCAGACTCGGTGGGCTGAAGGGCCTGTTTCAGTGCTGTATCTCTAAATAAATAAATAAAATAAGTAGAATAAATTAGAGGCTCAAATAAAGGTTAGAAGGTATGACATGGTGGCTGTTACCGAGACATGGCTGTAAGTTGGCCATATCTGGAAGTTAAATATTCCAGGTTAGAAGGTCTTTAGAAAGGATAGAGAACAGGGAAGAGGAGGCGGGGTTGCCTGAGGAATTAAAAATATTGTTATAACATTAGTAAGGAAGATATAGGTAAGGGAAAGCAATTAGTCATAAATCTATGGCTAGAATTAAGGAATGAGAGAGGATATAAAACAGTAATGGAAATTGTCCACAGCCCCTGCAAGGATCTGTGCTGGGGCCTCAACTATTCACTATTGTGTTATCGAAGTCATTTGATAAGGGTAAAGAGCCATATACAAAAACAAAATACGGTGATGCTGGAAATCTGAAATAAAAATATAAAATGTTGTAAATAGTCAGCATACGTAGAAGCATCTGTCATCTCCAAAGAGCTATATATCCAAGTTTGTACATGGCACAATGATTGGTGGCATAGCAAATAGTGGAGATGGCAGCATAAAATTGCAAAAAGAGACGTTGATGGATTCAGTGAGTGGGCAAAACTGTGATAAATGGATTTCAAGTGAGAGATTTTTTTTTATTCATTCATGGGATGTGGGCGTCGCTGGCTAGGCCAGCATTTATTGCCGATCCCTAATTGCCCTTGAGAAGGTGGTGGTGAGCTGCCTCCGTGAACCGCTGCAGATCACCCATTTTGGACTAAAAAAGGATACATCTGAGAGAAACAGAGTTAACATTTGGCCACGTTTGCTGACAATGCAACCACTAGGTGGCACATGCTCAAATGTAGCTCACCTACTGAAATGTCACTGTCTGCGATGTTTCAGGCTGCTGCCAGTAATAAAAATGGCGCTGCTCAATTTGACACAAAAAAAACTAATTAAACTCAAACCCCCTCAACTCCCTCAATGGCTGCAATCGCCCAACAATATCCCACTCCCTCCCGCGATCACCGCTTCTCTTCCCTGCTCCCTCCTGCAATCGCCGCTTCCCTTTGCCCCTCCCTCCCGCGCCCGCCTGTTTGCTGCTCCTAACTGCTCACCGCTCCACCCTGCTGTTCCCTCCTGTGCCCGTCTGCTGACTGTTCCCTACCATCGCCCGCTCCCTGCCTCATCACCCGTAGAAGCGGCAGAGATGGAGTGAGCGAGGCGGCCGGGGGAATGGAGCGGCAAGCAGGCGGGAGCAGCATGGAGTGGTAAAGTGAAGCAGTGATCTCGGGAGGAGCGGAAAACAAAAGCAGCGATTTAGGAGGCGATCGCAGGAGGGAGTGGGGAAGAGAAGCAGTGATCACGGGAGTGGGAAGAGAAAGTGGCGATTGAGGCAGCAATTGCGGGACGGAGCAGGGTACTGTTACGGGGATGGAGAAGGCGATCACGGCCATTGAGGGGTGAGGCAACACTTGGATGTCATTATGTCTGATGTCATCACGCACATGCGCAGACTCATACTGGTAAGCTGGCAAATGTTCGGACGCACTGATGACATCGATCGTTCTGCACATGAACTGCATTGTCAGGAGACGCTCCATTAACATTATGGTGCAATGACCTTTCTGATATTTATGGCCTGAAATGTTGGACTGAATTGGGGCAGGAACTGAGACAGGCAGGAGATGAACATACTGGTGCGGGCCAGCATGCCGGTCCCAGTGCTGGCAAGTTTCACCAGGAGGAGTGAGGGTGGCCTCGAGATCCTGCCCGATCCATTAAGGCGGCCAATTAACATTGTTAAAGAACTCGTTGAGAGCTTGTTAAGACATATGTTCTCATTTTCATTGGGGTGCATGGCTGCACACGCTTTCTGGGACAGATCAGCTGAATGGAGGCAGATACACAGCGGGGAGCCAGTCATGGCCACCCCAGGTAATTAGGTGGGCCCCATGAAAGGGTGAATGGCACAGAGGGGGGACTCGACCATTGCGTAACAGGTGCCATCAGATGTATGTTGTGGGGAGAGGGCAATAAGCGCTTGGGCAGTGCGGGGGGGGTGGGGGGTGGGGGGCGTCACCCTCTGAGCATTGCGGGGGCATGAGTAGGAGGCAAGACTGCCGAACACAATTGGAGAACCACCCGAATACAAGGAAAGCAGCAACTGGTAATGGGGGCACGACTCTCAGATTTCAGGCTGAGTGGTGATGAGCAGCAACAACCTCCACAGTAAAGGCAGAGCCCCAGGCATCAGGAGGACAGAGGAAAGGGACGAATGGCAGGAAGAAAACGAAGGCTATACCCTTAGCATAGGATCTATCGCCGAAGATGAAGATACCTGGAGATGAAAGAGAACCTGTTCCACAGGAGACTGTGACCCTCCAGGCAGATGGTCAGAGGCCTGTGCCCTCATCACTGAAGACCTCATACCTCACAGCACTGCTTGCCATGCCCTGCGAGCAGCCATCAATGTCACTATAGCCTTGAACTTCTTCGCTTCTGGCTCCCTCCAAGGATCAGCTCTGAACCTTGGTGGCATCTCACAAATGATGCCCTGTTTGCAAGAGCTGGACACAACATTCAATTCCAGACAGGTGCGGCCTCACAGGCACAGAGGGCATTGGGTTTCACTTTCATCACTGGATTCCCCCATGTGCAAGGCTTGATCGATTGCACCCATGTGGCCATTAAGGCACCCAATGGCTGGCCAACATTCAGCTGGTCTGCGACCTCAAGAGCTTCCTCCACGTGCACACTCACTTTCTTCGCAATTCCTTTTTCCACCAGTCCAAGCTGCCGCAACTCTTCACTCCAACTGCCAAACTCCGTGCATGGATTCTAGGGGACAAGGGATATCCCTTGAAAAGACAGTTAATCATATCTCTACAAGAGTCCCAGACAGAGGCAATACAACTGAAGCCATCTGATTACTAGGACAACCACGGAGGACCAGTCAGGTGGCATCTTGTAATACACTCCTGCAAGGGTCTTGCTCATTGTGGTGGTCTGCTGAACTCTCCATAACATGGATCTCCAGAGAGGTATGGATCTTGAAGATGGTAAGGCCCCAGAAGGATACAGCTCATGGGAAGAGGAGGAGCAGGACCTGAAGAGTAGGAGGAAGAGGTGGTAGTGGGGAGGGGGTGGGTTGGCAAGATGCAGAACACTGACATCCCCGGCTGCACAAAGTGGTGGCTGGGCGTAGGGTCTCATCAGGATGCCATCGACATCAGCGATCATCTGATCCAGGCTTGTTTCAAGTGAGCTTTTCTAACACAGGCTCAATGGCACGGTCTGGAACTCAATCTGAGTTGCCTGTGCTAACACTCCCATTGAAGGTGCAGCCTGGAACATATAAACTCTTACCACCAATGAAGGATATACATCTGTCCAAAGGCTTTACCGTCACCGCAGACGGACTCTAGCTTGCCTTCACCACTTCATGTCTCTTTTCTTGTACTGTCATTAATAAAAGAAAGCTCCCACATCTAGCTTCATGTGTCAATATTAATACAGTGCTCATAAAGGAAAACAGTGCACAATTACAGGTGGAAGACACCCCAGTGACCCACTCAGTGCTCTGCCTGACATGGTGGCCTGTGTGCTCGGTCACACCCATGTTCCCCTTGTGGCCTCAGGGCAGGTGTGGCAGCCTGCTTACCTGTCCCTGCCTGCGGCTGAGATGCATGTGGTGGTTGTCTTTGTGTTGGAGGTGGCGGGATGGGGAGGGTGGGGAGGGAGGGGAACACCTCCAAGGCTGCTGCACCTGCATTATTGCAGGGGCAGCATGTGTCACTAAGCCCTGTTGCACAGATGCTCCGTCTGTCAGAGCAGCCAAGGAGACCAAAGCTAATGGTGCCCCATAAGGGAAACCCTCCTCCAGACTGGGCCCTCTCCTGGCATTATGACCCCATTTCTCCTGCAAGGCCATTACCAGCTGCTCCGATTCATTAGAAGCTGCATGTTTCAGTGCTGGCAGGTCCTCAGCATCACTATGGCTCTGAGCCATTCTGAGAGATCAGTAAGTGCTCAGGGCACACACTCCTTCCATGTTCTGGAACAGTATGCACCCTGAGGTACCTAATGCTGGTGTGTCTGTTGGAGGTTGAAAACCCAGAGGCCTGTCCTGAGGGTTGGGGGGGGGGGGGGGGGGTTACACCCCCCTTGCCAGAGCATATCAGGTCATTAAACCTCTTCTGATACTAGATCCAGTTTCTGCTGACTGTGTCAGCTATCTCCAACCAGGCCTGCTTTATGTGGGTGGATAGCCTCTTCCTGCCACCCTCCTGGAAAAGGAGCTCTCTTCTCTCTCTTTCAGCCTCCAGGAGAACCTCCAGGTCACCACTGGCGAATCGAGGGACAGCGCTGCCCCAGGTTCCAGGCCTCTGGCTCTCCTGAGTCATTCCAAGTTTCTCTGAATCTATAATCGTGCAGACAGTACAGCAGTGTAACAGCAACCACAGTAATGGCTGCCGTGGAGTTTAAATCGGGCCCACTCTTGAACAGTCGCACCTCCATTCCCGCCACGTGGCCGCCAAACCAGTCTCTAGGGCAACTAAGGTGGTACGCCCATGAAACTTGAGGTCAATGACTACTTACCCGTGAGGGCCGGTTTGGGACCCTGAAACGGTCCCGACTTCCTTTTCCCACCCCAGGAAGGAAAATCCCACCCACTGTATCGGATTCTCTCTCCATTGGTGCAGCCTGACCTACTGAGCATTTCCAGTATTTTCTGCTTTTATTTCAGATTTCCAGCATCCGCAATATTTTGTTTTGGTAAGAATACATCCGCGTACTTTTTAAAATGGTGACAAGCTTGGAACAGTAGAAGGCGAAAGAGACTTAGTGGGTCCATGTACACAGATCATTAAAATGGAATGTACCAATATAAAATTAATCAAAACAGCTTACAGAATGTTAGCCTTTATATCTAGAATATTGGTAGATACATACGAACACACGAATTAGGAGCAGGAGTAGGCCACTCAGCCTCTCGAGCCTGCTCTGCCATTCAATAAGTTCATGGCTGAACTAGTTACTTCACATTTCCACCTACCCCTGATAAGCTTTCACCCCCTTGCTTATCAAGAATCTATCTACCTCTGCCTTAAAGATACTCAAAGACTCTGCTTACACCGCCTTTTAAGGAAGAGAATTCTAAAGACTCACGACCCTCTAAGAGAAAAAATTTCTCCTCATCTCTATCTTAAATGGGTGACCCCTTATTTTTAAACAGTGACCCCTAGTTCTAGATTCTCCTACAAGGGGAAACATCCTTTCCACATCCACCCTATCAAGGCCCCTCAGGATTTTATATGTTTCAATCAAGTTGCCTCTTCTAAATTCCAGCAGATACAAGCCTAGCCTGGCTAACCTTTCCTCGTAAGACAGCACACCCATTCCAGGTATTAGTCTAGTACACCTTCTCTGTACTGCCTCCAACGCATTTACAGTCTTCCTTAAATAAGGAGACCAGTACTGTACACCATACTCCAGATGTGGTCTCACCAATGCCCTGTATAGCTGAAGCATAACCTCCCTACTTTTGTATTCAATTCCCCTCGCAATAAACGATAATATTCTATTAGCTTTCCTAATTATGTGCTGTACCTGCATACTAACCTTTTGCGATTCATGCACTAGAACACCCAGATCCCTTTGCATCTCAGAGCTCTGCAATCTCTCACCATTTAGATCATATGCTTCTTTATTATTCTTCCTGCCAAAGTGGACAATTTCCCACTTTCCCACATTATACTCCATTTTCCAGGTCTTTGCCCACTCACTTAACCCATCTATGTCCCTTTGTAGCCCCCTTATGTCCTCTTCACAACTTACTTTCCTACTTATCTTTGTGTCATCAGCAAATTTAGCAACCATACCTTCGGTCCCTTCATCCAAGTCATTTATATAAATTGTAAAAAGTTGAGGCCCCAGCACAGATCCCTGTGGCACACCACTCGTTACATTTTACCAACCAGAAAATGGCCCATTTATGCCTACTCTCGGTTTCCTGTTTGCTAGCAATCTTCTATCCATGCCAATATGTTACCCCCTACACTTTGAGCGTTTATTTTCTGCAATAACCTTTGATGTGGCACTTTATCAAATGCCTTCTGGAAATCTAAGTACAATACATCCACCGGTTCCCCTTTACCCACAGCACATGTAACTCCCTCAAAGAACTTCAATAAATTGGTTAAACATGATTTCCCTTTCACAAATCCATGTTGACTCTGCCTGATTACTTTTTCTAAATGTCCTGCTATAACATCTATAATAATATCTTCTTACATTTTCCCTAAAACAGATGTTAAGTTAACTGGCCTGCAATTTCCTGCTTTCTGTCTTCCTTCCTTTTTGAATAAAGGGGTTACATTTGCTATTTTTCAATCTGATGGAACCTTCCCCAAATCTGGGGAATATTGGAAAATTTAAACTAACGCATCACTAGCCATTTCTTTTAAGACCCTAGGATGAAGTCCATCCGGACCCGGGGACTTGCCAGCCCGCAGCTCCAACTATTTGTTCTGTGCCACTTCCCTGGCGAATGTAATTTTCTTGAGTTCCTCCTCCCTCCCTTCCATTTCCTGATTTACAGCCATTTCTGGGATATTATGTATATCCTCAATAGTGAAGACCGATGCAAAATATTTGTTCAATTCATCTGCCGTCTCCTTATTATCCATTATTAATTCCCCAGACTCACTTTCAATAGGACCAATGCTCACTTGGTTAACTCTTCTTTTTTAAATATCCATAGAAACTTTTATCTGTCTTTATATTTCTAACTAGCTTTCTCTCATACTCTAATTTTACCTTCCTTATCAATCTTTTAGTCATTCTTTGCTTTTTTTTCTTTAAATATTCTGTCCAATCTTCTGACCTGCCTCCCATCTTTGTGCAAATATAGACTTTAGGTTTGACACTATCTTTAACTGTTTTAGTTAACCACGGATGGCGGGTCCTTAGAATTTTTCTTTCTCGTTGAAATGTATCTATCTAGATAACGGGGAGGAAGTTTTGCTACAGCTATACAACATCCTGGTTAGACCATATCTGGGAGTACTGTGTACAGTTCTGAGCTCCATACCTTAGAAAGGATATATTGGCCTTGGGACGGGACAAGTGCAGTGCAGATTCACAAGAATGCTACTAGAGCTCCAGGGGTTAAATTATGAGGGGAGATTTTTTTTGTAATTTGTTCATGCAATGCAGGCATCGCTGGCAAGGCCAGCATCTGTTGCCCATTCCGAATTGCCCTCGAGAAGGTGGTGGTGAGCCACCTTCTTGAATCATGGCAGTCCCTTTGGTGTAGGTACACCTGCAAGCAGGAAGGGAATTCCAGGTTTTTGACCCAGCAACAGTGAAAGAACTCAAAGGTGGTGGTGTTCCCATGCGTTTGCTGACCTTGTTCTTCTAGCTGGTGGAGGTCACAGGTTTGAAAGATGCTGTTGAAGGAGGCTTGATGAGTTGCTGCAGTGCATCTTGTACATGCTACACATTGCTGCCACTGTGCACCGGTGGTGGAGGGTCTGAATGTTTAAGGTGGCAGATGGGGTGCCAATCAAGTGGGCTGCTTTGTTTCTTGAGCATTGTGGAGTTGCATGCATCGAGGCAAGTGGAGAATATTCCATTACACTCCTGACTTGTGCCTTGTAGATGGTGGACAAGTTTTGGGGAGTCAGGTGGTGAATTAGTCACTACACAATTCCCAGCCTCTGACCTGTTCTTGTAGCCGTGGTATTTAGATTGTATTATATTATATAGTGTTCTATTACATAATACTATAGATTACATAAATTAGGCCTGTAGTCCCTAAAATATAAAAATATAGAAGGCTAAGTGGTGATCATATTGAAGTTCTTAGGATTTTGAATGGAATTGATAGGGTAGATAGAAAGAAACTTTTACCACAGGTGGGCACATCTCGGACACGGAGAGATAACCTCAAGATCAGGGCCAGGCCATTCAGGAGAGAAATTAGGAAACACAAGGGTGGTAGAATTGTGGAAATCTCTTCCACAAAAAAAATTATACTAGCTCAATTAATAATTTTAAATCTGAGATTTTTGCTAGCCAAGGGTATTAAGGGATATGGAGCCAAGGCGGGTGTATAGAGTTACAATACAGATCAGTTATGATTTCATTGAATGGCAGAAGAGGTTCAAGGAAGTGAGAGGCCTATTTCTGTCCCTACGTTCACCTTGCATCTACACTTCTGCTGAGAAGCTAATTAAGATAAAAATTTGTTACTGGACAGGAACTGGCTGTTTTGAAATGTCAACAGACGGGGGATACTTTAATTCAATTACTGCGATGGCTGAACACTTGGAGAAATGTTTCAATTAAGGGTAATATCCTTCCTCGCTGTCTGTGCTTCAAAAGATATGGCTGCAACTTGAAAATTGCCCATTGGCAACATATTATAGTGGTTCACTCAACTTCTGTTCTATCACATTCTGAACTTTGGATTATTCATTTACAACATCCACATGCAATTTTGCATGCTGATGATTGGCAGAAGACAATTTGTGCACTTGCTCGTCAACTTGTGGAAGAAATGTCTTTTGCAAAGGAATATTTTAAATTCTTGTGAAATGATTTTCTGTTGTTTAAGTGTTGTACTTCAAGCAATTTGCAAGGCCTCACTACTTCTCCTTATTACTCGATTTGCAAATATACCATACTTTTAGCCTGTACATTTTGATTCTTGTGGTATTTTCCATTTATTAGAGAAGACAGGAGAACCTGGTATGTAACCTAGCCTATCTCTGGTGAATGGTATTATAAAAAGTAATTGTTAGTTTTAGTCAATCACTCTGAAACATCAAGTACAGGGGCACAGATTTCCATTTGTTGGTGTTTTGGCCTACTTATTGAAAAGCATTGGCATAAAAATGAAATATTTGTCTAAATATAGCGAAATATTAGATTACCTAATATTATCACAGTAATAGTTAAGAACCAGCTTTACTAACAAAATGAATGTTCCAGCTGAACTCTATATATTGCAATGATTATCTGCTGGACTACCTGCAAAAGGAGCCAAGGTGTTCAATTCACATATGAACTTGCTGTGTGATTTGTTCACAGATGTGTTTGATTGGCAGCTCCTTTTGATTTTAATAGTTATTTAAGTTCACAAAGCCCTGGTCACCCTCGAGAGGTATTAACAGCCTGCACCATTCAAATCAGCAAATTTCATCATGAGTCTAAGAGATTGTCTGACGGTATCCTAGTGGTAATGTTACTGGGCTAGTAATCCAGACGCCTGGCCGAATGCTTCAAAGATAGGAGTTCAAATCCCGCCATGGCAGCTGGGAAATTTAAATTCAATTAATTAATAAACCTGGAATAAATGCTCATCTCATTAATAATGATCATAAAAATACCAGATCATTAAATGGAAATCATTGCCCCTGTACTTGATGCTTCAGAGTGATTGACTAAAACTAACAATTACTTTTTATAATACCATTCACCAGAGATCAGCTAGATTGCACACCAGGTTCCCCTGTCTTCTCTAATAAATGAAAAATACCACAAGAATCAATATGTACAGGCTAAAAGTGTGGTATATTTGCAAATCGAGTAATAAGGAGAAGTAGTGAGGCCTTCTTGTAAGTTGCTTGAAGTACAACATTTGGGTCACTAATGTCCTCAAGGGGAGGTAATCGGTCACCCTTATCTGGTCTGGCCTACACGTGACTCCAGATCCACAGCAATGTGATTGATTCTTCACTGCCCTCTGAAATGGCACAGCAAGCCATACAGTTCTAGCAAGCCATACAGTTCTAGCAAACCATTATGGAAAAAAGGCACTGTACCTACACCACATGGGACTGCAGCAGTTCAAGAAGGTGGTTCACCACCTTCTCAAGGGAATTTAGGGATGGGCAATAAATGGCCTTGCCATCTCAAGAACAAATTTTTAAAAAAGCGAGAATGTATGAGAAGATAAACTAGACAACCTCTGATAAGATCATTAACAAGGCAACTGCAAAAAAAAGTTATATTTATAGCTTTAGCAGCATAGCTGTGCATTATTTATATTTTTGCTATACAATGAGCTAATAAATTTTCAAACTGTGAAAAATATAATGTTACTACTACTATTCACTTGTTTACTTACTGTTTTAATAAGAGTGTTTGGCACTAAAGCATCTCAAAGGTGAGGAGGATCAGCAGGAGATAACAAGATATAACTGCAGCTAAAATAATCTACAAACATTATCCTAGGTCCCATGACATTTAGTGTTACGACCTCGGTAGAGACTAACTTTAAAACAAGAGATAATGAACTTCCCAGTGACCAATTAAGGAATCGCAGAACAAGATTTAGCATTTTAAGACTTTTACTATAATTAAACTAAAAATTAACATTAACTAAACATTACTCAGTGGGTAGCTAATGTACTAAATTAGAGAAAGGTATTTCCCATGAACTTACTGACATTCGAAAATTCCACACCACATTTATACGTTGCACAGTGTTCTCAGCAAAAACGTATCCTTGCAGTTAAAAGTCCCAAACTCCTCCCAGCTGCAATGGGTTGGATCTCCCAGTGTCCTTCTCAAAGTCAATGTCCTCTTTTCTTACTTCGTCTGAGCACATTCAACTTTAATAAGGCAATCTCTGGTGACCCCATCGGTCATTTCTCCTCCGCAAACCTGACCCTTCGAACCAGGTTCAAATCTTCGCAGCCTTTTGCTGTATCGGTGATCTGAGAGCAGCAATATCCGCAGAAACAGCCCACTGGTCTCTCTCTCTCTCTCTTTAGACTGTACATCTCTGCTAATCTTCATTTCTTCCCTTCAGTCTCCAGACCTAGGAAAGCCTCTCAAATTCATCCAGATCAAAAGTCAATAGCCTTTGACAATTCTCAGAGACCATGGGCTAAATTTTATAAGCCCCCCATGACATTGGGGGTCATGGTGGGGGCGCCCGGAAAATACTTCTCAGAGAGGCCCACCATGGGCCTGGACACCGGGAAGGCCCCGGCGCATTTTACCAGCTGTGGCGAGGCCTCGTGGTGACCTCCCAGGTGCACGGCAATGGAGACTTTATTTAAATATGCTAATGACATTAAAAATAATGAATAATGACTCACCTTGTAGCAATGACCGTCCCTCGCAGATATTGCGGCCGGGTGCTGGAAGTCCCGTGCCTACGGATCTCCGTTCAGAGATCTGAGGCGTAACACTGGTGGGGAGGGGGGAGGAATGAAATTTTCAGGGTGGGGTGGGGGGGGGCGGAAAAGCAGAGAGAACTGTAAAACTGTTTCAATTGGCTGAGGGTATGGTAGGAAGGGGCTGATGGGAAAAGATCTGTACGTTTGTGGGTGACAGGTTGGGACTGGCGAAACAATGTTTTCAAAGCTGGGTGGGGGGGTGGGAGTGGAAAAGAGGGAAATTAAAGCCTTGGTAGGTCATTGGGAGGGGGGGGGGGGAAAAAAAAAAAGAGGGGCTTCGCTAGTTTTTTTTCACTGTGCAAATTGACAACACTGTTTCATTATCCTTTAAAAATTTAAATGGCTTCTAAGGGCTTGAAGCCCCTAAAAAGATGGCGCTGGCACCTGCTGCCAGGTACGGAGCGCTCACCCCTTCTATGTCAATGGGGACGGGCGCTCTGCCCCCTCCATGATAATGAGCCGCTGCACGAAATATTGCGGGGGATCCATGTGCACAATGTACCTTTTAAAACTCGCTGTACAATTCAACCCCATAAGTCTGGTCATAGCAAAAATCAACTGGGCCTTCCTTTGCATACAGGTGTTAAAAATTGGAACTCAAATCTGCATTTTAGAACCCCTGGCTCCTTATTTACAATCAGAGAGTCTGGGAGAGCAAAACCCTTTGTCCTTTAGCTATAACAATCTTGCACCCTGCTTTCAAAAGGGTTTTTGATCTGAGTTCCTTGTTCTCATGGTAACTAAGACCCCTGACTTGTCTCTGGGCAGATTTTGTATGAGGCCACATGTTTCCTCCAAATGTCCATTTTACACTGCATTAAAGATCACAGTTTTTAAAACATAGCCATACTATAAAGCCCAGTGTTCATAACATTTTCCTAAATATTAGGGTGATTGGATGTGGGGAGTGAATAGGGATCACCTATGAGAATTGCCTAAAACACTGAAACCAAAAAAAAAGTTTTTTTTAATAAAAGCAACAACCCCTTTGGAACAAACTCAAATGTTAGGAGGAAGCCCATACCTTAACAAAGACATTGATGAGCTTTGAAAAAATAAAGAATGATTCCAAACAGAAGCTTAATTTATGAAGAGGGAAACTCAAAATGCAAACATATCATTGGGAAAAAAAAATAATATCCACCAGCACAAAATGGCAGTTTTGTATACTTCTGTTTTCCCTCCCCTTATTATAGCATATTGATATAGCTGCAGCTTATGTCATGACAACTCATAGCCCACTGCACACCCACCATAACTACTTATTTTTGTATGTTATATGCAAATCCAATGGAATTTAATGTGAACATGAAAAGAATATGCAATCTGGATTGTGATCCCAAATCCAAATCCTGAAATCCAACATAATGGGTTGGATTTTATGCAGGAGGCGGGGCGCCCAGTGCCGGGCCGAAAAGGCAGGGAAAACCTTGCCTTGGCCTTTTCCTGCCCCACCAGAGTGATCCTCCAGTCTTTTTTACATCAAAGTTTCATGAGCTGGGATCCCTGTCCCTTTAAAGATGGGGATCCCACCTCCATGAGCTGCCAATCAGAGGGCTTTCGGTGGCATTGCCAATACTGTTGAGGGCTTGAACCCAGGCCCAGCGCTGGAACCCCGGACCAGAAGTAGGTGAGGTGGGGTCACCGGGGTCAGTCCGGAAAGCCCCAGCAAGGGCAGGGTCGTGGAGTGCAGGGGGAGGGGTTCCTCCATGGGCCACAGATTGCCTATGGAGAAGGGACAACCCCCCCCCACCCCAAACCCACAGGGAGTATGCCTCGTGTTACAAGGTGGATTCCCCATATGGTGGAGGCTTGCCCTGCAACTGGTAAGATCCCAGCAGTGGTGGGAAGAGGCCCTTAATTGGCCATTAATAGGCCACTTAAGGGCCTCAATTGGCCTGTGGGCGGGAAGACCGTTGTCAGCCTATCCCGCCCCCGGAAAGATCGCTTGGTGACGGGCCCTCCGTGCCCCCACCACAATACTCTGTGCCCACCTGTCTCCAACCCTGCTTCAGGCCGGCCCATAATATACTGGCCAATGAAAAGGAATCAAACTTATTCATGCCCCTTGAAGCAACAGTTCTCTATTCAGTGTTTTTTTTTCAGCTGTATGTTCTTTTACCCCAAATTTTTAGGTTTTCAGGCATGACAGCAGCCAAGGACATATAATTTATCAGCATGAATCTCTGCCACTTAAATGCCTACATTAATGGTTGCTCCCAAAACTGTCCAACATTTCGTGACAGCAAGCCACTTGGTCAGCAAGGGAACTTCAAAAGTAAGAAACGATCAACTTTTCCACTTGGATCTTTGCCTCCTACAGTGTTCTAACGAAGCTCAATGTAAGCTTGAGGAACAGCGCCTCATCTTTCAGTTAGGCACTTTACAACCTTCCAAACTCAGATCAAGTTCAACAATTTCAGATCATAACCACTGCTCCTGTTTTTTTGGGGGGCAGCAAGTGTTGTTAATGAATCTGCTGTTGTCATTTTCAGCTCCTCTTTTGTTTCTTTGCTTTTCCCATTACCACTCCCATTTGTGTGCACCATTGTCCCTTCGATACTGGAACAAAAACTAATACTGCAATAGATTGGCAAGTACATATTTTCTTTAACAACGGAACAAATGTTTGATTCGCAGTAATACTTCATGGTGCTTCGCTGTTTTTAAATAAAAAAGTCTGAAGAGATGTGATGTATTCATTTTGGGAAAACTGTAGAAATAACTTGGGATCTATTAGTCAGTGAAAGAATAAACAATTTTAAAAGGTCAAAGATCATTACCTGGATCTTCATAGGACTTAAAGGTGGGCTCAAGAGCAGAAGCGAGATCAAATGAACTCCCGGCAGCACCTGTCTCAGGGCTAAAATGATAAAAAGAAAATAATGCTCATCACTCAATTGCACAATCCGTAATTAATTTGGCAGAAGAACATACAAACTTACGCTCTAAGACAAAGTATCACCTGAGCAGTGGCACTAAATTTCCTCAGAAGTGAAGATGATCACGTAGTCAGTTTCTGACCAACCAATATAATACCATCAATTCAGATGAATGTGCATCAGTAAAACAGTGGATTACTGTGGTTGTACTAAATTGCATAATCTTAACAAATGAGCTGTATAAAGTAAATAAAAACATGGAAATACTAGATAAATGGGAGATTCTTTTGATTAGCAAGATCATAGTATTCAATTTGTCTATAAAAGCTTAATCTCCCTGAAGAAAATAAACAAAATAAAAAATGCAAAAGGGAATGCATTCAAGAAAAAAAAAGTAAGAGCGACTGCATAAGAACGAAACACAGGGAGCGAGAGGAAAAAATGAGTGAGAAATAAAGAAAATGAAAACAAAGAAAGGTAGCCTGTGAAATATTGACAGAGAAAGGGACAGCAACAGTCACAAAGATAGCCTATAAAAACAGCAGGCACACACAAGAAAGAATAAATGAGAAAGAACAAAAGTGAGAACAAAGGCTACAAATGTATTTAAAATGTAACTTAGGCCACAAAGTAGCAATACTCGAGAAAGTAAAGCAGATATTAAAAAAAACTACAGTGATACCTCTGAAGTCTGAATTTTTCTCCTGAAATTGTGTAATTATTAAATATTTGGCTGTTAACTCATTTATTTCTTATTTAATATATATTAAAACAAATTTACATTCTGTTCTATTTAGATTCCCAATGTTTGAATAAATTGCTAACAGGTTGATTTGTACATCAGATATGAATACTTTACCCCACCTGCAGCTAGAACAGAATCATTAAGACAGGCTGGGGTTAAAACAAAAGGCGGTAGGGAATTCTTAAGAGTTTTAATGAAAGAAAAGCAGGTTCATAAGAATTGATGACAAAGAAATCTGAAAAGAAAAAAAGTAATAAGGCACAAAAAGTAAAACAAGTCTGGTAAAAAAAAAAAGCTAAAATTAAATAAAACTCAATATTCACATTACCAAAACATACATAAAATCTAGTAATGCGATTTTTTGGCCAAATTTGTTTCCTTATCTCCTGAAGGCACCATCTCATATTGGGGGTTATAGTCGAGGATTGACAGCAGGGATATAGCAGTAAACAGCCATAAGTAACAGGAATCCTAGGTAATATTTCCTCTCCATAAAACTAGGCAGCTGAAGTAAATAGTGGCACCTCTCCTACTATTCCGGCTAAAATGAGCTAACTTAGCATAAACCAAGAGCACATCTGCAACTACTTTTGTATGCGAGTACCACACCCAGCAGTATATTTACCCAGAGCAACGACGAGATTTAAAATGAAAATTTCCATGTAATGCTTCATCTGTAACCTAGGGGTTATTGTTCATTTGAACATTAAAACTAAATAAAGCCCACAATAATGCAGGATCAATGGCAGTGACACATGTACTTTTTCAGTATTAAAATGTATAAACATTCCCGATTCCATCTCCAATCTCTCCTTTCTCCCCTGCAAAAAAAGTTAAATTATCCAGGACTTATGATAATGGAGGAGAGGACCATATCAAAAGAACCACAGCAAACAATTATATGGACAGAGGAGTGCATCGTGGCTAGAAATGCAGCCACCTGGAGGGTAAACAATTTCTTGATGTAGCAGCTACAGCAGACACAGCTCTAACCTTGTGTTCCTTTGTAACTCAACATATTCTCTTGCCAACGATGCATCTAAGCACCATCTGTCTTCTATATTCAGCAAATAGAATTCAGTTCCATTTCCTGACATTTTAATGAGGTGGAATTTCCTGTAGCAAAAAATTTACACCTGTTTGTACGCAAACTTTGCCAATATCAATTTACACTAAAACTTCCTATGCGCTTTATTAGGCTATGCAGAATTTTTTTTTTTTAAAAAGTATGATTTAGATGTAAATTATGAAATGCCCCTCTGCTTGCATAATATATCAGGTTGTTGCAACATTGTTCATTGAAATTGGATTTTGGAAGTATTCAACTCATTATCCCATTGCATAATATTATTTATTAATAAATAAAATTGTTGAAAGAAACAATTTATAATGGCAATATCATTAATTGAACTGTGCAAAACATCAGGGTTTACAGGTTAGGGATACTTGATTTGCTGAACGTACAATAATCCATTAATAAATGTAAAAGTATACCTTGTGTTTACCTTTGTTCTACCTTATCCTAATTAATCAGAAAGAAATTGTTGGCATTTTAATTAAATGCTAGACTAGTCAACAGAATGGGGTATCTATGTCCTAACTTCTCATTTCAAATTAACAGTTACTAATCTCCCTTCAAAAGCCAATGTTCTAATGAAAAGTAGAAACTAATATTCACTTAATTAAATAGACACAAAAAAATATGCATTTACAATCAAAGTTTTTCTAATCCATAGGATATATACCTTGTTTGCAATCTAAATTTAAATAGTTTGATATAATACTGTCCATGAATTTCACATCTCAACTATTAAATGCTGTCACTACATAAAGTTTTATAGTAGCACACAACTCCAATCTAAACATGTGCCAAAAAGCATATGCTAAAAATAAAAGCATGGCTGCTGATTTTCTACACAGATATTGGGCTTACATTAAATGACATTGGATTTTAAAAAAAAGTTATGATTTGTGTCACGAAAACATGCCAAGTTGAATGATGATTTTTAATCCACTGGCCGGAAAGCCATATTAAAGTTAAGAAGAAAAGGGAACACATAAAAAGGTGACTCTACAAGCAGCTAAGATGGCCACACCAATTTGCATCACTATACTCCACACTCCAATGCATTGAGGTGGGGATGAATTGTCTGCACAGTCCCAGCAAGAACAATGACCTGTGGAATCCGAGTGAACTACCTATCCTGTTCCCATTAGCAAGACATTTAGACCATCACCGAGACATTAAACTGGTGGAGACGAACCACTCAAACCTAATCATGCAAACAACGGGACCCTGGTTGTGAGAATGGAATCCCTAGACATGAACTGATTAAGTTGCAAGAGGGAATACACACTGGCAACCACCATGTTCAACCACTGGGCTGGATTTTATGTGCCTGCTGCTGATTTTGGCAGCAGGTGAAAAAAACGACGGCCCACCTGCATGAGCATGCGGCGGCTCATTTAAACAGGCGGAGCGGGCCGCCACCCCGATCATGTGGAGGGAGCAGGCTATCCATTCCCAGCAATGGCGTCAGCTGCTAATTCGCAGGCATTTGACGCCATTTTTAAAGGGCTGTCGGCCTGATCGGGAAATTTAAGTATTTAAAAGGGCAATGGAATTAAAATAAATAAATTCATCTCTTTTGTCCCTCTCCCCCCTCCCATAACAATTCAATTAATTATTTGCCCTTTCCTCCCCAAAAACACTTACTTTTACCATCGGACCTCCCCCCCCCCCCCACCCCCTCAAACTGCACAAACATTCAACTTCAACCCTTCCCACCATCACCTACACCATGACATTAATTTGACCCTGTTCTTCCACACCACTCTCCTCCTCCCTCCCCACCCCCCCCCCCCCCCCCCCACACTGCATTGATAAACTGACCTCCTCAAATTGGAATCCCGTTGGTAGCCAACGGAGTTGGGGGAGGGCTTCCACGAGGCCTCACCACCATCGGTTATATCAGGCCAGGCCCTCCCGTCATCAGGGTGCGTGGCGGCTCTCTCCTGGAGACATCTTCAGGTCGCCACCACCATGGAACCTGATGCCTGGGGTAAAACAAAATCCAACCCACTGGGTGCCAGTCATGTGACAGGCCCACCATCCATGTGCTTAAGCTGGTGTTTTCCCTGCAGCAACCAGACAAGCAGCTAGATACCAACAGGAGAAGACCCAAGTGGGGTCCCTATTCCCTCCACTCCACCTTGCAAGCTTCAAACCCTGCCTGCTGACACTAACTACTTAAGCCTATCACTGCTGCAGGCAGAGACCCCTTGAAGGAGATCCTCCGCAGCGCCGTCTCCAGGAGAACTACCGAATTAGCCATCTACATCTTCAAACCAGAAGCCTCAGGACTCCTGATTTCAGCCTGAAGCCAGTTGAGTCACCAATTTCCACAGGCTGTATACCCCTTTTTATTTCTCTGGACTCTAGCTCAACCAATCTATCCTTCCCAACTTTGTAACCTGTTTGAGTGTGTTTTTTTTTAAATTTGTTCATGGGATGTGGGCATAACTGGTTAGGCCAGCATCTATTGCTCATCCCTAATTGCCCTTGAGAAGGCGGTGGTGAGCTGCCTTTTTGAACCACTGCAGTCCTTGGATTGTAGGTAGACCCACAGTACGGTTAGGAACGGAGCTCCAAGATTTTGACCCAGCAATAGTGAAGGTATGGTGATATTGTTCCAAGTCAGGGTGGTGTGTGGCTTGGAGGGGAATTTGCAGGTGGTGGTGTTCCCATGCATCTGCTGCCCTTGTCCTTCTAGTTGGTAAGGGTCGTAGGTTTGGAAGGTGCTGTCTAAGGAGCCTTGATGAGTTGCTACAGTGCATCTTGTAGATGGTACACACTGCTGCCACTGTGCGTCGGTGGTGAAGGGAGTGAATGTTGAAGGTGGTGGATGGGGTTCCAATTAAGAGGGCTCCTTTGTCTTGGATGGTGTCGAGCTTCTTGAGTGTTGTTGGAGCTGCATCCATTCAGGCAAGTGGAGAGTATTCCATCACACTCCTGGCTTGTGCTTCATATGGATGTGGAGTTACTCGCTACAGAATTCCCAGCCTCTGACCTGCTGTTGAAGCCACAGTATTTACGTGGCTGATCCAATTCAGTTTCTAGTCAACAGTAACCCCCAGGATGTTGATAGTGGCTGATTCAGCAATGGTAATACCATTGATCATCAAGGGGAGATGGTTAGATTCTCTCTTGTTCGCAATGGTCATTGCCTGGCATGCGTGGCGCAAATGTTACTTGCCTCTTATCGGCTCAAACATGGACGTTGCCCAGGTCTTACTGCATATAGACACGGGCTGCTTCAGTATCTGTGGAGTCACGAATGGTGAACATTGTGGAGTGAATGGAGTGAACATCGTGGAGTGAATGGAGTGAACATCCCCACTTCTGATGGAGGGAAGGTCACTGAAGAAGCAGCTGAAGATGATTGGGCCTAGGACACTACACTGAGAACTCCTACAGTGATGTCCTGGGACTAAGATGATTGACTTCCAACAACCACAACCATCTTCCTTAGTGCCAGGTATGACTAACCAGTGGAGAGTTTTCCCCCCAATTCCCATTGTCTCCAGTTTTGCTAGGGCTCCTTAATGCCATACTCAGTTAAATGCTGCCTTGATGTCAAGGGCAGTCACTCTCTCCTCACCCCTAGAAATCAGCTCTTTTATCCATGTTTGGACCAAGGCTGTAATGAGGTCAGGAGCGGAATGGCCCTGGTAGAACACAAACTGTGCATCAGTAAGCAGGTTATTGCTGAGCAAGTGCTGCTTGATGGCACTGTTGACGGCCCCTTCCATCACTTTGCTGATGATCGAGCGTAGACTGATTGGGCGGTAATTGGCCAGGTTGGATTTGTCCTACTTTTTGTGTACAGGACATACTTGGGCAATTGCTGTGGGCCTGGAGCGATAACAGATTTTCTTCCCTAAAGGGCATTAGTGAACCAGATGGGTTTTTACAACAAACAACAATATTTTCATGGTCATCATTAGACTAGCTTTTTAATTGCAGATTTATTAATTGTATTCAAATTTCACCATCCGTCATGGTCGAATTAGAACACGTGTCCCCAGAGCATTAGTTTGGTTTCTGGATTACTAGTCCAATGACACTATCACCACGCCACTGTCTCTCCGTGTGTGTGTGCGCGTGCGCGCGAGAAAGTTGGAGTCCAGTTTATTATTTTACTTAGATCATTTTAAGTACAATATCGCTAACCTCTTTTTTTGTTAAACTTAAGAAAACCTGTCCGATTGGTTCTTTTTATGATCATAGCACCGAAATAGTTAAACACTCACTGGATTGGCAACTATATCCACTTTAAAAAATAATTAAATCTGTTGTGGTCAAACAAGACAGACAGACAAGAGGGGAGCCCTTCAACCACTCCTCACTTGATTGTAACATATGCATTTATCTTTAGTCTTCAGCTGTATGCCTAATTATTTACAACTGTATTTTGCTTGAGTCAATACCTACCCAGATGCATATTTTTCCCCATGATCTTTATGTTGAACTTCTGATAATTTCAGGTTTTATTGTCTTGAATTGACTTTACATTGCACATTACACATTGTATTCTTACTGGAGTTGATAATCTGATGAACTACTTGACAAATACATCTACCCCTTCCCCAATAAAATGCTAGTCTCATTAATATGCTGTAAAAACTCACCTGGTTCACTATGTCTTTCAGAGGAGGATATCTGCTGCCATTACCTAGTCTGACCTACATGGGACTCCAGACTCACAGCAACTCTTAATTGCCCTCTGAAATGACCTAACAGGGCACTCAGTTGTATCAAACTGTTACAGAAAAGTCGAATAATAATAAAACCAGATGAACCACCAGCATTGACTTAGACTCCAGAAACGACAAAGGCACACCCTAAACAATCGACAATGCAAAGTCTTCCTGACTAACATCTGGGGACTTGTGGCAAAATTGGCACAGCTGTCCCTCAGCCTAGTCAAGAAACAGCCTGACATAGTTACACTCACCGAATCATATTTTACAGCCACTGTCCCAGAGTCCTCCATCACCATCCCTGGGAATGCCCTGTCCTACCGGCAGGACAGATTCACCAGAGGTAGTGGGAGTGGCCCTGGGAGTCCTCAACATTGACTCCAGACCCCATGAAGCCTCATAGCATCAGGTCAAACATGGGTAAGGAAACCTGCTGCTCATTATCACTTACTGCCCTTCCTCAGCTGATGAATGAGTACTCCACCATGTTGAACACCACTTGGAAAAAGAACTGAGGGTAGCAAAGACACAATGTTTTCTTGTTAGGAGACTTCAATGTCCATCACCAAGAGTGGCTTGGTCGCACCTGTATTGATTAAGCTGACTGAGCCCTAAAGCACATATCTGCCAGACTGGGCATGCAGCAGCTGGTGATGGAAATAACAAGAGGGAAAAACCTACTCTAATTCGTCCTCACTATTCTACCTGTTGCAGATGCATCTGTCCATGACAGTACAGGTAGGAGTGACCACTGCACAATCCTTGTGAAGATGAAGTCCTGTCTTCACATTCAGGGTACCCTCCATCGTGTTGTGTGGCACTACCATGTGCTAACTGGGTTAGACTCAGATCAGATCTAGCAGCTGAAAACTGGGCATCCATGAGACGCTGCGGGCCTTCAGCGGCAGAAGAATTATATTCAACCACAATCTGTAACCTCCTGACCTGGCATATCCCTCACTCTATCATTAGCATCAAGTCAGGAGACCAACCTTGGTTCAATGAGGTGTGTAGAAGAGTATGCCAGGAGCAGCACCAGGCATACTATAAATAAGATTCCAACCTGGAGAAAATACGACACAGGACTGTATGCATGTAACATGCTGATTCCACTATTTAGCAGACAGAATTAAGTGATTCCATGATCAATGTATCGAATCAAAGCTCTTGCAGTCCTTCTACATCCAGTCGTGAATGGTGGTAGATAATTAAACAAACATCCCCATTCTCAACGATGGGGGAGCATAGTACATCAGTGCAAAAAACAAGGCTGAAGCATTTACATCACCTTCAGCCAGAGTTGCTGAGTGGACAATCCTTTATGGCTTCCTCCCAAGGTCTCCACCATATAGATTGCCAGTCTTCAGGCAATTCGATTCACTCTATATGGTATCAATAAACAGATGAAGGCACTAGATACAGAAAAGTTAATAGGCCCTGACAACATCCGGCTGTAGTACTTAGGACCAGTACAGCTGCAACACTGGCACCTATCCGACAATGTGGAAAACTGCCAGGTATGCATTGTCCACAAAAAGCAGGAAAATCCATTTTGGCCAATTACTGCTCCATCAGTCTACTCTCAACCATCAGGAAAGTGATGGAAGGTATCATCGACAGTGCTATCAAGTGACAATTGCTCAGCAATAACCTGCTCACTTACGCTCAGTTTTGGGTTCCATCAGGGCCACTCAGCTCCAGACCTCATTACAGCCTTGGTCCAAACATGAACAAGAGCTGAATTCCAGAGGAGACATGAGAGTGACCGCCCTTGACATCAAGGCAGAATTTGATTGCGTATGGCATCAAAGAGCCCTAGCAAAATTGAAGCAAATGGGAATCAGGGGAAAACTCTCCACTGGTTGGAGTCATATCTTACACAAAGAAAGAAAGATGGCTGTGGTTGTTGGAAGCCAATCATCACAACTCCAGGATATTGCTGCAGGAATTCCTCAGGGTAGTGTCCTAAGCCCAACTATCTTCAGCTGCTTCATCAACGACCTTCCCTTCAATACAAGTGAGAATTGGGGATGTTCACTGATGATTGTATAGTGTTCAGTACCTTTCACTGCTCCTCAGATACTGAAACAGTGCATACCCACATTCAGCAAGATCTGGACAACATTCAGGCTTGGGCTGATAAGTGGCAAGTAACATGCACACCGCACAAGTGCCAGGCAATAACTATCCCAACAAGAGAGCTTCTAACCATCTCCCCTCAACATCCAATAACTTTACCATTGCTGAATCCCCTACCATCCACTTCCTGGGGGTTTACCATTCACCAGAAAATTAACTGGACATGCCATATAAATACTGTGGTGACAAGAGCAGGGAATTCAGCAGTGAGTAACTCACCTCCTACTTCCCCAAAGCTTTTCCTCCATTCACAAGGCACAAGTCATGAGTGTGATGGAATACTCTCCATTTGCCTGGATGTGATTAGTGGGGTACTGCAAGGATCAGTACTTAGGCCCCAGCTATTCACAATATATATCACAGATTTGTATGTGGGGACCAAACGTAATATTTCCAAGTTCACAGATGACACAAAACTAGGTGGGAATGTGTATTGAAGATGCAGCAAAGCAGTTTCAAGGGGATTTAGACAGGCTAAATGAATGGGTAAGAACATGGCAGATGGAATATAATGTGGAAAAATGTGAAGTTATCCACTTTGGCAGGAGGAATAGATGTGCAGAGTATTTCTTAAATGGTAAGAAATTAGAATGTGTAGGTGTACAAAGGAACCTGGGTGTCCTCATCAATAAGTCACTGAAAGCTAACAAGCAGGTGCAGCAAGCAATTAGGAAGGCTAATGGTATGTTAGCTTTTATCACAAGAGGATTTGAGTACAGAAGTAGCAAAGTCTTGCTTCAATTGTACAGAACCTTGGTTACACTGCACCTGGAGTACTGTGTGCAGTTTTGATCACCTCACCTTAGGAAGGATATTATTGCCATGGAGGGAGTGCAAGGAAGATTCACCAGATTTGTTTGCGGGATGGCGGGACAGTCCCATGAAGAAAGATTGGGGAAATTGAGCCTGTATTCTCTAGAGTTTTGAAGAACGAGAGGTGATCTGATTGAAACCTAAAAAATACTTAAAGGGATAGACAGGGTAGATGCAGATAAGATGTTTCCCCTGGTTGGAGAGTCTAGAATCAGGGGACAGAATTTCAAAATAAGGGGAAGCCACTTAGGACTGAGATGAGGAGAAATTTCTTTACTCAGAGGGTTGTAAATCTTTGGAATTCTCTACCCCAGAGGACTGTGGAAGCTCAGCCATAGAGTATGTTTAAAGCACAGATTGACATATTTTTAAATACCAATGACATCAAGGGATATGGGGATAGTGTTGGAAAAAAGGCATTGGATGATCATCCATGATTGTATTGAATGGCGGAGCAGGCTAGATAGGCTGAATGGCCTACTCCTGCTCCTATGTTCCTAGGAGTGCAGTTCCAACAACATTCAAGAAGCTCAACATCATCCAAGACAAAGCAGCCTGCTTGATTGGCACAGCACCCAAGCACCTTAAACATTAGACTCCCTCCATCATTGGCACAGTGTGTACCATCTACAAGTTGCACCGCAGCAACATTCCAAGACTCCTTCAACAGCACTTTCTAAACCTGAGACCTTTATCATCTAGAAGAACAAGGGCAGCAGATGTAGGAACACCACCACCTGCAAGTTTCCCTCCAAGTCACACACCATCCTGACTTGGAACTATAATTGCCATTCCTTTAGTCACTGGGTCAAAAACCTCAAAATCCCTTATTAACCGTACTATGGGTGTACCTACACCACATGGACTGCAGCGGTTCAGGAAGGCAGCTCACCACTATCTTCTCAAGGGCAATTAGGGATGGGCTATAAATGCTGGCCTTATCTGCGATGCTCACATTCCAGGAACAAATTAAAAACAAAATCCACAACCTCCTTCAAAACTCCACACAAAGTATGGTAAATAGCTATAATAAAAGGAATAGCTTCCTTTGAAGCTTTGGCGGGCAAACTAGGCCATATAATTATTGCTTCATAAGTGTACTCCTTTTCTTTAGCTTCTTACAATACTTAGAATTGGCCATGCTTGGAATCAGAATGGTGTGGCATTTAGGATCCAAGTGAAGGTTGAAGAATACTTCTTTGATTTTGGACAATGGTGTTTCTTCCAAAGCCTGTTCTCCTCTTATCTAAATGCAGTCTTTTTTTTCCTCTTTATTTGGCAAAGATAAGTCAGATGTATGGGATGGTGTTTGAATTTTAATTACAGTAAATACCTGATGCAAGAGAAATGAAAAAATCATTTTCATCTGGAACAGAGGAAATAATTATTACAATCTTTGATCTAATGCAACCTTAATCAACTATTTTAAAGAAGTGTGAATCAAATCACATTTGATTATTTTTAAACTTCCAGACTTACATCTCTTAAAGGCTGCAAAACAAATCTGACAAAAAAAGAACAGCATTGAATTATTTGGAGATGTGTATTTTAAGAGGTTCTTTGATCCATTAATGACCAATTCCCATCTTGAGATAATTAGGCTCCAATTTCCCCCAAATCAATGCTTTACACAATTGGAATCTAATTACTGATTGTAACTTTGAAAGGATAAGATTTGAATTAGGGTTGCTTGCATTTTTTTTTTAAATAAAGGGATCATGCTTAATACTAATGGTGGGGATTGCAAGGTTGCAGAAGCTGGGGCTGTTCCCCTTAGAGCACAGAAGGTTAAGGAGAGATTTAATAGATGGGTTCAAAGTCAAGAAGGGTTTTGACAGAGTAAAATAAGGAGAAACCTGGTTCTTGTGGCAGAATGGGTAGTAACCAGGAGGGCAGAGATTTAAAGTAATTGGCAAAAGAACCAGAGGTGAGAGGAGGAGAAAACCTTTTATGCAGTGAGTTATGATGACCTTGAATGCAGTGTCCAAAAGGGTGGTGGAATCATATTCAATTAGAACTTTCAAAGAGGTAACTGGATAGCTCTTTCAAAGATCGGACACAGACATGAAGGTCTGTGCTTTAATTAATTAGCACCCCAATAATCAAGGAAGCAAAGAGTGTTTATAGGAAGATTTTGTGTGAAATATAAATATAATTCAGATTAAAATTATAAGACACAGGAATTACTAATTCTTCATGAACATAGGAACAGGAGGCATGTAGCCCCTCAAGCTTGTTCTATTATTCAATGAGATCATGGCTGATCTGTGACCTAATTCCATATACCCACCTTTTCCCCATTTCACTTCATATCTTTAGTTGACAAAAATCTATCAATCTCAGTTTTAAATTTAATAATTTATCTAGCATCAATTGCCATTTGCAGAAGAGTTCCAAACTTCTACCACCCTTTGTGTGAAGAAATGTTTCCTAATTTCACTCCTGAAAGGTCTGGCTCTAATTTTTATTCTATGCCTCTATGCCCCAACCAGCATATGTGATTTATCCCTATCCGTTTGCTGTAATATCTTGAAAACTTTGATCAAATGTCCCCGTAACCTTCTACATTCAAGGGACCCTTGTTCCTCCTCTTTGCTTAACCCTAGGATTCCAGGCATCAGTCTAGTAAATCTACACTGCACCCTCCAAGGCCAGTATATCCTCCTTAAGGTGTACTGCCCATAAATACTCTTAGTACTCCAAACCTGGTCAAACCGAGGCTTTGTACAGTTGAAGCATGACTTCTACCCCCTTATGTTCAATTCCCCTAATTCAGCATTCCATTGGCCCCTCTGATTATTGCCTGGACTTGTTCATGACATTTTAATGATCTATGTACATGCACCACCCCCCCCCCCCCTTCCAGGCTCTTTGGATCCCCACTGTTTCTGGCTTTTCACCATTTAAAAAGAGCCCTGTTCTATCCTTTTTAGGCCCAAAGTGGATGGCCTCACATTTGCCATCTCTGGATGTTTAAGTTGTAGTATCTTCTTTTTCTTTTGTAACTGAAAAACAGTATTGAATCAAGTCCTGATAAAATGAGAGCCTCTGAATTCCTGGACTTGGATTACATTTGTCATTTTCTTTAAGGAAAGGGTAAGTTCAAAGGAAGCCTGTGCACCTAAAGCTTTGGGTGCAAATTTACACCCATTCTGAACATGTGTAAATACAGGAACTTTGCACTGAATGCTCTTTAGAACAGGGAACAGGGCAATCCTGGTGAACAACGGAGAGTCTGGATGCAGCACTCGCAAAACCAACACAAAAGATGCAAGAAATTCAGGCATAGTGCAAGAATGGGTGCAAGTGAACTTTACACATTCTTGGGCTACACCCAGATTTCCTACATTTTTTGTGCAGAAATCTGCCAGTGCTGGGTCAGCAGTTTCCCCCCCCCCCAGTCAAAACTATGTAAAATACATTAACTTAAAAAAAACTGCATCAGGAATTGGAATTAACCTAAACATCACCACTCCCCCCCCCAAAATCTGACACCTTCAGTTCAAACAAGTCACCTTATCTTCGACCATAACCAATGCAGTCATATTTGGGATTGAGATCAAAAAACAAACAAATGCTCATCAGCAACATTCTCATCAGCATACAAGCTGGAATATCTAAAAGACTAGAGAGTCAAAATGTTAAAGCCCTCACCTAATTAGTGATATGACCCCTGGAGTTTAATGGTCCAGCCAGAACTATGTGCACTGGGGAATGCAAGGCTGGCAGGTTATCTGAACAGAGTGTCTGCATATTACTTGCAATCCTTTACTCACCTCAGCAAATAACTTCAAACTATATTCTGGAGTCTGAAACCTGCTAATGTCCAGCATCTTATTGCCATCCTACACCTTTCAAAGAGTCACTCATCTTTTGCAGTCTCTCCCACTGATCAGTGGAAGTGATGAGACCCACATGAACGGCATAGGTACAGCAGGGGAAATATGAATTGCCTTCTCTCACAAGTTTCAGCACATCTATTCTTTTTCCAACCCTTCATCCAATACCCACCATTCTGCCACAAACTCAAATGGGTCAGCCTGCCCCAGCAGCACCCGAGTTGCAATAGCCTGCAGGTGGGTCCTCACAGCCACGAGCACCCAGAGGTCATGATCCATGAACGTCTCAAGGGGCCTAACATGAGAAGCGTGGGATGTGCCATCATAGGAAATAGGAGCAGGAGTAGGACATTCAGCCCGCTTAGCCTGCTCCGTCATTCAAACAGATCATGTTTTATATCTCTTAGTAATTTATGATATTGTGGTATACATAGCCACATAAAGCGTATTGCATGTTCAACTCTTCAATAAATATATAAACGCTAATAAATTGTCTCATGTAGCATTCTGTATACAACTACAAGAATCCCCTCTGTGTCTCAAGTGGGGAGATTCTTATTGGAGAGTTTCCCAGACCCTTATCATATCTGGGATATTTATAACTTAGGTATAATTATTTTTTTTTTTTAAAAGGCTATCTGAAAGAAAGTAATATTCTCTTTTTTTTTTAGGGAAGACTAGTTCAGTTCTTCAGACTCAAACAAGTGTCTGTAGGAATCTGTCTGGTCTAAACTTAGTAAAGGAGACTTATAGGGATGTACGCTTAATTTGGTTTAGTCCCTATAGGGGTTAAAGTCATAAATCACTTCAGTAGATCATTTGCTTGAAAGAGGAAATCTGAGAAAAAGAGAGCATGAGTACAAATTCCTACAGACTCAAGGTAAAGTCAGAAAAAAAGTGCAAGTCACAAAGAATCGGAAAGTTTGCCAGTATCACAGAATCCACCGGTAGAGCAAAGTGAGTCAGGGGGCTGCATCTTATGGGCCCCCCCCCACCCCGAGGCAGGACCAGAGGTGAGGGCATTTTCAGCCTGATGCTGGGAGCCCCACATTCTACACAAAATCCAGCCCAGGGTCTTTGATTAAGACTAATCAATCAATTTTACAGTCCCAATCGTTAAGTGGTAGTCAAAGTCAAATTTCAGGGTTGACACAGTCAGAGATGTTGAGAGAGCAGAGTCAAGCTAATGGAAATGGAAGAAGATGCCCAGACACAAAGATAATTAAGCCAGATAGGTTAATTGAAAGTCTGTAGGGAGGAAGAAATAAGTTGTTCTTTTCATGAACAAAAATATCATCATTTGACAAGACGACATGCTGGTGTGAAGGAAAAACCAATATTGTTTTACATGTAAATAACTCTGGAAATATCAGTTATATGTATTTTAGCTGTGATTACAGTAACAAACATGCAACTTAACTTGTTAAATTTCAGGTATTGTATTCTGGGAAATTATTTACATGCACCATTTTACATTTTAATGTATAATTTTTCTTTTAAGTGGGGAGGGAATGTAATACATTGTAATACCTGAGCAGTTTGTTATGCTCTCTGCTGCCCTCTCTGTTGGAGAGGCGTTAATAAAGTTTGTTCAATAATGGCTACTTGCTGTGAGTACACATGTAGTCTCACTCAGTAAAATATACAACAGTCTTCACCTGCCTGGGTCAGGCAGCTCCTAACTAGTTTTCTGTCCAATTAAAATGTTGATTAGGAACAAAGCTCCTCTTCTCCCCGTCACTGTTTTAACTATCGACCTGCAGCATTCACACTGCTTATACTGGGTTAAAATAGAGACTGAAGATATCCAACCACCAAGCAGTTTGATTAGATTCAGGATATATACAGGGCTAAGTAAATACTAGAACAATCAGATCAACACGAACACAACATAAAGCTGTATTTTAAATTCAAGCATTTATTGGTTAGGTGATAAATGAATTTCATTCAACCACATACTCTGGGTTATTGATGCAATAAAAATGAATCTGGCAATTCTGCATCTGGTTTGTCTAAGCAGTTAGCAATCCTTTTTGGTTTATTCAAACTGGAACTAATACCCTTCAGCAAGATAATTCATTCCTCCAATTTTAAATTTGCTTTAAATAAAAATATGTAAATCAGTTCTACACAATGGAAGTACTTATGAAACTGCTGTACAATATTGATCCCAATCTTTCTCAAAATTACATGAAAAATGTTGAAAGGTAAAGTATTTTAACATTTATATGTGTTTTTGATAGATGGGAACCTGGGATAGCTGGCAAAAAAAAAAAAATCTAAAAAAGTATAAATATAAACACTGGAACATGGTGTCAAAGTTAAAATAGTGATGCTTGCCAAAAGTGTGGTGACTGAAACAAGAACTCAACCTGAAGAATTATAAAAATTTACTTTTCTTTTAAAAAGTGAAAGAAGTGCTAAAAAAATGGCCGCCAAAAAATGGCTTTGTATATTCAAACTGTCTGGCAAAGACAAAAGAATGCCTTCAAAAACAAAGAGGTGTCAATTACACCCATTCTGAACCTATCAAGAGACATTTTTGGATTGAATGGGTTCTTCTGAAACAAAGAAGGCATGAAGTAGCCACCTCCTGGGCCATTGTCAGTCACTACAGGGTGGGACATCTGTCTCCCAACAAAGACAAAGGTGTAAGAGAGAGCGAGGAAGGGGGAGCGAGAGAGGAAGGGGGAGCGAGAGAGAGAGAGAGGCGGGGGCGGGGGAGAGAGGGGGGAGAGGGGGGGAGAGGGGGGAGAGGGGGGGAGGGAGAGAGGGAGAGAGAGAGACAGAGACAGAGACAGAGAGAGAGAGAGACACACACATACACCCAGGAAGAAACATCACCAAATGCTTGCCCAGCTAAGAGCTGGGAGAAAAATCCAACAAGCCAAGGCTATAAATTATACATTTTCAACTTGTGCAGCATTGAATTGGAAGTGATCCTCGATCTTCAAACTGAACTTTCAATCAACAGAGAAATCTACAAACACCTCAAGCCTACAACCAGTGAGAACCTGACCTTCCTTTTCCTCTCTATCTGTCTCTTTTTGTGCGCGCGCATGCAAGTGAATGCGTGAGTGGTTATGTCAGCGAAACTGTCACCATTCGTCACTATTACTTCACTAAAACTGACAGCAGCTTTGGGATTTTGCACATATTGAAATCTAAGTGTTGTTGTCACTGATTCTAAGCTCCTCCACAGGGTGCGTAGTTGAGCTTCCCCCCGCCCCCACCCGAGTACATTCCCTAAGCAATGAATTGATGACAACTTGAACTTCTATGTTGTTAGCCTCGCTGTAAAATGCTTGAAAAAGTTACACCTCCTTGACAGAGGTGTATCTAGGTTTATTAAATGGCTGAATATAGGAAGTTCAAGGGGAAGTGAAAAAGGAAATGAGAGTATGATAAAGAGACTGGCAGCTAACAAAAGGGAATCCAAAAGTCTTCTGCAGAACATAAATAGTAAAAGAGTTGCAAGAGAAGGGATGGGGCATGATTAGGGACCAAAAATGGCATCTACACATGGAGGCGGATGGCATGGCCAAGGTACTAAATGAGTACTTTACATCTCCCTTTACCAAGGAAGAAATTGCTGCCCAAGTCATATGAAAGAGGGGATAATTAAAATACTGGATGCACTAAAAATTGACAAGGAGGAGGTACTAAAAAGGCTGGCTGTACTTAAGTCACCAGGACCTGATGATTTGCATCCAAGGATGCTGAGGGCAGTAAGGGTAGAAATTAGAGGCACTGGTCATAATCTTCCAATCCTCCTTATATACAGGGGTGCCAGAGAACTGGACAATTGCAAATGTTACACCCTTGTTCAAAAAAGGGAGTAAGGATAAACCCAGCAATTACAGCCCAGTCAGATTAACTCAGTAGCGGCTAAGCTTTTAGAAATGATAATCTGGGACAAAATTAATAGTTACTTTCACAAATGTGGATTAGGTAAGGAAAGCCAGCACAGATTTGTTAAAGACAAATCATGTTTAACTAATTTGGTTGAGGTTTTTGATGAGGTAACAGAGAGGGTAATATGGTTGTTGTGGTGTACATGGACTTTCAAAAGGCTTTTGATAAAGTGTCACATAATAGGCTTGTCAGCAAAGTTGAAACCTATAGAATAAAAGAGACAGTGGCAGCATGGATACCAAGTTGGCTAAATGATAGGAAACAGACAGTAGCAGTGAACAGTTGTTTTTTGGATCAGATGATGGTGTACAGTGATGTTCCCCAGAGGGTGGTTCTAAGACCCCTGCTTTTCTTGATATGTATTCATGGTCTACACTTAGGTTTACAGGGCACAATTAAGATGATTAAGAGGAGATTTGATAAAGGTGTTCAAAATCATGAGTTGTCTACAGAGTAGATAGAGAGAAACTGTTGCCATTGGCGGAAGGGTCGAGAACCAGAAGACACCGACTTAAAGTGAATGACAAAGAACCAGAGGTGACATGAGGAAAAACTTTTTTTTTTTTTTTAACAGAGTGGTTAGGATCTGGAATGCACTGCCTGAGAGTATGGTTGAGGCAGATGCAATCATAGCTTTCAAAGGGAAACTGTATAAGTACTTGAAGAGAGAAAAAAAAAGGGCTACAGGGAAAGGGCAGTGGAGTGGGAATAGCTAAATTGCTGTTAGAGAGTCGGCACAGACACGACGGGCTAAATGGCATCCTTCTGTACTGTAGCCATCCTATGATTTTATACTAACTTCATAATGACTGCTAAACACCCTCACTGCTCCTGAAAATCTAATTTTATATTTGTGGGATGTTAAATTTCACCATTATGATAAAAACATTCCACATATTTTTACATGTTTTTAAAAGTTTGTTTATATTGATATTTTAGCTTCAATCTAAATCCATTTATTTAACGGCCTTAAAATTTTATTGCAAGTGAAGCATAAAGTGCTTTTAACTTCCTGGTTTGCTGTCTGTGAGAATACTTCAACGAGATTGGCAGGTAACCCTGCTTGTTGACATCGCTACTGGTGGATGCCTGGAGATCCCCATGATCTGATGCAGGATTTAAACTGCTGTTGGGAAAGTGCAGGTTTGTATTAGAGAGAGATCAATAGATTTTTGTGGATGGCTTTCTTCGAGGTCAGTGGCAAGCACAGTTGCTTCACCGCTGACCACATAATTTAGCCCATTAAGTGAAGCATATAGCTTACAAATGTATATGGAAAAAAAATGTGCTTAAACTCAAATGTACAGTAATAGCCACTGGTCATGCAACTGAAATTAAACTCCAGTACAAATTTCTAATCCTGCAATCATTTACTGTTTGCTCCTTTGTGCAGGTTAAATGCCAGTGCTGGATTAGGGGATATCTTTTTGTGCAGCATTTGAAAGTTAATCACAGATTAACAAAGACAAACATGATTACTTAGATATAGAAGATTTGTTAAAAAGCAATTAGCTGTTATTTCAGACCCAGCCATTCTACTCTTCTCAATTACTGGGATCATCCTCATCAACCATCGATCAAAATCAATTTGACAAGTGCCTCTTATGTTTTTTTAAAAACAGAGCACAGTTTGAAATAAGACCTAAAGGAAGCTAAATATATTCAATAAAGATGTTGGTCCTCGTGTCCACTGTGCACTCCAGTCCTTGCAATGCCCACTAATCACATTCCAGTGTGGTGTGATTTAAAGATATCGAGCTAGTTTAGGTAGCAGGTGTGTCTTTCTCACAGGATCTCTCTGCTGTTCAATTGCATTGACTCCTGGTCTTTCCCTCCTCACTCACCTGTAATTAATGTGCACTGGTTAATTGGGGTATCTCCATTGCTTTAAAGTGACTGGAAGACTTAATTTTTGTGTTTTAAAATGAAGCAGAACAAGTCAGGCTTCCATTTTGTTAGATTTAAAGACCTTTATTTCATAGACTATCAGTGCATGATTTTTGACTCCTACAGGAACTGGTTTCCAGGGTATTGGGTTGGTGACTGTCAAAACATCACTGTGGGAAAAAAAGTGAGCATGGAGTGGAAATGAGAGGCAGCAAAGTTTCTGTTATAGTTTATCAAAATGAGGAACTTAAAAATAACCTATTGTTAGGACCTCCCGAAATAGGATATGGATGCAAGACACAAATATCAAGTCTGATATTTGTGAAAGCAAAAAGCTCTCTTTCCCATCACAGTGAACATTTCTGCTTTGCACCAAAGCTTTTTTTTCTGTTTAAAAGAAAACTACTAATCCATTTATATAAAAACTATTGCCTCTCAAATTACAGAATTGCAACCATGAATGTCATTGATTCTTTTTCCTTCTGACAACAGTCAAACTAGCACTGTAGGTAGTTCCATTAAACTCTCCACATCATCTGGACTCAGTTTAAGTAATGGATTAGATTAAAAGGATTTGGTTTAATTCATAATCTGTGTTGAATTTATCTGGTCTCAGCCGGGGCTAGTTTTTCCAACCCTCCCAATTAGCCTGGAATCTCCAGGAATGGAAAGTTACATTTCTTTGAAACTTTGGGGTGGGGGGTTGGTGAACAGGGGAAGCGGAATTAGAGTTCACATACACAGGACTTCTTGTGTGATCGCATCAGGATCTGGCAGCAAATCCTTCCTGTGGTCCTGTTTCACAATGGAGAACACATGATGTGCTGCAGTCAATGCTGCAGTGCAGTCTACATGGGGGAAACAGCATGGGCAGCACAAGTGAGGTTGCCAAGTCTGTTTCAAGTCCAAAATGGGACAAGGGGTGAGATGGAATTACAAAATATGTTAAGCCGCAAAGAAAAGGGCTGCAACTTGTGTGGTTTTACTTCGTTAAAGGTGCTATATAAATGTAAGTTATTGCTGTAGGTTTAAACAAAAACAGAATGAATTTCTGACAATATATCTTTAAAAAAACAATGATATGTTGTATAAAAAAACAAGACGTAACCACTGATCTACATTAATCATTTTATTTTCCCATTTAAAGCACTTGATAGAACTAGAAATCTTCAATACGTATTTGCTTAACTTAAGCAAACTTCAATGAACTAATATTCAGTCTAAAAATAGTTACGCACAAGCAGAGTCATCGACAGGGGATCCAACCTTTATGCTGTAGACGCGACAATTACAAACTGCAAGCAAATGCGATCAAAGGTCCAGGAATATATTATGTACGGCTAGAAAGAGTTCAACAGCAACTTTTCTATGAATAATTAAATTACAGATTTGGAGACTGCTACATTTGTCATCATTTAGCACTGTGATGCTTGATTAAGAGAAAGCTGAAACATGCAATGTTGAAATGTTTATCATTTTGATACTTCATTTCCTTCTTTAAAAAGATTCCACTTATCTCCAAGTAATAGTTAAAAAGTATATAAAGAATTAAATGTGGTTAACAAGGGAAAAGCTTACTGTGTCACTCTTCATAAAGAAATCAGTTTGTCCTTTGGAGTCGATGTAGACTCATTTCTAAATAGTAAAAAAGCCTGGTATTTGGAGCAGGATTTCTGACAGCAGCAACTTGTATTATTCTGGTCATCAAAATTGTGATTGTGTGGTTAATATATTTCAATTACAGTTTTGCACTAGGAATGTATCAATTAAATATGGGAACACACAGTGATTACCTACTGAAGTTTTACAATTCATCTCCACTTTTATTAGAATTGCATATCCAATTTCAAAAATCATTTAGTCGGCATATTTATACGGAAATCAATATGAAGAATCACTTAATTCAAGAGCATTTATTAAAATACTTTCTCAAAACAAACCAGTATATATAAATTTCTATACAGTGCATTAATACTATGTTACAAACATATGCAATCGCTTCCCGGTCCCCAGTTCTACAATCATTAAACTCACAGTCAGTGTGAAGCTCTGTCCAATAATGTTTTATGTTCCCATAACTTAGGACCAACCAATACAAATTCTCTAGACATGTGAAAGACTTCAGGTTAAATTTAACCAGGGCTGATTTGATTTATGTACTCCTGTATCTAAACCTTACATTTGCAACCAAAAGAAAATGTATGCATTACTCAACTGTAGCTTACTAAGTTCCAGTAATACTTGATCAATTCATATCATGCTCAACTGTTCCAATTATTATGTATATTATGTTTTGTACTAACTGAACTTTTAAACAAAAACATGCTGATCAACAAATTGAAAACTCCAAAACAATCCAGTTTTTTAAAAATATTTTATGTATAACAGTGCACATATAGCTGAAATTTTAAGGGACAGCAAAAGAAAAGGTCAGAACTGAGATGAGAAGTTTATTACAGAAACTATGTCTAGATATAAAGGATTCAAGAGATAACAAACTGTTGACAATTGCATTCTACTCCAGTTCAATTTTTTATATTAAGAGTGTGAGCAGATCTTTCGTGATGCCAATCACGCAATTTCGTATAGCGCGGGCTCTGCAGTTCGGTGATAAACTTTTCTCTGTGGAGGATAAGAGAGGAAGATGAGAAGATAAAAAGGAGAGCAAAATGACAGATTTAGAAGGTTCAGAAAAAGCCTCAATATTTCTCAATTTTAATCCTTCATTTAGGTCTCAGAGATCAGACTTCTGGATATAAACATAGTATTGGTTTGTTGCCAGTGTACCTTCATACCACTGAAGGGACTACTTTAAAGAAATGTCAAAGCAGCTCAAATAAAATGTTGGACTATGCAACAAGTTAAAGACATTCTGAGAGTCAAACTCATGCAAAAGTGATAACATTTATTTTTCGGCTAGGGACAAACAGTTCAGCTAAATCTGGAAAGTAGCTCTGCTGATACCAGACAAACATACTGCAGTTGCAATTAAAGCAACCAATAGAATTACTATAAATGAATGTAAAGAAAAAGTAACTTATGAATGGGCCATTACTAAGTCAGAGTAGAAATATCCACTTGATCATGATTTCAATAAAACATATTAAGTGAAATTTAGGTTAGGAAAGTATGGTTTGTAACTTTAGCAGTTAGGATGAACCTGAATCCAAACTTTGTGTGCGCACATACATCTGGAGCATATTTTCTTAATAAATTACAAGATCAGTTCACCAGTTTACTCTTTGGGAAACCTGCAATCTTTTTCTGGACATTAAAGAAGGCCCCCCAGCTCCTTCTGGCTCCACCAAAATATAACTTACAGAAACTTTAGTAGCCGTTATTTTAGACTGTCTTCAGCAGTCCCTTTAAGGGCCACTGGCTAAGTTGCTGAAGACCTGGCATAACTGGACAAAGCTTGTGCAACCTGACTCTGCTCATTTGTACTTGAATTTTGCATCAGAATTCTACAACTAACAGGATCCAATCTGCATAGTAAAGTAACCTTGCGCAGGTTTGAGTTGGGCAAACTAAATATGGCTTCAAATGAGCCTTAGATATTATGGACTAGCCAAAACACACACGCTCCCCTCTCCCACCTCCATTTTCAACTCATGGCTACCTATTTTTCAAGTGCAAAACAGATGGCCACAAGGTGAATTTCTCCCCAAAAATTACAGCAATTATTGCTTTCCAAAACTTAGATTCATTTTCAGAATACTCCTGACCTACCTTGTTTGCTCTATGATTGGGGGATCATTTAACTCCCTAAATGTTTGTTATATCTTTTGGCCTTCAATTGTATGTCACTTGATAAACAAATCACCGTATTCAACAACTACTCCTTTGTACTTTTGACTCCTTAATATTGAATAAGTCACTCAGCAGGTTTTGCTCATACCAACCAGGGCAAGGAACAAAGACATGGCAGCCAAATTTAAACAAGACTTTTATTCTATAAAATTTTCATTCACAGCTCTTCACATGCATAGGGTGGAAAATTCAACTTCAAGCGGGACGTAAAACTGGTGGTATCAGATTACCAGCCTGTTATACACCCTGTCTGATTTTCTTTTCCAGTGTAGTCAATAAAAGGGAAAATGGATTGCTGATCAGATAATTTTATACCCCTGAATTTGAAAATTCCAGTCTTATTTTTTCTCTTCTGTTGCTGGATATTATTCAATAAACTTTTCTAGTCTTCAAATAAAGAAAAAAGTGATTAATGCTTCACTTATCCTTACAAAAGAATAAATCTATATAAAAAGGGAATAAACATCCTTCAATAAGAATAATTAAATGGGAAAAGAGGAAAGAAATTTCTATTTGCCATTGTTGCAAAACTGTAAAAATATCTACAATGAATGAGTTTACAATTTTGCTGCAAGGAGTAAAGAGAGAAAACTTTCCACATTACCATTTCAGGACAGAGCACCTAAATGCAAGCTATGATGTATAGTTGACAGATTCTACGGTTTCATCTTTGCTTGGGTCACAGAGCTGCTCATAATTTTATAAGCTCAGTTATGAAAGCAATATTTAGGATTGAATGCAAAGAATCTAATCTTCACTCAGATGATTTTCAAAATGACGTAAAATGCCATCTAAAGAAAGGCAAGATGCATTTCACAAAATATAACGAGTATTGAAGTGACTTGTTAAACTTTTCCTCCTGTACGAAGAAATTTTTAAGCAGGTATATAATTACTGTGATGACTCGTTACTATAACTAGATGTAAGTTACAATACACCAGTCAATTACATATGGTAATACACATGGGAGAGGTAAGACTATATATGTCATCTAGGTGAAGCAAGGTTAGAGAGCAGGGAATAATTGGAACTGGTATGCAGATATAACTTAGCACTTATTTTAAAGTTAAACATTTTGTCCTTTTTTTAATATTTATAATGGCAACTACTGATATGCCTCCACTGGCAGTAGGGTGTAATTACAATGTGACAATCTTACATAGTTTTCACTGTAAATACAAAATAGAAATTTATAATGGGAAAGTTAACAGAAAGTATGTACAAATGCAAGATTTTCAATACGATATATAAAAGTTGCCTAGAGTATATCACTCTTAAAGTGCCAAAAAATTGGTTTTCAACCAACCCTAATGTTTAATTGAATACATTATACTTATTTTCTGTAAGCAAGAGCATCACTCTTTTCTCTTTCACATCTTACCTTGCCCTTTTAACAACTTCATCATCCGGATCTCGCACTGAAATTAGTTGGAAAGAATAAGGGATGCTCAATTAATAGCATGTGCCATTTCAAAATCAAAAACACGCACAAAAATAGTTATGTTTTCTTATTTTCACCTCTAACTAGTTACAAATACATTGAAATAATGGGCTGAGTTTTACGAGCCTCTCTAGGTCGGAGGTCATCGCGGGGGGCCTGTAAAACTCTGCCAGGAGAGGCCTGCCTCGACCCCCAACGTAGAGAAGGCCCTGCTGCATCTTGCCAGCGGCGGCAGGGCCTTGGTGTGGCCACCCCGCCACCTCATTAAAATATGGAAACTAGAAACATTAACATGTAAATGAACTTACGCACAGGTGCCATTTTTAAAGGGCTTCAAGCCCTTCATGAGAGATGTGCCTCTTTAAAGGGAAATGACCTTTTCAATTTTTTTTTTAATTAAAAAGCAACAGCAGGAGGCCCTTTCCCACCCCTCCAATGATTGTTTTAAATGCCAATCTGACAGACATTAATTTTATTCCCACCCTGAAATTTCCATCCAACCTCGTCACTTTTGCACTTCAACCCCTTCCCACCATCCCCACAGCCAATAAAAAATGTTTCTCCCGCTCCCCTCCCCCTGCCCTGATCATTTTAGTCCTCCATCCTCTCCACCAGCTTCTCGCCTCGGAAGTTCCGAAGGCGCGAGAGTTGCAATCGGCGGCGGTATAAGCGGCGTGGGATGGCCGCCAGCGGCAGGAAGTTCATTTACATGTTATTGTTTCTAATTTCCATATTTTAATAAAAAGGTGGCTGCATCAAGGTTCCGCTGCCGCCGCAAAAATGCGGTGGGCCTTCTCGACATTAGAGGCCGAGGCGGGCCTCTCCCGGCAGAATTCTATGGGACACCTCCCACGCCACGACCCCATCAAGGTCCTCGTAAAATTCCAGCACATTGTTTTCATGCTCACAGATTGAATTTTCCGACATAATTGCTGTTTTGCACAAGAAAAATTGTTCACATCTTTAATGTAACCTGTTTATTTCAGTTCCATGTAAGTACCGTTCTAAAAAAGAGCTAACTAAGTTGTATCTCATGCAATTGAGAAGCAAAAAGTTTACACCGGAGCACAAGTCAGATTTCTAGACCATGAAACCTAGTGGATAGTGTAAATTATACATTGCTTACTGCAAACATCTGTATGCAATATTCACACACTCCACAGTGAAAACTGACTTCTGATTGGAAGGAAACCATGATTATATCCTTGCCCATTTCTCAGGTTCTAAAGTGAACTAACTTTTGGCAAAAATAAATTGCTCCCAACTTAAATTCTAGCCACAATTCTAGAAACAGTTATTTTTCAACATTCAACAGGAAATTCCTCATCTGCAATTCTATTTTGTTTAGATTTCTACCCCGGAAAAATTGTGACCATCAACATATGTGCATTACGATGATTATTTAGAACCACAAATCAGTTTATAATCTTCATAACTGATGCACCAAAAGACTTGATGTTCCTCAATCTTTCAATTTTCTTCAAATACCACCATGGGATCGTTTACATTCACCTGGGAGAGCAGCTGAGGCTTTTTATAACATCTCAAATACTGACCTTCAACATAAAAGCTAGTGATGGAAAAGGGGTTTGAGTCGAATTAATTTATTTTGCAACTGTTATTGAAGGTGCTAATTTAAACCCTTAATTGCTCAATGCTTTTGTTACCTCCGATCTCAATTGTGTCAATGCCTTTATCAGTCTCAAGCTCTGCCCTATGCAACTCGAACTCATCTGAAACGCAGCTACCCACATATGTTGTTCAACAGTCCAACTTGGCCATCACCCCCACCTTCATCAATGTCCACTAATTGCCGCTTTGAATTCCATTCCCTTCATGGCTTTACTCTAACCTATCTCTGCAATTTACTCCAGATTTGCAGCCAAGCATATTCTCTTTGATATTCTGACTGTGGCCTCTTCCTACTTTGCCCTTGCCAGCAATGCAGAGACTTCAGCCACCCTGTCCATACTTTCAAACTCCCTCCCTAAACCGATCTACTTCAACTTTCTCCACGTCATTTCAAATTCTCTTCACAAGATGCGATGTAGCTGCTGAAGATTTAGTGTATGAAAGTGGATGCTAACCTTTCTGATGAATGTAGTGGTAAGAGAAGCTTTGTATTAATGTTTTAAGAAAAAGAATCAACAGTCCATTTGACATGCATGTTTGTTATGTCATTGCGTGTTAATGGTACCATTGCACTTACTGAAATCTGTGCCTGTCAGCTGAGCAAGGATACGAAAAGAGCGGGACTGGGTTGTTCCTGTTTTTGGCTGCCAATCCTCAGTGTCCTCCATCAGTCGCTTCTTACTGGCATCATTGGGGATGATAACACGATGATCAACCCTGGTAGAATGCCTATATTATGTGTTTGTTGGGCGTTAAAAGAAAAGGAGACAGACAGAAGAGAGAAAGAAAGAGAGTGTGTGAAAGTAAAAAGGAAGAATTTGCATTTATATAGTGCATTTTATGATCTCCGGACATCTCAAAGTAAGTCACAGCCAATAAAGTACTTTTGATGCGAGTCACTGCTGTGCAGGGAAAAGCGCCAGCTATTTTCACACAGCTTGGTCCTGCGAACAGCAGTGAGATAATTACGAGATAAGCTGTTTTTAGTGATGTTGGCTGAGGGGTAAATGTTGACTAGATCAGAGGAATTCCCCTGCTCTTCTTTGAATAGTGCTATGGGATCTTTTACATCAAACTGAGAGAGCAGCTAGGGCTTTTTATAACATTTCATCTGAAAAAGACAGCACTGCCTACAGTGTTAGCCTAGATTATCTGTTCAAGTCTCTGGAGTGGGGCTTGAACTCAGAACCTTTTGCTTCAGAGGCAAAAATGCCATCACTGACCCAAAGCTGACATCTAAACCTTCAGAAAAATCCTGTAAGTACTCTAAACTGCAACTACTGCCAAGGGCAGAAAGGCTACATTCAGCAATTACCATGTAGGAAGAAGCTCTGAAATTCTACAATGTATTTAGTCTGTTACAGAATAATTTTCTCAAAAAAAAAATCATCACTAGCCATCTCATCATTAGTGCAGAAAAAAAGAGAGAACACAGACACAAGAGGACATCAGAAATGTATAAAATTATGTTCTATTTATAGGTCCTCCAAAATCACAGGCATCAGCAGTAAACTATTCGAGAAAAAAATGTCACACCAGCCAACTAGAGGCCAGGTGACACTAACCAAAAACTTCTGCACACAAGTTCAGTGATGGACTTTGGGTTTCGTACCACTATTGTTATTCCAAAGCATTTTCCCTTTCTATGGCTCATTTCCACTTGGTATTTAATTTCAAAGTTTAAAACTGGAAAATAATCTTTTACACTGAGCTTGTTAGGTAGAAAAGAGAAGCAGAGCCATCAGAGCTCCATACCAGAACATACAGGAATCAGGAGAAATTAGAATGATGTATACAAATGCAAACACAAGACTACCAATCTAGGCAACAGCTTTTTATGAGAGCTCGAGATGGTACTGGGAGTATCATTCCGCATCTTGCCAACAGGTCACATCATTTAGAAGTTTATCAAATTTTCAAGTTAGTTATTTTGGCAATATAACATTCAGGGTATATTTCTCAAAGTGAAAGTGAAAGGATGCAAATGACATTAACACCATGCATTTCAATTGAGTAACTTTACAACATTGTGTGCCTCTGTTTACATCAACTCCATCTGCTATTTGATCTCACCTCACTAAATAGGTGTTGAAGGATCAAAATGGTTAAGACTACATTTATTGTTCCTGATGTCTCAATGCACCATTAAGTCATGCAGATCAAGAAGCCATTTATGGTCAAAATAAAAGGTTCTTGAGCTAGAGGTGTATTTCTCTGCAATACTAAAAAAAAACATTTTTGTACAGTGCATTCTGAATGCACATTAAACTAACAAGTTTTATAGTTCAGTGCGTGGCCAATTGTAGTTTATAAATATATACTGGGGAAGATTTTTTTTTCCAGGTGTCACATGACAAAGATGGTGTGACTTATGGCAACTTCTCAGCTGAAAGCTACTTGGAGAGGGAAAAAGGGTAAAATAAGGAATCAAAGGTATGAGGCAAAAATAAATAAAAACGAGCAAGCCAACCAGGGTATTCAGTTTAGTCAAGTTTGTATTGATCAAAGATATAGGACTGAACACAAGGCACAAGCTGCTTAAAAATAAAAATCAACATTATTTCAAACAAGTTAGTGGGAAAGTAAAGGCTGGCTATTTGGATTTTCCAGTCAAAAGATCAACTTCTGCCATTGGAAAGGAAAGTCAAATTTATCCAAGCTCAAACTATGCTAAGATTTGCACTGATTGTAGCAAAAACTTTCAAACAGCAACATGCCAAAATTAAGAAATGCACAGTCGCCCAATAGCTACTTTTCACTTTTTAATAAATCCTCACCATCTACATTTGACACAAAGGCAGGAGATTTAAAGCCAGACATCCTCAGGACTCTCAGGTTTCATGCTGTCTCTGCTTACCTAGAGTCGCCAAGATCATAAAGCATTTCTTCATCGCGAAGAACATGAATCTTGGGACGATTCACAGATTTATCCTCATTTTCACTGAGTGCATTGCAGTACAAAAATCAAGGTTAGAATAAATTATAGAACAAGCAATGGGAAAAGGAGGTTAATAGAAAATGAAGTAAATAGAGGAAGTACTAAAAAAAAAACTATGATTGAGAACAGCTAAGTGCTTTGTGATAAAACTGAGAACAAAACTTCACTAAATTATCACAGTCAGCAACAGTACTAGCAGGGCTTGCAATATGCATATTTTAAATGTCAATTTTCAAATAGAGTTGGGAAATTAGATTTTTAGCTTATGAATATATGGAAAGGTATAGAGCACTCTCAACAAAATACTACTTACAAGCAATAATTAAAAACACACAAAAAGGTAACTTTTCTCCTTTGCGTGTGTTTCAATATAAAAAACGAATAGGTTTACAGACAACCAGGTTAAAGATGATGTACTATTGAAGTCTTGCAAGATATTCTACTTACATTTAGAAAAAGGGAGGTGTAAACCTTGTTCATGGTTGATTTCTTGAAACAATGTTAGTTCTAAATGATTTTAAATAGTCACATTTCACACTGCAGCAGATAATGCATCCAGTGCAGAATGAACTCACCTTGTTCAGGAACTTAGATTGCTTGAAAATATCCAAATAGCCAAAATATCCTATAACTATCAAATAGTCAACTACCCATTAAAATCAACAATTTCCTATAATATAGAAAGCATCCAAATCCAAACAAAAAGGAGACAAAAATGTATTAGAGGTAGCCTGGAAAGTGGCCTAAGGCATGGTTCAAAAGACAAGTGTTTTGAAAGAATGGAGATGTAGCAAAATGGAAGTTTGGGGAGAAAGTTCCGAAAAAAGCATATGGCCAAGAAAATTCTGTCACTGAAGATGGACCCAAAGGGAGGGAAAAATAACAGAAGGAGGGGGAAATGCAAAGGAGGATACATTATGGCACATTAGGATGGAGGAGGTTACAAGGACTGAGATGGTAGAGGGATCTTAAAATGAGGATTTTGAGGGGTACTTGCAGCCAAATAGAGGTGGTGTGGTTAAGTATGATAGCCAAGTTGAAGTTAGCGAGAGATAAAATGTGGCAGCAGACTTATGGGCAAGCTGAAGTTTATGTAAGGTGACCCTCAGGACAATGTCAAAGTATTAAAGTCATCAAGTAGGGAAGTAGAAGATGTGAATGACGATTTCCGTGCAGAAGAAGCGAGGTAAGATTAGATATGACCAATCTTGTGAAAGTGGAAATAGACACCTTGATAATCAAGTTTAAATTTGGCTTATTGTCAAACTGAGTTTTCACATAGATGGGTTCCATCAGAGTAAGCAATTGAGGAGACAACAGAATCATGGGTTGGATGTAGGTTTTTGATGGGAGATAAACAGAATGGCTTCAGGCTTGCCACAGGTGGCTTTACTCTTGGAGTTTTCTTCAATTCAATTCTGACAAGTCTTTCACGACAATATTGAACAAGCAGTCAGACAACACAGTGGTGGTTGTAGACATGAGATTGGTAGTAAAGAGATAAAGTTTGGAAATGCTGGCTTAAAGAAGATTTATGGATGATGTTGCTGAGGATAAAGCATGTGGACAAGGACTAGAAGGAGGTCAAGATGAAATCTTCGGGCATTTCTGAGGTAACCATGGAGGTGGGAGGGGAAGCCATTGGAGCAGATGAGCTTAGAATGTGATAAATAGGAGCGGAGCCAAGTGAGGGCTGTGCCACAGAGGAGGTCTGTGGGGGAAAGATGAATGAGTATCGAATGATTGACTGTTGAATGCTGGAGAGAGGTCAAGGAGAAACGGGGAACACAGCACTATGGTCACAATCACAAAAGGATGCAACTTATTATTTTTTTTTATTTGCTCATGGGATGTGAGCGTCGCTGACTAGATCAACATTTGTTGCCCATCCCTACCTGCCCTTGAGAAAGTGGTGGTGAGCCACCTTCTTGAACCGCTGCAGTGCATGTGATGTAGGTACACTCACAGTGCTGTTAGGCAGGGAGTTCCAGGTTTTTGACCCAGCAAGTTACACTCAAAATACAAAACCCTTAATATTTAATAATCCTTTTGCAAGAGCAAAGTGGAAGATGTTATAATCTTGTTCAGAGCAGAATAAACTCAATATTGGTATTTTTTAAACAAACTAATGTAGAACAAAATGCCCCTATTAGACTGAAGTTACTTTAAATTTTCCAGAAACACACAGAAGGGTGCAAAGCTTTTGAACTGTGCTATGACAAACCTATTTACGATAGCGACGTTTAAGAGGCATCTTGACAAATACATGAATAGGATGGGAATAGAGGGATATGGACCCCGGAGGTGCAGAAGGTTTTAGTTTAGATAGGGATCATGATTAGCGCAGGCTTGGAGGGCCGAATGGCCTGTTCTTTGTTCTTTTATAGTGTAAAGGTTTTCATGATGCTAGGAAATGGTGTTCAAACTATATGCAATACAATAACATTTGTTATTCTGCACATTCCATCACAATTTATTTATCTACAGTGCTTTCAAGATTGTTACTACTTCCCTGACCTTCAATGTTCAATACCTCCTCTTTACACTACAAAGAAGTTTTTGTTTGCACTAATTGTCCTATACACTATGTGGACTAATTATCAGTAACCAAGGTAGGATGTACCAGAGCAGAAAAATCTTGAATTTGTAATACATTAAGAAAAACAAGAATTTTTTTGTTCACAGCATTGCGCTGTGTATGATTTACCAATGGGAACAACTTAAAGGAAGCTTAATTTGTGCCAGTTCTTAAAAAGAACGGATATATTTATAGTACCTTTATTCGATTTAAAAAAAAACATTTTACAACACTTTCTTTGGGGACATTTTTAATGTTTATGTGGAACCTAAAATAACAGTAGTGTTTTTAAGTCACTAAATATTCAACTGTAATTGAAGCATTTGCAAGAACAAAAAGAAAAAGTTGGAATAAAGAGAGAGAGCACAAAAAAAAAATAAAAAACTTGGAGTCCAGGGAGTGATGAGGCAGTCAACTGCAAATAATGATGATGGTTGGTTCTGAAGCACATCAGATATAATATTTCATGGTTAAAGTGGTACTCAATGAAAGGAGGCATACCAGGAACATCTGCAGTGACCAGAGCCAGATAACTCACACCTATCATTATGCCAACCACATTTGTAGACCTTATTACACCTTTTTTTTCAAAAAGCCTTTATCTTCCGGAAGATAAAGGATAAGTGGTGGGAAGAGAAAGCCCGAGCAATCAAACAATATGCTGACAATCATGACATGCAAAGTTTTTTTGAAACCACCAGAGCCATCTGGAGACCAAACGGACAAAATCCCCTTTGCTCACAGGATGGTGTCTCTCTTCTTAAGGATGATAATGTCATCTGTCAATGCTGGAAAGAATATTTTCAACAACTCCTCAACCGTGAATCCATTGTGGCAGCTAATACTCTCTAGGCTATCCCCCAGTTTCTTGTGGTAGAATCCATGGATGAACCACCATCGATGGGAAAGCTGCAACAAGCAATCAAATGGATGAAAAACAACAAAGTCTCCAGCTATGATGGTATTCCAGCTGTGTTTTCAAAGCTTGTGGGCTTTTGCTCACTTCAAGACTCCATGCACTCATCTCACGGATTTGGGAGGAAAACGAACTCCCAACCCCCCCACTTCAGGAATGCGACAATTGTAACTATCTTCAAGAAGGGAGATAAATCATGCTGTGGACACTATCAAGATATTTCCCTCTTGTCCATAGCAGGGAAAATCTTGACATGCCATTCTCCTGAATCGCCTGCTTCCTGTGGCTGAGGAAATTCTCCCAGAGACAGTGTGGCTTTAGACCTTCCAGAGGAATCTCCAACATAGTGTTTGTTGCGTGACAAATCCAGAAAAAATGTCAAGAACATCACCAGGAATTCTTCATTGCATTCATCAACCTGACCAAAGTATTTGACTCAGTAAATCGCGAAGCTCAGTGGATTGTGCTCCAAAGATTTGGATGTCCAAGAAATTGCAACACAATCCTACAATTGCTCCATGATAATATTACTGCAACAGTCTTGAGTGGGCGATCTGAAATAAACACCTTCAAAATCCAGACCAGGGTCAAGCATGGCTGTGTGACAGCCCCCATACGACTTACTATGTACCTGAGTGGCTATTCACCTTGTGAAAGATCAGTTGCCCTCTGGTCTGAGTATTAAATACTGCCTAGATGGAAAACTCTAACCTCAGTCACCTCCGTGCCAAAACTAAACTGACTACCATAGACATACATGATCTACAGTTTGTGGATGACTGCATTGTCGTTGATCACCCTGCACCAGATTTGCAAGCTGCTCTCGATCTCTTCAATTCTGCATACAAGAGAATGTTGCCAAAACAAAACTCATGTATCAACCCACATCTGGTCAGCCAAATATTCCATCTTCCATATGTTGAAGGAGACACTTTGGTATATGTTGAGCACTTCCCATACATTGGCAGCCACCTCTCTCAAAGGCCATCATTGATGAGGAGATCCAACACCGGATCAGCTGCGCCAGCTCAGCCTTCTATAAACTACAGCAATGAGTGTTTGACAACAAAGACCTCTGTAAGTCAACATAAGTCCTAATGTACAGAGCATTTGTTATCACCACACTCCTGTATTGCAGAGAGACTTAGACTGCGCATCAGCTATACATAAGTGCGCTAGAGAAATTCCATCAGCAATGCCTCCTCCGCATCCTCTGGATTCAATGGGAGGACCATCGAACAAACGCTAGAGTCCTTCTTGAAGACCGCTCCAAACATTCAGGCAAAACTCCTGTAAAACCATCTTCGACGGACTGGATATTGTGTCCGGATGGTTGAAAACGGTCTCCCCTGCCAGGTCATATTTTCTCAACTCTCAAATGGCCAGCGTTCCAGGGGAGGGCAAAGAAAATGCTTCAAAGACACTTTGAAGCTCTCTTTAAAGCACGGCAGCGTTGACATTGATGACTGGGAGGAACTTGCTGCCAATCATTCAAAATGGCGACAACTTGTCCATCAAGCTGCATCATGCCTCAATGATGAGGCAGAGCAGCAGCAGCGAAGGAAAGAAAAGGAAGCAAATCCTGCACTCCAGATTCCACTATGTCGTGGAACATCCTTCCTTGTGCCCAAAGATCTGCTGATTAAGAATCGGCCTGTTCAATCACCTGAAGACCAATAGCAGAAACTAGCGACCCTGAATAGACGTCATCCTCGAATTGAGGGACAGCCGCTGATGATGGCTACCTGACAATAGCATTAGAGTAACAGGCTTCTGGTCCATAGAGTGCCAGTTGTAGTGATGTGCCATCTGCTCCAAGGAAACCAGAGCCTTAACCTTAAGGATGAGACTTCCATGTCCTGTCTTAGCTCAACCTTTCGTCCTCTATCACCTATCAAGCTAAGATAGGGATCAACTGCAACATCAGTCAATGTGCAGGCCACATACATATTAAACATGTGGCTGATGCATCATTTAGTATTTTTACTTCCTAACCCAAACAGCAGCAGCAACAGCTGAATGTCTCACTATCACAATAATACTGCAATTTCCAAAGTAGAGGGGTCACTGATCGCAGGCATCAGTTACCTGCTCTTTCTTTACTATACTGTTTGGTGCTCCGCACCTGTACACTGTAGTTTACCCATTACTACCAATTCCAGCTCAGTATTTGCACCCCTTGGATGTGTATACCTCTGTTCATACTTATAAACATTGATTTACGTCACAGGACGGGAGGGATTTGCCTTGTTCTGGACTACTGAAAGTAATATCAAGCTGCTTTTTCTGCCTTTCAAAGACAGAAAAGGAAATAGTCCAGGCTTCCAGATGAAGCTCAGATGCTAACTGTGTGATGTTTGTGTGGTTGTCTGAATGCTAATGTGGTGGAGATTGAGATGAAAAAACCAGACACAAAAGGTAGGAGCAAGAGTCCTGAAGTTTCACCCCCTCAGACTATTTCCATGCTCTTAACAAAATTGAGGCTCATGGAAGAGGAGGGTCAGTGTCCAAATTGGATTTTTAAAAAAATTGGCTCAAGGACAGAAAACAACAAATTGTAGTAAATAAAAACAAGAAATGCTGGAACCACTCAGCAGGTCTGGCAGCATCTGTGGAAAGAGCAGAGTTAACGTTTCGGGTCAGTGACCCTTCTTCGGAACTGACAAATATTAAAAATGTCACTGGCTATAAGCAAGTGAGGTGGGGGTGGGGCAAGAGGTAACAAAGGAGAATTGGACAAGGCCACATAGCTGACCAAAAGGTCATGGAGCAAAGGCAAACAATATGTTAATGGTGTGTTGAAAGACAAAGCATTAGTACAGAATAGGTGTTAACGGACTGAATATTGAACAGCAGCAAGTGCAAACATGAAAAAAAAATTGTAGTAAATGGTTGTTTTTCAGACTGCAGGATGGTGGTGTTCCCCAAGGGTCAGTGCTAGGACCACTGCGTTTTTGCTAAATATAAATGACTTGGATCTTGGAATACAGAGTAGAATCTCAAAATTTACCAAAGACACCAATCTTGGAGGTGAGGCAAACAGTGAGGAAGATATGAACTGCTTGCAACAGAACATAGATAGGGTAGCAGAATGGGCAGAGAGGTGGCAAATGGACTTTAATACTGACAAGTGCGAGGTGATGCATTTTGGTAGAAGGAATGGTGGGGGGGGGGGGCGGGGAAGGGAAGAGGTAATATATACATAATGGCATAGTTCTAAAGTGTGCAGGAACATAGGGACCTGGGGGTGTATGTGCATCAATCTTTGAAGGTGGCAAAACATACTGAGTGGTTAGTAAAGCATATGGGATCTTGGCTTCGTAAATAGAAGCATTGAGTACAAAAGCAGGGAAGTTATGTTGAACCTTTATAAAAGCTCTGGTCAGGCCCCAACTGGTGTACTGGTCCAGTCTGGTCACCACACTTAAGGAAGGATGCAAGGGTCCTTGAGAGGGTGCAGAGGAGATTTACCAGAATGATTCCAGGGATGGGGGATTTTGGTTACAGGATTAGGTTGGAAAAGCTGGGGTTGTTCTCATTAGAACAAGTGAGATTTTTAATAGAAATGTACAAGATTATGACAAGCTTAGATAAATTAGACAAGGAAAATCCAGTTTCCATTAAATAATGGTACAAGGATTAGCAGACACAGATTGAAGGTTTTGAGCGACAGATGCAGGGGAATATGAAGAACTTGTTCTTTGCAGTGGAAGTCGTTGTCCACGACGGGTGGTAGAAGCAGAGACAATCAATGACTTCAAAAGGAAATTGTATGGCCACTTGAAGGAAATAGACTTGCAGGGCTACAAAGAGAGCGTGCAGGAGAATTGTATGAACTGAATGGGTGGATTTTATGCTCTCCCCTGCCCCAGGTTTGGAGAGCATAAAATTGTGGGAGACGGTGGCGGGGGTTGCCTCCATCGAAATTTAGTCCGGGATCCGCCAATTGAGGCCATTAACTGGGTAATTAATCCCCAATTAAGGGTCCCTTCCTGTCGCAGCTGCAATTACCCATGTGGTATGCTGTCCTGTTGCCACACAGGAAGCATGGCATGAAAAACCATGCGGGCTGCCTCCCGGCTTTTTGCGGGGGGGGGCCCTCATTCAAAGGCACTTCGTGCTTGAACAAGGGTCCCGGCATCGGGAAGGAGAGGGCCACTCCCCTGCTATTGCAACTGAGCACCCCTCCCCCATGACACCCACCCTGTGAGACCCCTCCTGCCCTAAGCTACCCGAGACTTGGATCCAGCAACGGCCTCTAATTAACCGGCAGCTCTCCAAGGGTGGGACTTGTGACAGGATCCGAAATCCTACAGAAGGTCCGCCGCTGTCCACTTAAGTGCCTGATTGGCCACCAACTCAGCGGGCCTTCCAGAGAGGAGGTGATGCGGGAATCTCCGTGTTGGTTTTCCCCGATGTCAAGACCCCTGCCGCCAGTATAAAAATCCCCGCAATAGCTGCGTGGAGAACTGGTATGGACATAATGGACCGAATGGCCTCCTTCTGTGCCGTAGATGAATATGACTCTAAATGCAATCATCTCCAGAATGACCTCCTTAAAGACAAACTAGAGCATCCAATTTGAGCCCTCCTCCAATTCAGATATATTCACTTGTATTGTGTATCATTTTGCTATCTAAGTAGAGAAGTACATGAGTTAGGAAGTGGTTTGACCAAAAACTCGGTTGAAGAAATGAGTTTTAAGAAGTGAACGGACATCAGATTAGGGAGGAAATTCCAGAGAATAGGACAACACAGCTGAAGGCTCTACCAAAAATGGTGAAGAGAAGGAAGACCAGGCGGCATGAGAATCAGAGGACCAGGGCGCATGGGAGGGGATGCAAGATTGCAGAAAGCTGTAACGTTAAAGGTAGAGTTGGGCAAGGTGATGGAAGAATTAATAGACGAGGACAAAGTTTTTAAATTGTGTTGAGAAACAGAAAGCCAATGTGGGTTAGGGAAGCTATGCAAGCAGGGTTTTGGATGAGTTGAAATTGGTAGAAGGTGGGAGGTTAGGATGCTAGCAAAGGTCGTTGGAGAAATAGTTGAAGGCTGATGATGATAGAAGGTGGCAGGAGGAGCCAAATAGGGTTGGAGGGGGCTGATGTTTCAAAAAGGTGTAAATAAACTGACTTAGCAATGAAGGGCATATGGAGTTTGTAGTTCAGCTCTGGATTGAACAATATGTCAGCAAAACTCTGTCTGGTTCAGCCTGAGCAAACAATCAGTAAGCAAGGAGTGAATGGTCTGTTGAAGGTCAAAAATTATGGCTTCAATCATCGAATCTCCAATTGGAGGAAACATGGCTCATCTGCAACTCATAAGGCACTTGAGTGACACTAAGTTGAGACATTGAGAAAAATGGAGAAGAGCTAGGACTTGCTATCATCAGCATACATATAGAAGCTTATTCCATGCTTGTGGACAATGAGCAATGACACAACTGCAAGGTTGTGACAGAGCTAGACATGGGCCAGCAGAAATTCTGGGGCCAGCTGACAGAAAAATTAGTGTTGGGTTCTCTTACCATGGCAACTTCCATAAGTCAAGCCATCTTCTTCCACATTTATTTCAAGCTCATACAAATCTGGCCACAACATTAACTCGAACTGCCACCTCTTGTCAAGGCAGGGTGCCCTGGAGCACCAAATAAGTAATCCTCCTTGCATTCACCTCATGCAGTGACCCTTTCTCATTATCAGACAAAACAGGGAGATTTCAGCATTCTGCCCAGTGCCCTGGCTCCATGAGGTTTTGCCTTTAATTCTTTATTTGACAGTCTATTCTACCCTTCGCTGCCTCCAACCCCCAATTCCTCCCCAGATACAGGCAGCTTTAAAAGTTGCTTTGTTACTTTGAAAAGCTCATTCCACACTCAAATTATCTTGTCTCCTTTGAAGAAATTCCAATACCAGGCCCATTCCAAGCAACGAACTTGCTAAGCAGAGATAATTGGGTCCAACCTATATCAGTATATTAAGACTTCTACACACATTACTGTTCGAGTACTGAATTTTAGTAGCTACATAAATTATATGCAGTATTTCAATTTGAAATCTAAAATGTTTCCTTATGAACACTGAGCAAACCGTTACAAAAGGCAGCGAATTTGATTAAAAAAATTAAAACAGTGCAAATACTCTTAGTACAGTACTCAAAGAGTTAAACAAACCAGGTAGTATCTTTGTGGAGTATAATAAAAGCTTTATCCCTGAAGAAATAGTAAATATCTGTACTTTTAGTTTTGTTACAGAAAAGCCTATAAGTTACTATCCTAGTGTATTGCTGCAGTAATTTATATTTGAGTACAACCATTAATGGCTTTAAGTTTTATCACTTAAGGCTGCAACGGCTTTGTATATTTTAAGTTATCTTCGTGTGTGTGTGTGTGTGTGTGTGTGTGTGTGTGTGTGTGTGTGTGTGTGTGTGTGTGTGTGTGTGTGTGTGTGTGTGTAGAAGAATCAGGTGCTATTCAAGTCGGTGATCTCTTCTTACTAGAAGGAATTACAACATGCCACCCATATCAATAAATGCAAAGAAAGAAATGTACTAACTTGATTAGGGTTTCCACCTAAAGAAAAAGAAAGAAAGAAAGGTATAAGATGAGTTAAGTATGAAGTATAGCCAACAGATAAAGCTTACCAAAAAGAAACAAAAAAAGAAAGTGGCAGTGCAAATAAAAAGAGACAAAGCTTTAAGTAGACAGATGGAAGAAGGATCTGCGAACTGGAGGAGGAAGACAGTCAAGAATAATTCTGTATCAATAGTTGATGAATATCAAAATTATTCTAACTTCCAGCTTTGCTGAAAGGGTACGTTGCCTTTAAGTTTTTTTTATTTTCATAGCTTGTGACTGAATTTCAGATATCCTTTTCACATCGGTTTGCATCACCACGTGTGTTAAACATTAGTGAAAAATCAATGAAACAAAAGTATGCATTTCCACTTTGTGATGCAGGAAAAAATAATCAGAAAAAATAGTGTCTTCTCTACCCATAAGATTAACAGATGGTACAAAATTCTAAATACTCTGCTATTATAAACATCCTGAGGCACACAGACTTGTGATACCACTTGACTAATTAGACAGGTCTGTTGACTACATGTATGAAAAAGTTACATACCGGAACATCCTGTATTTCCCTCCTTCACACAGACCATGCATCATAATTCAGGAGAAAAAAAATATTTTTTTCTTGCCTGTTGTTTTACTTTACAATGCAAGCAAAATAGAAAATCTCAACCCTCTTATTATGACAACTTAAACTCATGTTCTTCTGGAGGCCCATATGCTAGGACATATGTTAAACAAGATAAGAAAAAAAAAGGAAACTGAAATCAAATCTCTAATTGAAAGAAGTAGAGTACACTGAGAGGAACCACACATTTTTTTGTTTATTGCAGTTTGCCATACAGAACATAACCATTATTTGGTGAGCCAGTCATAGAAATAAAATTACACATAACATCCCTCTTTGCATATTCCTAAATGTTGCAGGATCCCCAAGGACGCATTGTACAGCGAGCTCGTCACTGGTAGCAGACCCACTGGCTGCCCATGTCTCCGCTTTAAAGATGTCTGCAAATGTGACATGAAGTCCTGTGACATTGACCACAAGTCGTGGGGGTCAGTTGCCAGTGATCGCCAGAGCTGGCGGACAGCCATAAAGGCGGGGCTAAAGAGTGGCGAGTCGAAGAGACTTAGCTGTTGGCAGGAAAAAAGACAGAAGCGCAAGGAGAGAGCCAACTGTGTAACAGCCCCGACAACCAATTTTATCTGCAGCGCCTGTGGAAGAGGCTGTCAATCTAGAATTGGCCTTTATAGCCACTCCAGGCGCTGCTTCACAAACGACTGACCACCTCTAGGCGCTTACCCATTGTCTCTGGAGACAAGGAAGCCAAAGAAGAAGAATGTTGCATTAATCCATTTATTGACAATGTGTATAAATTACATCACCACATTGGTAACGCTCCTATAATTGAATATTTAAAATTGACAAAAACATTGCCAGTACTGAGACTTAGCCCAATTCATATTGAATACATTTGCAACACCCAAAATACAATATGCAAGGCCACAGAATTGTTTTCAGATAAGTAAAGAGCCACAAATTATGGGGTAAAGTTGGTTTTTGGTGGTATCACGAACTGGACGAGCAGCCTCTTTTACACCCTGCCTGATTTTCTTTCCTATTGACTTTCGTGCTGTCACAGACATGAAAATTTCACCCCTCATGTTACCAAATTCTCAAGTTTCTCCATTTAAATTAAAACGCTTGCAGTTGTTATATCTAGTATTTTGAAAAACACTTTCTTCAGTACTCACAGGTTAGCAAAAGCTCACTGCTGGTTAAATCCTAGCATGTAATTAAATTGTCTGTTTTAGTTCTGCATATGTGTCTTAGTGAGATTTTGTTGGCTTCATGCTTACTTTTTAAATTGATCAAAATTATAGACCAGAGTTAGAGTTTAAATGATATGAGAAGTGTACTCTGCATCAGCGACAGATATACATACTCATACATCTTGACAAACACTACCATCAAGGCTTGCTAACTGGAGAAGTGGTAAGCATTCAAGAGGCCTAATATAGGCCACGATAAATATATGCCTGTCCAAGTATGGACTTGTGTTGGGCAGTTGTTACTGCACACTTGTAGAATATGACCCTGACCAGTAAGCTCATTTATAATTTCTTAAAAAGGAAAAGGAAGTGTCACAACTTGCACATATGTTGCTACAACCAGTCCACAGCTCCTACATGGTAACCTGATGCCATACTGTTGCATGCACTTAATCAACAAGTGACAATCTAAATGAAATTAGGGCATGTCAGAAACCCAGAACACCTTGGACTAATCAAGTACAAAATACAGTTTAGAAAACAAGCATCAGACATTTTGTGCAGAAATATTTTAAGATACTACACATAATTACCCAAGCTAAATAGTTTAATTAGGTAGCAGCCTCCTGCATCATTTTGAAATGCAAATATTCTCAGCAAAACACAAACACAGTTGGTTAATTAAACCACTCCAAAATATTTTGGTAAATTAATGTGAAATAAAGCAAAAGCAAATTGTGAAGTTACATTAATAAGGCAGTGAACAGTGAAACACTTTGTTCATATAACTTAAAAGGGCAAAAATTTAAAAAGTTTGAAAAATTGTTTCCTTTGTTTGGGAAACTAGAAGGGTTTGAACAGCCATGCATCATGCAGAAGGCATTTTATGCCATTTATTTTAACATATTGAGTGCAAACAAATAAAACTTTTCTGGACATTTTCATAAAGGCAGTGTTCATTTGAGAGAAGAAAATCTACTGCTAAATCATAGTGGTTTTTAATTCCAGTTGGTTATACTTAACATTCCATCTAGAAATAACAAAGTACATGGCTTGACCTAAAGAAATCTGCCCATCCAGCTGAAATGTCTGAGCAGATAATATATAATTTCCTAGAAATTGTTTTTATTTTACACATCACTCAGTAAAACTTAGCAGTAGATTTCCTCCCCAGCACAATTTTGAAACTGCAGTGTATTAGGACTATATTTTGTAGAGAGGTTTGAAAGCATGTTTTGACATACCCATTTGGATGCTGCAGTGTGGATGCAGTTGAGCTGTGTTTTTCTGTGGTTGTACCATATTTTATTTGTGTCTGGGATGCAGGTGTGATGCTAGACAAAGCAGAAGGTGGAGTATATAGGGATACAGGTTTGTAGCTCACTGACTTTATTGGTGTCCCTGAGTTTGAACTTTCCGTAGTTGTGACACCAAATGGTCTTGCTGTCTTATTCAATGGCATGCTGGAGTCAAACGAGTACTTCGGAATGGAAGGTGCAGCAAACATAAAATCCTGAGCAAAAAAACACACAAAAACTCAAAACACCACAAGCGACATGCAGTTATACAATTACCCAACAGCAAAACTCAAGCTCCGTTGAGAGATTTACAATTATGTAATTACATAACAGTACAAAACATTAAATTGCCAATTTAGAAATGTAAGCAGTTTGAACATTGAAGGTCAAAGGTAAATTATTACATTAAAAATTCAAATAATTTGTACTTGGTCCTTGCAAAAATCTTCTCATTTATCCCTGGAAAATGTTTCTCCATAATAAACTTGTTCAGTTGCAATATATTCTTAGAATGCATAATTGTATATTAGTTTTCTGAACAATGATTAAGACATTAGGGTAAGGGTTTTCCACTTGAATGCTCACCAATAGGATTGGCCAGTCCAGTATACTGAAGTTGAGGGGTGGGTGGGGAGAACTGCAGGCAGGTGAATGCACAAGTGGGTATCCCAGTCAAGACATGAAGTAAAATACGAGACAAAAAGTTACAATTCCCAATTCCCTAATGTGAATAGGATCAGGGCCAGCAGACCAATTTGCTAATTCTACATGCACTTCTACATAATAGCACTGTTAACTCAGCATCATCATCAGATGCATAGTAACCATTTAAAACCTCAACTATGTCTGGAGACTGCACCAAAATCTGTCTGCAGTCCTGTACAGTCATCGATGGCTCTCTGTCTCTTAACATAGCTAACAAGGCCTTGCTATCACCGCCACATACATCCATATACTCTTTGGCCAGTTTGATAGCAGATTTTATTGACCTCAAACCAAATCTGATACTTATCCCTATTCTCCATTGCACTGCCTCATACATGAAAAACTGACTCATATGAAAAATGGCCTTGAGTACTTATTGAACCCTCCTTCAAAATCATGAATCAGCAACAGCCAGGAAAGAACATTAAAGAAAAGTTAAAATATGGAGGAATACCTACAGAAATTCAAATATGCTTCTACCTTGGATATCAGTGACAAAGCGACATTTCAAAGAAACTTAACATATTTTACTGTGCTACAGAAACACTGTTGACGATGCCATCTGAAAAACAGTGAGCTGGATTTTCATTATGGAGGTGGGATAAAGCGAGGAACCAGGTCTAGTTTTGGGTCAGAAACTTGCATCCTGTGGGAAGCTGATTCAGATTGCAATTTTTATGTGGGAAAGCCCTTACTTGGTATGAAGACAGGTTTCCTGCCCTCTTATAGCCAGTGGGATTGAATATGGCAGTGGGTCAGATCAAGTGTGAGGCTCATATAGCCTTCCACGGCTATCACTTAGGCTGCTGGTTGGCCTGAGGGAGAGATCTGTCTTCCACTTCACCAGAGGGGAGAGAGGTGTCACAGGGGAGTTGGAGGCCTGACACACAGGGCAGGGCAGACCTTCGCTTCATCAATGCCCACCTGGATCTTCTGCTGGAGGTTGTGAGCAAAAGGAGGCAGCTCCTCTTCCCACAGCGTGGCAAGAGGAGACCACCTCGTTTTGCAGCAGAGGCACTTCTCTGTTCAATGTTATACCCCTCTGCCCTGCACCCTCTTCCACCTCCTCACTTACTTCCTGCTCCTTCCCCGATGAGCTGTCTCCTTCCAGGGCCTCACTGTTTTCAAGTCCACACCTCTCTGGAGGGCCATGTTATGGAGAGTGTAGCAGTCCACCACAATGACAGAGACCCTTGCAGGAGGTTTTGGAGGGTGCCACTCGACTGATCCAAGCACCGGAAACTGCATCTTCAGAAACTTGATGGTCTGGTCAATGGTTGACCTGCTGAGCAGGTGGCATTGGTTGCTTCGCCTTCATGCCCTCCGTCTGGGACTCCTAAAGAGGGGTCAGTAACCATCTTGTCAAGGGGTTTCCCTTGTTCCCTTGGATTCATCCACACTCTTTGGGGGATGGAGTGAAGTACCAAGGCAGCCTGGACTGGTAGAGGATAAAGGAATCATGGCAGCTGCCAGGAAATTGAGCGCGCACACAGAGAAAGCACTTGTTCTGGTCACAGACCAGTTGGATGGTGAGGGAATGGAAGCCCTTCCTGTTGATGGATCTCACTGGCTGGTCACTGGGTGCCTTGATGTAGCCAAATGGGTGCAAGCAATGATGGCCTGCACCTGGGGGAATCCAATATTGGAGGTTGAACTCAATGTCCTCTGTGTCAATGTGAGTTTAGTCCCCTGCCCTCCTGAAAATGTCATCCATGATCTGCCTGATAAGCTGCCGACTGCGAGATGCCACCTAGGTCCATAGCTGATTCCTAGAATGACCGAGTTGCATAGAAATTCAGGGTGACAGAGACTATAACATCTGCAGGTAGGGGACTGCCATGGGGGCCATGAGGCCTCAGGTCATTGTGGATTAGAGGACAAAGGACTGAGACCATCTGCTTGTATAGGTGCAGGCTCCTATGGCACTGGCATTCTGTCATTTGCAGATAGCTGACTCTTGGGCTGTGCACCTGATGTTGTATGTAGTGCCTTCCTCCCCTTGCAGTCCCCTGTTGTGCTCGTCCGGCCTCCTGGTGTCCAGGAGGTTGCATCAGCCGCAGCTCATCCTGGCTGTTCTGTCCAATGTCAGAGTGGCCTGTTCCCACCTGAACTCCCTCAGTCGGGCTTTGTGCATTCACCAGGTCTTCCCCTGCCAAACACAGCTGCTGAAGTGATGTCAGCGGCCTCATGTCCCTCTCTGAATTCCTACCATTCACCACTAAGAAAAGTAAGTCTTACAGCTGCGGCAATGGCCACTCTGTGGCATCTACGAAGCAGCAAGTTTTTTTGGGGGGTGCCTCAGGAGTCTTTTAATCAGCCCTTCCCATAGTCCTCATGGTTCTTCCCCCCACCCTCCCTCCACCGCTGTGTTCACATCTAGAACACCCAGTTATGTTTCCCCCCTTGGAATCCTCCACATTCCCAGCCTTTAAAAATTAAAAACTACTACTGAAAGGTTTGTTAATGAGCTTTTCAATCAGCTCAACAGGCAATTAAATGGAAGCATGGGTCTGACCCATTCCCTCGCTGCTAGATTCCCACTAAAAGTAACATCACATCCCAGTGCTGACCTCCATGAACACAATCTTCAAATGGCACTCGCCTCTGTACCCACACGAAGCGGACTTTGAAAATCTAGACCAGAGAGTTACTACCAGAACTGCAATACAAACATACAAACTTACGAATTAGGAGCGAGAGTAGGCTACTCCGCCCCTCTAGCCTGTTCCACCATTCAATAAGATCATGGCTGAACTGATTACTCCACATTCCAGTCTACCACTTATAACCTTTCACCCCTTTGCTTATCAAGAATCTATCTACCTCGTGTCTTAAACATATTCAAAGTCTCTGCTTCCACTGCCTTTTGAGGAAGAGAGTTCCAAAGACTCATGACCCTCAGAGAAATAATTTCTCCTCATCTCTATCTTAAATGGGCGACCCCTTTGTTTAAAACAGTGACCCCTAATTCGAGATTCTCCCACAAGAATTTTATATGTTTCAAGCAGGTCGCCTCTTACTCTTCTAAACTCCAGCAGATACAAGCCTAGCCTGTCCAACCTTCCCTCATAAGACAACCCACCCATTCCAGATATTAGTCTAGTAAACCTTCTCTGAACTGCTTCCAATGCATTTACATCCTTCCTTAAAAAAGGAGACCAATACTGTACACAGTACTCCAGATGTGGTCTCACCAATGCCCTGTAAAACCTCCCTACTTCAATGCCCATCGCAATAAATGATAACATTCTATTAGCTTTCCTAATTACTTGTTCAACCTGCATACTAGCTTTTTGTGATTCATATACTAGGACACCCAGATCCCTCTGCATCTCAGAGCTCTGCAATTTCTCACCATTTAGATAATATGCTTATTTATTCTTCCTGTCAAAATGGACAATTTAACATTTTTCCACATTATACTCCATTTGCCAGATCTTTGCCAACTCACTTAACCTGTCTATATCCCTTTGTAGCCACCTTATGTTCTCTTCACAACTTACTTTCCTACCTACCTTTGTGTCATCAGCACATTTAGCAACCACACCTTCGGTCCCTTCATCCAAGTCATTTATACAAATTGTAAAAAGTTGATGGACCTAAATTCATCTATCTAGCAATGATCCTTAACTGAGTTGACTAGTTTTACAGCTAGATGATGCATCTCCAAAGCTAAAATTAATATTTCTGCATAACAACCTCTAAAAAAGAAAAATTGACACATTTTTATTCTTTCATAGGATGTTGGTATCTCTGGCAAGGCCAGCATTTGTTGACCATCCCTAATTGCTCTTGAACTGCATGGCTTGCTAGGCCATTTCAGGGAGCAGTTAAGAGTTAAACATAGTGCTGTGGGTCTGGAGTCACATGTAGGCCAGACCAGGTTTGGACAGCAGATTTCCTTCCTTAAAGGACATTCATAAACCAGATGTGATTTTACGACAATCAATGATAGTTTCATGGCACCATTATGGAGACTAGCTTTCAATTCCCGATTTTTATTAATTAATTGAATTCAAATTCCACCAGCATGGGCCTCTGGACTACTAGTTCAGTTACGTTACCACTGCGCCACCGTCTAGATTCCCATCGACATGAAAGCGCCAACATAACTCAGGATTGAAGTCGTAAGTATAACAATCTTGGAGGGTTGTAAGTTAGAGATAGGGAGAGGTGAGTTCATGGAGGAATTTGAAAACATTTTTTTTTAAAAAGGCGATGCAATCCAGGCACCAGTGTAGTTCTGTGAATATGGCAGTGATGGGTGAAAAGGACTTGATGAGGAAGATATGAGCAGAGTCCTGAATGAAGTCACGTTTATGTAGGGCGGAAGATGGGAAGCCAGCCAAGAGACCATTGGAATGGGCAAGTCAAGAGGTAAAAAGGCATGGATGAGGTTATCAGCATACCACTTAGCTTTACAATTACAGCATAATTAAACATTTAAATATTCAGCTGCCCAAGACTTTTTCGACAAACCTTTTTAAAAACTAACTCAAGAGAATTTGTGCCGTGAAATTTAGCACAGCTAGTTTTTGTCAGTCATGTACGAACTAGAACGAGCAATTGTAATTGATTTTCGGTGGTAATGCAAAATGGTTGATAACTCACAGCATGTCTTATACCCAACCCCATTTTCCTTATCATGGAAAATTAAATAGGGAAGACTGTAAAATGGGCTTCCAAATTTATCGTCTATTTTGCGCTACCACAAAAGGTCAGTATCAGCTCCTGGTGTTCTAATGGGAAATACTCTAAGCTTTTTGGAGGGAAGGGAAGACTTCTATCCTGCCTTTATTCAAAATAATCCACCAAGTGCCCATTATCTGAACCATATAGAAGGTTGCCTCCAAAGAAGTCAAAACACGCTTTGCAGGATGACTCAGAACATCTGACACGTAAACCTAGTGAATACAAGTATACTTGCCATTCACAGATACAGTGAGGTGTTAGCATCAGAGTCAACACAAAATAAATTATAGAAAATGTTAAAACAGAGCTCCTGATGCTCAGACAGAAAGAACAGCAGAGCACGGCCAATATAATGCATGCTCCACAATTTGCCATGCAATGAGACATCAACAAGAGACACTCGAAGGAAGAAATGGACAGCAGCAGAGAGATGCCTTGGACAAGCAGGAAGTGATGGAAAACATACTTTTCCAGCTGCTAAAGCTGTTAGCCAATTACCCATCCTTTCATCATCATATTCCTGCCTCAATCTTCAGTGCCAACAAATACATATTTCACCTAATTGCATTTAATTTCCAATCAATTTACCAAGATCCCATTCCTGTTACCTGCTAACAAAATATTCAGAACATTCTAGACAGTTATTTCCCTAAACCTGTTTGTAATCAGTTAAGTATGTAGCACAACAGAGCTTCCCTTTGGTGATTGTCTAAACAGTTGCCCTGCAACTTAACCTGGTGTTTCTTCAACTTGCTTCCCCAAAGAGCATGAGTATGGGAACTGGCTTGCTGCCATGTCTAGGATAGGTGTGTCAGTGATTCAGGTGGCTTTTGAGTTGTATCCTGACACACAGCAGCTCCTAGCCCTGCCACTTTGTAGCAACACATATGGTCACCGGATAAGGTTTGCTGGACAGTCCAGATGTGTTATTATCCTGAGACACAGCACTATAAACCACACCAATTTTACACATGCCTCTGCTCACCATGCCCAATAACATATGCAACAGCAGACCATATGGCAGCAATGAGATTGTCAAAGGCCCAAACAATTTCTCACTTAATGTGATCCCAAGTCACTCCAAGTTGGGAAGAGCTATTTCCCAAGGAAACAAACTTCAACACGACAGACCATCTAATCTACAATACTTTCAGAATATGCTAGGTATTATGCAAGCCCTCCAGAAAAAAAAAGCCTCAATTTTAACTCCTAGTCGGGATTACGGTCATGCAAGTAGAGTGCCTCCTGCTGGGAGTGGCAGCAGGTATGCTTAACAGATGTGAATGGCCAGATTTAATTAACATGCTGCTTGTCAACTTCTAATCAAAAGGGCTGGGAAAGGAGTAGGAAGCAGCTGCTTAACTGTTAACATTGAGTGGCAGTAGGGCGACGCCAGGAATCTGTAGGAAAGATCCCCAGTACAAAGCAAGTGTTCTAGGATGGGAAGGCCAAGATCTCCTTGTCGGGCCTGGAGAAACACTCCTGCTCCCCTGGCCCTGTCAGGAAAGTTTTAAAAAAAATGAAAAATCTTACCATGCTGGGTCCCCCTCCTGCTCCTGTTGGGGAAGCCATCACCACAACCCCACCCTTGTTCATGCCTCAGTTAACATAGATCAGAACCTGGTGACATCAACAGAGCCCAATCTTCGTAATTAAATAGGATCCCACCAACTTAATAATATAGAAATTAAGTTTTGGGCAGGTGTCTTTGCCACCTGCAATTTAATATTGCAGTTGACCAGATCTGGACGGGAACAGAGTAAGGCCCCACTCCATTTTAACTGCCCCATGCCTGGTTTTTTGCCACGCAGCTGGAGGGGAAGAACCTACCCCCCCCCCCGCAATGTGTTCACAGTATGTGCTTTGTTCGTCGTCCCTTAATAGTTCATGGCAATATTTCAGTCTTTGTAGATGCAGAAGTGTAAATTAACACTTGAGAGCTTGAGCTGTAATAAAGGAACCACTCCTTGTTTTGGTATGTAAACAATTAATATTTGTTGAAAGAAGTTTTCAGACAAATAAGCTGAACTCAAATAGCTGAACTTCAGGTTTTCTCTCTCCTCAACCCCCTGCCCTCCCCCTCCCACATTTGGAGTCAAGTTTATACAAAGTGAAACCTCGAGTCCATTCATTTTGCTGAGCTAGATTTTAAAAAATCTGCACTCCAGTTTAAACTGCACAATTGATTTTCACAGAACTGAATTTTGGATTTAATCTGAACTATTGAATTAAAATAAAATTGCCAAAAAAGATATACAGCTGTGCAGCAGGATTCTGGTGTACACAAAAGAGGTGGGAGAACATGGAATAGTGTCAAGAATGCTCTCAGGAAAGGCAAGAGGACTGACTTTTTAAACAATTCATCAATGACGAAGAAAATAGCTGAAAGCAAGTATAATACTAATCATTGTTGCAAAAATATATAGAGCAGTTTGCTCACAGAAAAGCAAGAATTTGTAATTTTCTCCAAGCTTCATATTTGTAATCTGAATCAAGTGGGACAGATAGTGATTTACTCAAAGTAAAACTAATGATGAGCAATAAGCACAAGTATTATGAATGCCAGTTAACTGTGCATTAGTAATCACAACAGAATATTAGGTTGTTTCCATAAAGTGGCAATCTCATCATTAAGCCAGTAATTACAATATTAAACAATTTGATTTACTTGATCTTAATAGGCACACAATCATGCATGATTAAATAAGGCTGAACTCTCCACCCTTTGGTACTGACAGGTTGATACTGTGATATATATCCAGAATTTCCAAGAAAAAAAATGGACATGAATCAAGTCAATAATTGAGGTAATACAATATTATACATAAATGTTATAATCCATTGTCATAGAAAATAGGAGGAGTAGGCCATTCGGCCCTTCGAGCCTGCTCCGCCATTCATTATGATCATGGCTGATCATCCAACTAAGTAGCCTGTTCCTGCTTTTGCCCATACCCTTTGATCCCTTTAGACCCAAGAGCTATACCTAACTCCTTCTTGAAAACATACAATGTTTTGGCCTCAACTGCTTTCTGTGGTAACGAATTCCACAGGCTCACCACTCTCTGGGTGAAGAAATTTCTCCTCATCTCAGTCCTGAATGGTTTACCCCGTATCCTTAGACTATGACCCCTGGTTCTGGACTCCCCCACCATTGGGAACATCCTTCCTGCATCTACCCTGTCAATTCCTGTTAGAATTTTATAGGTTTCTACGAGATCCCCCCCTCATTCTTCTGAACTCCAGCAAATATAATCCTAAACAACTTAATCTCTCCTCATACGTCAGTCCCGCCATCCCAGGAATCAGTCTGGTGAACCTTCGCTGCACTCCCTCTACAGCAAGAACATCCTTCCTCAGATAAGGAGACCAAAACTGCACACAATATTCCATGTGTGGCCTCATCAAGGCACTATACAATTGCTGCAAGACATCCCTGCTTCTGCACTCGAATCCTCTCGCTATGAAGGCCAACATGCCATTTGCCTTTTTTATTGCCTGTTGCACCTGCATGCTTACCTTCAGTGACTGGTGTACGAGAACACCCAGGTCTCGCTGCATATTCCCCTCTCTGTTTACAGCCGTTCAGATAATAATCTGCCTTCCTGTTTTTGCTACCAAAGTGGATAACCTCACATTTATCCACATTATACTGCCGCTGCCATGCATTAGCCCACTCACTCAACTTGTCCAAATCACCCTGAAGCCTCTCTGCATCCTCCTCACAACTCACCCTCCCACCCAGTTTTGTGTCATCTGCAAATTTGGAGATAGTACATTTAGTTCCCTCATCTAAATCATTAATGCATATTGTGAATAGCTGGGGTCCTATAGCCCTGCGGTACCCCACTAGTCACTGCCTGCCATTCGGAAAAAGACCCATTTATCCCTACTCTTTGTTAATTTTACATGCTAATCTCTTATGTGTGACTTTGTCGAAAGCCTTCTGAAAGTCCAAATAAACCACATCCACTGGCTCCCCCTCATCAACTCTACTAGTTACATCCTCAAAGAATTCTAGTAGATTTGTCAAGCATGATTTCCCTTTCATAAATCCATGCTGACTCTGCCCAATTGTACCACTGTTGTCTAAGTGCTCTGTTATAAAATCTTTGATAATGGACTCTAGAATTTTCCCCGCTACCGATGTCAGGCTGACTGGTCTATAATTCCCTGCTTTCTCTCTACCTCCCTTTTTAAATAGTGGGGTTACATTAGCTACCCTCCAATCTGTAGAAACTGTTCGAGGCTCCAGAATCTTGGGAGATGACCACCAATGCATCCACTATTTCCAGGGCCACTTCCTTAAGTACTCTGGGATGCATACAATCAGACCCTGGGGATTTAATCGACTTTCAATCCCATCAATTTCCCCAATGCCATTTCTCTACTAATACTGATTTCTTTCAGTTCCTCTCGCTCACTAAGCCCTGTGTTCCCCAACATTTCTGGTATGATATTTGTGTCCTCCTTTGTGAAGACAGAACAAAAGTATGCATTTAGTTGGTCAGCCATTTCTTTGTTCTCCATAATAAATTCGCCTGTTTCTAAGGGACCTACCTTTGCCTTCACCAATCTTTTGCTCTTCACATACCTATAGAAACTTAGTCAGTTTTTATGTTCCCCGCAAGCTTGCTCTTGTACTGTATTTTTCCCTTCTTAATCAATCCCTTGGTCCTCCTTTGCTGAATTCTAAACTGCTCCCAATCCTCAGGTCTGTTGTTTTTCCTGGCAAATCTATATGCCTCTTCCTTGGATCTAATGCTACCTCTAATTTCCCTTGTAAGCCATGGTTTGGCTACCTTTCCCATTTTACTTTTGTGCCAGACAGGGATAAACAATTGTTGCAGTTCATCCATGCGCTCTTTAAATGTTTGCCATTGCCTATCCACCGTCATCCCTTTAAGTAACATTTCCCAATCTGTCATAGCCAACTCCCACCTCATACCTTCGTAGTTTCCTTTACTAAGATTCAGGACCCTAGTCTCAGAATTGACGACGTCATTCTCCATCTTGAAGAATTCTATCATATTATGGTCGCTCGTCCCCAAGGGATCTCGCACCACTAGATTGTCAATTATTCCTCTCTCATTACACAATACCCAGTCTAGAATGGCCTGTTCTCTCGTTGGTTCCTCAATGTATTGGTTCAGAAAACCGTCCCGTATACACTCCAAGAATTCCTCCTCTAGGGTATTGTGACTAATTTGATTTGCCCAATCTATATGCAGATTAAACTCACCCGTAATTACAGATGTTCCTTTATCGCATGCATCTCTAATTTCTTATTTAATGCCATTCCCAACATCACCACTACAGTTTGGGGGGTCTATATACAACCCCCATTAACGTTTTTTGCCCCTTAGTGTTTCTCAGCTCTACCCATACAGATTCCACATCATCAGAGCGAATATCTTTCCTCACTATTGCATTAGTTCCCTCTTTAACCAGCAATGCAACTCTACTGCCTTTTGCTTTTTATCTGTCCTTCCTAAATACTGAATATCCCTGGATGTTCATTTCCCATCCCTGGTCACCTTGCAGCCATGTCTCCGTAATCCCGACTATATCATATCCGTTTACATCTATTTGCGTGATTAATTGATCCACTTTATTGCAAATGCTCCGCGCGTTAAGGCACAAAGCCTTAAGGCTTGTCTTTTAAACATTACTTGTCCCCTTCCCACTATGGCCCTGTTTGATTCTGGCCCTTGATTTCTCTGCCTTTCACTTTTCTTATTCCCCTTACTGTCTTTTGTTCTTGTCTTTGATCCCCCCTCCTCTGACTCCTTGCAAAGGTTCCCATCCCTCTGCCATTTTAGTTTAAACTCTCCCCAACCACTCTAGCAAATACTCCCCCTACGACATCAATCCCGGTCCTGCTCAGGTGTAACCCGTCCAGTTTGTACTGGTCCCACCTTCCCCAGAACCGGTCCCAATGTCCCAGGAATCTAAAACCCTCCCCCTCACAACATCTCTTCAGCCACGTATTCATCGGATATATCCTGCTATTTCTATTCTGACTAGCACCTCAGTGAAGAAATTTTTTTTGCATATGCTATGAATACGAGATTGTGTTGAGAATTAGTGAACCTGCACAATTAAAAAATACTTGGCACAGTTTATTTTTAAATAAATCAACACAATATTCATACTGCATAAAAAGCAGTTATCCACTGTACCTTCTCATCACCACCTCCTGAGGAACGAAGAGCTCTGAAAAGAGAAGACAAAAGAAATCAAAGGTTATTGTGGAAAATAAAAGCTCATGGTGTAGGGGGTAGCATATTGGCAAGCTAACAGGACACAGAAAATGGACATAAATGAGTCATTTTCTGGCTGGCAAGATGTGACGAGTGGTGTGTCGCAGGGATCAGTGCTGTGGCCTCAACTTTTTACAATTTATATAAATGGCTTGGATGAAGGGACAGAAGATATGGTTGCTAAATTTGCTGATGACACAGATAGGTAGGAAAGGAAGTTGTGAAGAGGACAAAAGGATATAGATAGGTTAAGCGAGTGAGCAAAGATCTGGCAAATGGAGTATAATGTGGGGAAATGTGAAATTGTCCATTTTGGCAGGAAGAATAAAAAAACCACATTATCTAAATGGCGAGAAATTGCAGAGCTCTGAGACGCAGAGGGATCTGGGTGTCCTCGTGCATGAATCGCAAGAGGTTAGTATGCAGGTTGAGCAAGTAATTAGGAAAGCTAATAGAATGTTATCATTTATTGTGAGGGGAATTGAATATAAAAGTAGGGAGGTTATGCTTCAGTTGTACAGGGCATTGGTAAGACCACATCTGGAGTACTGTGTACTGTATTGATCTCCTAAGCTAAGGAAAGATGTAAATGCGTTGCAAGCAGTTCAGAGAAGGTTTACTAGACTAATACCTGGAATGGGCAGGTTATCTCATAAGGAAAGGTTGGACAGGCTAGGCTTGTATCCGCTGGTATTTAGAAGAGGAAGACACGACCTGATTGAAACAGAAGATCCTCAGAGGTCTTGACAGTGTGGATGTGGAAAAGATGTTTCCCTTTGTGGCAGAAATTAGAACTAGGGGACACTATTTAAAAATAAGGGGTCGCCCATTTAAGATAGAGATGAGGAGAATCTTTTTCTCTGAAAGTCGGAATCTTTTAAAGCTCTTCCTCAAAAGGCAGTGGAAGCAGAGTCTTTGAATATTTTTATGGCAGAGGTAGATAGATTCTTGATAAGCAAGGCGGTGAAAGGTTATCAGAGGTAGGCAGGAATGTGGGGTCAATGTTACATTCAGATCAGCCATGATCTTTGAGTGGCGGAGCAAACTCGAGGGGCTGAGTGACCTACTCCTGCTCCTAATTCGTATGTTCATTTGTTTGTAAATGTGTTGAAACATATGCTAACATTGATTAGAAAATTACACACTATAGAGGATGTAACACCACAGTGCACTGTATTGTCTATACATCATGGAACCTTTCTCAGACCAGGATTGGCAGAAGTGACTTGACTTATATATTTTGTCCAAACAAATGAGTACAGTGAGAAAATCTGAGGAAATGAACCCACAATCTTTTGATTCTTTCAGGAGTACCTTAAAAAAGCCCCAACAATACAGGATATTTGACAGATACCATACCACAGAATGTTGGATGAGCTAATATAAATCTAAAGATACTGCAATGAATTTAAATCAATGCTGATTTTCTTGGTAATCTGGGGGAAATTGATATAACAACACTGTCAAAAAACTATTCAGGAAACTGGGCGATGCTAATCACAAACAATGACCTGTTACAAATCTCTCATACACAAATTGTTGAGCACCTGCATTTCACACAAACCAAATCCCAGTAAGTCAGTGTTTCAAAATGATGTCTTGCAGAAGCATGAGGGGCACAAAACAACAAGGGAAATACATAAAACTAGCAGAGAAATTTAAGGTTGACCAAGGAAACTCTAAATTAGCCAATCTATTCCAGCCATGTTTAGTGTTATGACTGAGGCGGGAGCAATGCACTGTCAATTCCATCCCATCACTCCACAGGTCACAGCGTATTATTAATGTTTTCCCACCCAACCAGAAAACAGCCAAATTAAACACTCTAGTAATCCCCAGAATAAAACAGACCAAACTAGGTATCTTTAGACACCTGGCGGCGCAGTGGTTAGCACCTCAGCCTCACAGCTCCAGTGACCCGGGTTCAATTCTGGGTACTGCCTGTGTGGAGTTTGCAAGTTCTCCCTGTGTCTGCGTGGGTTTCCTCCGGGTGCTCCGGTTTCCTTCCACATGCCAAAGACTTGCAGGTTGATAGGTAAATTGGCCATTAGCAATTGCCCCTAGTATAGGTAGGTGATAGGGAAATATAGGGACAGGTGGGGATGTGGTAGGAATATGGAATTAGTGTAGGATTAGTATAAATGGGTGGTTGATGGTCGGCACAGACTCGGTGGGCCGAAGGGCCTGTTTCAGTGCTGTATCTCTAAACTAAACTAAACAACAAATTAACTATTTATTAAAACTAAATCTTAAACACTATTAAGATAAACCTGCACTGGCTCCCGGTTAAGCAATACCTTGATTTTAAAATTCTCATCCTTGTTTTCAAATCTTTCCAAGGCCTCGCCCCCCTCCCTATCTCTTATCTCCTCCAGCCCTATAAAACTCATATCTGCACTCCTCCTACTCTGGCCACTTGAGCATCCCCAGGTCCTAACCTCTGGATTTCCCTCCCTAAACCTCTCCACCAGTCTTCCTCCTTTAAGACATGTCTTAAAACATATCTCTTTGACCAAGCTTTTGATCATTTGCCCTGATATTTTACGTGGCTAGGTGTCAAATTCTGTTTTATAATGCTCCATGAAGTGCTTTGGGACATATTAATGTAAAAGTGCTATATAAATACAAGTTGGTGTTGTTGCTGCTATTAAATAGAGTTAAAAACAGTCCATGTACTCCCCCTCCTCTGGGTTGCAATAGGGACCCAGAGATGACTGTGTTGTGAATATAAAATAAATTTCAAGTTATATTTATGATGAATGGTTATGAAAGGTTTCAGTTCACAAATTAGCATGACTTATCTGGGGTTAGAGTCCCAATTAATGCAATTGATCATAAAGTTGTACTGAAGTCTCTACAACAATTATTTTTTTATTTGAAAGTGAGAGCAATGGTACATATAAATGACCCATCAAATCCTTCAGGTTTCTTAGTGCTTTGGAGCCAAATAATTACTTTTTGAAACAAAGTCACTTATGTAGGCACAGAAAGGTCCCAAAAACAGCAATGAAGATTTAATCTGTTCTGATGGCCTTGGCTGAGGGATGAATTTGGGCAGGTTACCAGGAAAACTACCCTGTTGTTTTTTTAAATAATGATATAGGATCTTTTAAGGCCATCTGAACAGATAGATAGGGCCTCTGTTAATAGCACAGGACTTAGAAGCAACTTCGGAGCAGGAGTAGGCTATTTGGCCCTTGGAGCTGCTCCTCCATTCGATAAGATCATGGCCAATCTGGTTGTAGTCTCAAATCTACTTTCCTGTCTGCCCTCCCCATAACCTTTGACTCCCTTGTCTATCAAAAATCTATCTAACTCAGCCTTGAACAAATTCAACGACCCAGCCACAACTGCTTTCTGGGGAAGAGAAATTTATCGACTAATGACCCTCAGAGAAAAAAAATTCTTATCTCCATTATAACGTCTCATCTGAAAGACAGCACTTACAAGAATACAGATCTTCCTCAGCACTAAACTGAAATGTCAGCCAAAATTATCTGCCATCACTGGAATGGAGTTTGAACCCAAAACCTTTTTGCTCAGTGCTGGGAATACTACCATTGAGCCTAGGCAGCATGTTCATATTTTAAATATCTAACCCTTCCTGGAGAAATTGTTAGCTGAAAGGCACAATCACAACAGGATCCCAAATATCAGCAAGGCACTGAACAGTCAGAATCAGAATTATTTGGAATATTTCCCCAGACTAACTTCAAACAGTAATTCCATCCCTTTGGTACATAAATTTTCCCATCAGCAATTTCCAGATCCACTATTGCTAGAACACCTTTGAAACACTTGGGACATGAAATTCAACATCCCCCAAAAACAGGCATAGGGATTGGGCTGTGCAACTAACTCACATCCATTGTTTCTGATGCAGGCAGCGCACAAACTTCGTCATTTAAATGACTGCAGCGTGCTGCCAATACTAAGCATTTAAGTAGCCGCACATCTGAGCAGGGGGTGCAAAACTGTGAGAGGCTAGCATGAGTTCAAGCTAGCCTACACTACTTAAATTCAACATGTACCTCTTTCAAGGGAAGGTGCATTTTGGCAGTAGCAGGTGCTGGAAGTCATTCCACAACTGATTCTAACCTGGGAAAGACACAAGAAAGGCACAACATTGCAGAGAGCGATTTTCCATTGCTGTACTGGAGACCTTCATGCAGAAGGTGGAGAAGAGAAATGTCACCAATCCATGGGGGCCAGGAGGCCCTCCAGACAAACTTTGTGATGGAAGTGGGACCGGATAGCCATGCAGAGCAAAGCCTGGAGAGTCTAGCTTTAAGAACCTGAATGCAGAGTCGCAAGAAGTTTAATGACATCACGCAAGTGATTGCATCTTCAAATGCCATATCCCACCAACTGCACCATGAACCCCATAAAACTACTCAATGCACAACACCCACATCACTGACCTAACAATCTCGATCAACACAACTCATAGCTAAAATTCATAGCTGCCACTCACCTTCATACACTTAGCACTGCTTAGCACCCACATCTCACAGCTTGCACACAGTGCCAATTATTCCACCATGACAGCTGCATTACCCAAACACATCACAACACTCTCAGCAACATATTTCCCTCTCTCTTGCAGAACAAGGTGGCATTCAACCAGAGGCAGCAGCACCTGACTGGTGGAGGATAGGCTGCTTGTACTTACCACCATAGAGACGACAGTGGTCACCATCATTGGAGCAGCCATGACTAAGGTTGTGACCAGACTGAAACCAAAGAGGACAGTGTGCCCATCCCTAATCCTGCTTCTCACAACCTACTTCCACCTCATCTATCAAATTTCTTGATTTATAAGCCGCACAGCATCTAAGCATTCAGTTCTTGCTTTCCCTCACTAACCTTGTGCCTGTCTCCTTTCAGATACCCATGAACTGAGACCCGGCCAGACAGTGGTGGAAGAGCAGGAAAACTGTGATGAAAACAAAACACCATCACTCACTCTCACGGCCACCAGCTCAGATATAGACACTGCCCACTCTTCTGAGGATAGTTTAGAGGTGGAACCTGCACATGGTGAAACATAGGGCATGAGTGAACTGCAGCCAGGGCAGAGGACAAGGGTAGCACAAGCCCCAGGGCACAAGCTCTGCTGCAGAGGACGCAAATGAGGACTTTGATGGGGCAGTCTACCGAAGAAGGCTGATAGGTAAACACAATGAAATGATGTTCTGATGAAAGGTCACAGACCTGAAAAGTTAACTCTCTCTCTCTCCACAGATGCTGCCAGACCTACTGTGTATTTCCAGCACTTTCTGCTTCTATTACAATGAAATGCATGATGCATTGGGAAGTCTGCGGACAATGCTAAGGAACATGGAGGCGTCCAGTACAAACCTGGCACAGAGCTTTGCACAGAGCTTGGAACACATCCTTTGCAGTGTGCAAGTGGTGGCTAACTCCACAAGAACACAGTTGTAGACCCAACCATGATGCAATATTTGTTGGCCGATGTCTCAGCTTCCATTGCAACACAAGCAGAAACCACCCAACGTCTGGGTGCTGCAGCGGTAGCTCAGACTTCTGTAGTGCAAGCTCAGCTTGCTGCCTTGTAAGCTTAAACTGCTCCAATCATAGGTGCAGATACCAGTGTTCAAAGGGGCTTGCATTCCAGCAATCTGTCCTCCAACAGAATACTAGGATTGCTGAGATGCTGCCCTGGTGGACTGGCAGCAGTTCTGCAGAGTATGAACCTGCTGTCATCTATCAGGATGGCAGCATTCATTCTCCCACCACCGCCACTCTTGTTGTTGCCTGTCAGCTAATCAGCCCAGACTGCTGTTGCCCATGGTGAGATATTGCAGTCTGAAGCTGGGACTTCTAGTGCTCAAGGTTGACCTGCAAGGCAATCTGCAGTCTCCCCCATTAAAAGCAGGCAGCCTTCCACCAGCTGTGCTGCAGCCACTGGGGGAGCACTGCATAGGAGCAATAGGGCAGGCAAAGGGACTGAGGGAATGCAAAAGGGTGATCAGTTGGTGTTTGCATGCAATATGGCATGGTTTTATTTATAAATTTTGTTTGGTATGTTTATTTTGTGATGGCTTTTATTTCAACATTGCGGCCAAACAAGACACTGTAATGGTCGGTAACAGAGGGAAGGCATGGTGTGGGACCGTTGGTGAATGGTGAATTTTTCCTTTATTCATTCATGGGATGTGAGCATTGCTAGCAAGACCAGCATTTGTTGTCCATCCCTAATTCACCTGAAAAAGGCAGTGGTGAGCCATCATCTTGAACTGCTGCAGTCCATGTGGTGTAAGTACACCCACAGTGCTGTTCAGGAGGGAGTTCCAGGTTTCTGACCTAGTGACAATAAAGGAACGGTGATATAGTTCCAAGTCAGGATGGTGTGTGGATTGGAGGAAATTTTTGGGTGGTGATGTTCCCATGCATCTGCTGCTCTTGCCCTTCTAGGTGGTAGAGGTCGTGGGTTTGGGAGTTGCTGTCGAAGCAGACTTGGCAATTTGCTGCAGTGCATCTTGTAGATGGTACACCCTACTGCCATGGTGTGCTGGTGATGGAGCAGTCAATGTTTAAGGTGGTGGACAGGGTGCCAAAGATGACTGATCGGTCCTGGATGGTGTTGAGCTTCTTGTGTTGTTGGAGCTGCACTCATCCAGACAAGTGGAGATTATTCTATGACACTCCTGCCTTGCACTTTGTAGATGGTGGACAGGCTTTGGGGAGTCAGATGGTGAGTTACTCACCGCAGAATTCTCAGCCTCTGACCTGCTCTTGTAGCCACAGTATTTATATGGCTGGTCTAGTTAAAATTCTGGTCAATGGTGAACCTCAGGATGTTGACAGTGGGGGAATTCAGTGATGGTAGTGCCATTTAATGTCAAGGGGAGATGGTTAGATTCTCTCGTTGGAGATGATCATTGTCAGGCACTTGTGTGGCGTAAATGTTATTTGTCGCTTATTAACCCAAACCTGAATATTGTCCAGGATTTCCTGCATGAAGGCATGAACTGCTTCAGTATCTGAGGAATTGTGAATGCAGAGTGTTCAGTACAAGTGAACATCTCCACTCTAACCTTAAGATGGAGGAAAGGTCATTGATGAAGCAGCTGAAGATAGTTGGACCTAGGATACTACCCTGAGGAACTCCTGCAGTGATGATGTACTGGGGATTATTGATTATTGGCCTCCAACAACCACAACCATCTTCTTTTGTGCTACGTAGGACTCCAGCTACCACAGACTTACCCCCCCCCCCCACCCACCCGCATCCCCCGCCGCCCAATTCCTATTGACTTCAGTTTTGCTTAGGCTCCTTGATGCCACATTCAATCAAATGCTGTCTTTATGTCAAGAGCAGTCATTCTCACTTCACCTCTGGAATTCAGCTCTTCTGTCCATGTTTGGACCAAGGCTGTAATGAGGTCTGGAGCCAAGTTGCCCTGACAGAACCCAAACCGAGCATTGGCGAGCAGATTATTGCTGAGCAGGTTATTGCTGAGCAAGTGCCACTTGATAGCACTGTCAATGACACCTTTCATCACTTATACTAATGATGGAAAGTAGTATGATGGGGCAGTAATTGGCTGGATTGGATTTGTCCTGCTTGTAGTGGACAAGACATACCTGGGCAATTTGCCACATTATTGGGTAGATTCCAGGGTTGTAGCAGTACTGGAACAACTTAGCTAGAGGCACGGCTAGTTCTGGAGTACAAGTCTTCAGTATGACAGCAGAGATGTTGTCCAGACCCATAGCCCCTGCTGTATCCAGTGCCTTCAGCCCTTTCTTGATATCAGATGGAGTGAATCGAATTGGCTGAAGACTGACATCTGTGATGCCAGAGACCTCAGGAAGGAGGCCGGGATGGATCATCTACTCTACACTTCTGGCTGAAGATGGTTGCAAGTGCTTGCACCTTGTCTTTTGCACTGATGTGCTGGGCTCCTCATCATTGAGGTTGGGGATATTTGTGGAGCCTCCTCCTCCAGTTAGTTCACCATTCACGATTGGATGTGGCAGGACTGCAGAGTTTTGATTTGATCCATTGGCTGTGGGATCGCTTAACTGTCAATTGCATGCTGCTTCCACTGTTTGGCATGCAAGTAGTCTTGTGTTGTAGCTTCACCAGATTGGCACCTCATTTTTAGGTATGCCTGGTACTGCTCCTGGCAGCTCTCCTTCACTGAACTAGGGACGATTCCCTGGCTTGATGGTAATGGCAGAATGAGGGTTATGTTGGACTGAGAGATTATAGATTGTGGTTGAGTACAATTCTGCTGCTGCCATTTTGAGCTTTTAGATCTGTTCTGAGTTGATCCCATTTAGCACAGTGGTGATGGAGGGTATGCTCATTGTGAAGACGAGACTTTGTCTCCACAAGGACTGTGTGGTGGTCAGTCCTACCAATACCATCATGGATTTTGCATCTGTGATAGACTGGTGAGGATAAGTTTAAGTAGGTTTTTGTTGCTTTTTGGTTCCCTCACCACCTGCCACAGAGCCAGGCCAGCAGCTATGTCCTTCAGGGCTCAGTCAACTCGGTCAGTAATGGTGCTACTGAGCCACTCTTGATGATAGACATTGAAGCCTCCCACCCAGAGTACATTCTGTGCCCTTGCTACCCTCAATGCTTCTTCCAAGCGGTGTTCAACACGGAGGAGTACTGATGCATCAGCTGAGGGAGGGTGGGTGGGAGTAATTAGCAGGTGGTTTCCTTGCCCTTGTTGTGACCTAATGCCATGAGAACTCATGGGATCCACAGTCAATGTCGAAGACTCCTATGGCCACTCCCTGCTGATTGTATACCGCTGTGCCACCACCTCAGGTGGGTCTGTCCTGCCCAGGGATGGTGATGGAGAGACATTAGCTGTAAGGAATGATTCTGACAGTATGACTTTCAGGCTGTTGCTTGGCTAGTCTGCGGGACAGCTCTCTCAATTTTGGCATAGGTCCCAAATGTTAGTGAGGAGGACTCTGCAGGGCTGACTGGGCAGAGTGTGCCTTTGTTATTTCCAGTGCCTAGGTTGATGCCGGGCTGTTTTTTTTTTAAACTTTTCTGTAGCAGTAATGCAACTGAGTGGCTTGCCAGGCCATTTCAGAGGGCAGCATGAGTCAACCACCTTGCTATGGGTCTGAAGTCACATGCAGGCCAGACCGGGCAAGGACAGCAGATTTCCCTCCCTTGAGGGAATTAGGTGAACCAGATGGAGTTTTACGACAATCCGGTAGTTTCATGGTCACCAGTACTGAGGCTAGCTTTTTATTGCAGATTTATTAATTAATTGAATTTAAATTCCACCAGCTGCTGCGATTGCATTTGCAGTTGCGTTTAGTGGTATCACACTCGAATGTGTTAATCATGGCCAGCCCATCCAGAAAGGGACTGGTTGAGGCCTCCTCTTCCATATGCTCATTCCACTGGCTTCTTTCTGGCGAGAAAGAAATGTATTCAGCCCCAGTGGAATACAGAGGCTCAGTGACTTATGCAACAGTGGACGCAAACTGGCTGATGTTGCAAATATAGCCTGCTTCAAACTGGAAAAGGCCAGATACATAAAAGTTCATGGCCACGGTCACCTTGACAGCCACTGGCAATGCCGTCCTTGTGCTTTCCAAGGCTTTAGTTGAGGCTGCAACAGGTGGCAGGTTTCAGTGACGATGTCCTTAGTGAAGCGGAGATGCATCACACACTGTTCCTTGCTAAGGTGCAGGTAAGAGACTTGCTCTCTGAACACCTTGGGTGAATATAGCCTCCTGAGAGTCCTTTGCCTCCTTCTCTCTCTTGCAGCAGCTTTTCCTGCTCTGTCGCCTCTGCTCATTCTTCCTGTCTTTTTTTCAGCCAAGTGGATGCCTAATAATGCACCAATGTCTGCGAGAGAGTGGTTTGTTCAGAATCTTTGAAGTCAGGGCAAAGCCCTGTAACACATATCACACCATTTCCTGTAGACTTCAGCAATTTTTTTTTTTTTTTTTTAAAGTATATAAACTAAACGATTCTATAATCACAAAGGGCCAACAGAAATCAATCAGCAACTAACCAGCAGTTAATGCTCCCTTTAAATAGTGCCAGTTGGCAGGGTTCCTTCCTGTTGATGAATGTGTGTTCATCTGTGCTTGTTGAAGAGATGACATTAACTGGAGCATTGAGCTCCAAAATGGCAACACTGACGCCAGTGTTACGTATTGATTGAGGTCATGATTTGTCTACACCAAGCGGACACTTCCTGATTTCGGTCTCACAGCCTCACCAAAATGCTATCTAGTGCGGCTAGCACCAGGAGCATGTGTCTGTCATTTTTGAAGCAAAGTGACACTCAGTGTTAAAAACTGGGTGTTACAAAGCTGAATTTTGCGGCCTTGAGGTTTAGTCACCAGCAAATAAAAATGTGATTCAACAGGCACAGCTTAAATTATGACAAGCCTGTGTCCCAGTGCATCTCAGTCTAACGACTTAACACAGCACAAGGCCAATATTCAAGGATTTTTTTTTAGGTTTAGGCCAATCAGCTTTCAAGCTATTGATCATCTTTTACTCTTTTTAGAAGAAAGATTTGCCCGTATGGCTCCATTTATCTTGGTATTCTTTTCTCGGTCAGTATATTTTAGCAGTTTAAATTTAGCAAGAACCCCACCAGAAGAATATATAACTCCAGAAAATAAAAATAAATACTGCCAAGGAAACTGTAAAATGATCGATGGAGTGACAGTGTAAAACTTATGCAACATATACTCTGCCCCAACACCAAGATAACTTATCAGGAAACTTAATGTGTGCAATGCTATAAACAGGAAACAGACCATGGGCAAATCTTGCTATGTTTTAAGCTGGTTTCTGTTGCAATTAGTGTTTTACAGGCTTGTCAATGAACAAGATACATCTCTACTCCGGATCATTATTTTTAAGCGGCCTAAAACAACTGATCGAAGATGCAGCAATCTATTTCTGCATGACTGAATGCATATAAATTGTGGTGACCCCTGTAGCGCCATTGGCAAGATCATTTGTTAATGCTCAGTGACAAAAGGTATAAAAGAAAGCTTCAGCTTATAAAAGAGCATTGAATACAAGGCCAAAAAACAGACAATACAGGGAGAAAAATATAATGAGAGAAGTCCAATCAAAGTCCTATCTCCAGTGTTCCCAGCCTGGCAAATCAATTGCATTTTTTTTTTTTAAATTCTTGATGCCTGCCTCCTCCGCTTTACCTAGTAGATTATTCCATTTGAATAAAGACATTTTCATTAAATTGTTTGTGCTACTGGTCTGGATAGTTTTGAGTAATATTCTAAGCTCATCTCTACGTTGTTTAATCTCTGAGGTTTCTTTCCCCCTTAACCATTTCTCCAGAATGCAGAGCTTATTCTTCCCCGTTGCTTACATTTGGGATCATTCTAATTTCTCTGCATTCTTTCTAACACATACTCCTTTAGAAATTTAACAACTCAAATGATATGCAATACTCAGTGCATTGTAAAGCCTCAGCATACCTTCTCTAGACTTACATCCCATAGTCACTCATTGCAGGCAGACCAACACCCACAACTACCTGGATATCCATGATTTAAAATTCCATCCCTTTTTCCCTGTTCCTGTTGCAGTTAAAGTTAATATATTGACTGCTCATAATGCAACCTCCTCTACATTGCAAAGACCAAACAAACTCAACTGAATACCCAATTTTTTCACTCTTTATATGGGCCTGTCTAATGTCTTTTCACTCTCAACTGTTGCATGTTTTCTATTTTTTAATGTCTCTCCAGTGCCTCGGTTACAACATCCAACAGTTTTCTGTCAAGCAGGTTACAGTTCATTCAATCTATTAACTTCTGCTGCATGATTGGGCTAGCTGCAAATTCTCCTCTTTTTCTATTTTACCTTATCATTTGGTTTTCTGTTCTAGATACACCCGGAAACATTATTTTTTTTCTCTTTCTAGATGCTGAATGATCTGATTAAAAATGTATATATTGTTGCACTACTGTGTTTGTATGCCAACTTCTACTAACTTTTTTAAATCAATTTTTCACAGTTGTCCGAACAATGAAAGCGATAAGGCAACCATCACTCCAAGCTCCCCATCAAAGTTTTCCTGTGCTAGTTCTACTTCCTTCACTGGATACCTGCTGCTTATTTTATCAATATTAACATTTTGCATTGGGTTGGTATTAATTATATGGAGAAAGAAGTAAGGAATGGAACAAATTGGATCGCTCTTTCAAAGAGACAGCATAGGCATGATTGGCTGAATGGTCACCTTCTTTGCTTCTACGATTGTATGTCATTTACCATTTGTCTGCCCAATTACATAATTGATTTAAAATCTTTTTACAGTAGGTTAACTGCATTTTTCATCAATGTTCTACTCAGTATTTTAACATTACTTAAAGGATTTCTGCTTTAAAAAAAAGTCAGAAATAGGCATCTTAACAAGTCCCCCCTAGTTTGATGCCATACCTTTCCTCATTATACTGACCTAGTAGACCTGATCACATAAATGAAGTGAGAAAAAGCCATTAAATTTGACTGGCTGAAAACCAGCTCAACAGATCAATATGCACATCATATTTAGTTAATTTTAGGAATAGAGGTCAGTTCCAGTGACAATGGAAAACAGACAATATTTTAAAGGATTTTTAAAAGAACAGAACATTTCAAAGATCTAAAAAAAGTTGAAAGCTTTAAAAAAAAATGCTAAAACTAGGGAAAGTAGAAAAACACATCAAAAGGAGTACTTAATTATTTTCCTATTGAAAATGTATGTTTTTAGCAGTAATATATAAAGAAAGATAACTTTTATTTTATGGTTCATTATTGTATTAGGCCTATTTTTTGTATTACTATACAGACAGTAAAATGTTCTTTAAAGAACCTAGCCCACTGCTGGCAGTGTAATGATTGAGGAAGTAATTCATTTGATTAAATCCAATAAAATTGTGAACACTTATTTTGAACTAAAATGAAAAAGCAATTTGAATTGTATGTACAGTATTGAAGTAGTAGACTATATATTAATGACCTTTTCTTTCTTTCTTTTCTTTTGGGCCTCCTTATCTCGAGAGACAATGGATACGCGCCTGGAGGTGGTCCATGCATTGGACCATGCATTGGAAAACTGACCAGTGTATCAAAACAGGGAAACCCAGAATTTGGAGGATACAGCCAAACAAAAAATGAAATTTGGAGCAAGGATAAGATAGATTACAGATCAGTCACTTGCCTCACTTTGAATGGTAAATGAGATTGTCCATTAGTATGGGCTAAACTATGTACTTCTCCAATGAATGTCACCTCTTAGTCAGCTGGCAGGAGCTACATTTCTAGCAGGGTCCAACTGGTTTAGACATGCTAGATACTCCCAAATAGTACTAGAGCATTTTGTTAACGTGCCAACATGTCATGCTCTATTTAACAGCCAGGCTAAGAACTGCCAAGTTTGTTAACAAGAACATGAATCAGAGACCTCTGCTCACAAATTGGTGTCAATAGTTGTGACTCTAGGAACAAGTCAAAACCAATTATCAATAGTTCAAACAGTTTAAAAGGCTTCAATTTACAATTAATATGTGAAATTAATAAGGACTTTCTGCCCCTTTCTTTCCTTCCTCTATTATGACATTTTAAAGGGGAAAAGACAGGCGTAATATAACCAAAACACACTTGCATTCCATCAGCTCAAAACAGAGGTCTTGTTTCCTACATATTTTCATGCAAAGACATGCATAATCTGGGTGTAACTGAGTTATGCATGTCAGGAAAATATGCCCAAATCTCCCCAAAATTTTACGACCATCAAACCCTCTGCCTCAATAAATCTCCACCTACAAAACTGGCAACAACCCCAACTCTCAAAACATGAATATCTTTCAAGTGTGCTTGTTGAAGGGTCTCCCAACACTGCAAACAGATTTTCAGATGCAGCAGGAAAGAAAGTAATTCCTCTGTTGTTTTATTGCAACTTTTGAGAATTATATATGCTCTGTATAGTTTTAAATGTCCTTCCTATAATGGGGCATAGGGGTACGGCTTCAGCTAAATACAGTCACACTTTCAAAAACATATGTATTTACACCCAAGTCTATATTCCTCCAAAGCTCCCCAGCATCTATAACAATTATACTCCCACTTCATGCTTCCCTCCCCACCCACCCCACCCACAAAAGTGCATTATCTCCCATTTCTCCACATTAAATTCTATGTGCCATCTAGCTGTCTGTTCCACTACCCTACAGAAGACATCAGAAAGATATACTGTCTCCAACTTCAACACAACAGTTTTTAAAAGACCAGATATTTTAACTTTAGTCATTATATTCTTCAGTTTGGATGCAGCCTCATGTGCTACATTCTCCAATTAGTGAATTCTTCCAGACATTACCACAATAGAACCAGAGAATTGCAGGCACTAATACACCCTAGTTCCATAGGATCTTTATAGTATTCATGTTAATATTGAAATTGCTGGTGTACAAGTTACAAATGTGTTTATTTCAAGCAATTTAATCCTTTAAATCAGCCCATTAAACTTGGCAACAACCATTTTCTGCCTATAAGTAGGCAATGGTGCTAAACTAGTCATAGTGCATCCCAAAGTTGAATTACCCCATCCAAATGTAATGTTTTATATTAGTTGCTATTTAGTAACTAACAGTATAACATTCAATTCTTCCCCTGTAGCTCCATGGAGCTCAAAAGAAAGTTACACACTTAGTCAATTGCAACCTTTATAGTTAACCTTATAGTTACCCTCTCTCGGCCACACACGTCTATGGCCGAGTTCAGAGAGCTCATATACTGCACATTCCAGATTTCCTTTGCACCAACTTTGGCAGTCATTCTTTTAATTCCCAAAAAACATAAGCTCCGAATTCCCTCCTTAAACCTCCCCTCTCTTCCTTTGAAGTCACTCCTTAAAACCTCTCTGAGCAAGCTTTTGGTTACATTTCTAAGTAGCCTTTATTTCACTAAGTTTCAAATTTTGTCTGATATGCTAAGGTCATGGGTCCAAGCTCCACTCCAAAGACTTGAGCACAAAATCTATAGGCTGACACTCCAGTGCAGTACTGAGGGAGTGCTGCACTGTCAGAGGTGCCGTCTCTGGACTAGAGATTAAACTGAGGCTCCATTTGACTTCTCAGATGGATGTAGAAGATCCCATAGTACTGTTTTGAAAAACAACAGGGGAGTTCTCCATATTGATCCAATATTTATTCATGAACCAGCATCACAAACAGATTGTCTGATCCTTATTTCATTGCCGTGTGTGGGACCTGCTCTGCACAAACTGGCTGTCACGTTTTCAAAATTGCAACAGTGACTATGCTTCAAAAGTACTTCATTATCTGAAAAGCATGTTTAAATGTCCCAGGATTGTGAAACGCACTATATAAATTCAAGTTCTCTCTTTTTTTATAAATGCAAATTGCTGTTGACCATGACACACTTGGCCAATCAGCAAGCGGCGCATACTTTCAGTAAAACAGTAGAGACATCTTTCCAATTTCTTCACAACTTTCTTTCCTGCCTCCCACCCTTACATGTTCCTGGAGTGGTGCTGGAAGGTGGCGTTAGCCTCCACTGGCATTTTCTTGCATATTCCTTTACTATAACACTAAATGCCAAACTTGCATCACTACCTAATTCAGGACTGAAACAAAGATAGGCAAAAGAAAATGTGAACAGAATAAGCTTTAGTTAATTTTAAAACTCTTAAAAGGAAAACTCTAATTGGGAGACAAGGAAGATATTCTCTTTAAATGTTGCTCTACTGAAGTCAGAAGTACAGTCACCATTTATGCAATTCTATCAAAAAGGAATTGATCTATTTTATGGTTCTATACACATTAGGGTGGTAAATATCCTTTTGTAGTTTAGGTGGGGTTATCAAATCTGCCTTTAAATAGAAGGCTATAAAGCCACAGGCAGCTAAAAAGGCTTTATGAAAGGACATAACACAAATATTAAAAGCCATATTAGAATTGTTTTTTTTTAAAAAACAAAAACAAAAAACACCACAGCTTCAAGACTCCTCGAGTTATTTCTTTAGCCATACAAAATGGTTCAACATCCAAATTCAACAAATCTGGACCTTTTCCCCCCATTTTTTCCTTTATTGTTTTTGGAAGTCTTTCAACATTATGTACCAAGTCCATAAAAATGTACCAACCCTTCCTGAAAAGTACAGAACAGATTTGTGTCTGTTATCAAATGTCTGGTCTAATAATTCAAGCTAACCTTATTACCAAATTTTTGGTCGAACATGAACCCTATTTCAACCACTGGAAATTAAACTGGAGAGTGGCTGAATTGCCTTTTACTTTAAAAAAGAGCAAAAGAACAAAAGTTCCTAAAAGACACATTTTAAGGATTTTTGGTTTGAATGAAAGAACATCTAATGTAAGACATTACAATGCATAAATCATTCAAAGTTGTTTATCTAAATAGTGGTTCCTTATGGTATTGCTCACATATAATGCAAGACAGAGGAATGAAGCAAAATAAATGGTGAATAATGGAGCACAGGGTCAGGGAGGAGAGCAGGATATAAAGTCACAATTAAAATAGGGAACGAGCAAGACAAATTTCATGTTATCTGGCAACTGGGAGTGACTAAGTCCAAGATTTGAAGCAGAGGAGTAGTTATTGACACCAGTGCCAGGGTAGACAATGGCCAGAGTGGCTGGTGGACAGACAGAAAAAAACAAACAAACAATCAGGTGTAAATATGACTTACTTTGCATGTACAAATGCAATCCACATTGCATGCACACTTGGTGCATCACCTGCATCATCATACTTGTACATTATTGGTCCAATCTTTATTCCTAAAACAGTGACAAATTACACTGAACCAAGAGGAAATGCAAACAAAACATGGGAAAAAGAGAGTAAATAAATTCCAATGAAGAACTACAAAGGATGTATGAAAATAGCCAATTTTGAATGACCAGTCAGCAAAACTCACTACACTAGTTTTTTTTTAAAAATCCTTTTGGCCAACATATTGCTTACCCGTTATGTTGAGAACACAAGACTGAAAAGGAGATTAATAATAAAAATTAAAACAATAAATTAGTCTCAAGTTCTATAATAACATTTCCTATGATATAAATGCCTTCCACTCTTTGTTGAAGCCCATTCTGGTCTAAAAAGACCAAGGTTTACAGAGACATCAGTCACTAGAGAGGACACTGAACAAGGCAGATCACAACTCACAGAATACAGAAACGTACAACTTTTTTTTTTTAAACACTGGCTGTACGGAGAATACTAGGACTTAATTTTGAACCCAACCCATCTTGTACTTCTCTGTAATGATGGAAAATGACTTTACATCAAAGTGGCTTCCCTGGGGATTGGGGGGGAGGTGGGGGGGGTGCAAATTCAGTAATGAAAGCAACGCAAATTGATCAGAAACAAGGCAGATCTCAACTTGCGGAATATAGAAACTTTTTTCTTCCAGAGTAATCTTCAAAACACAACTGATCTATACTATATACACAAGCTGATCTCTTGTAAGTATATTTGGCAACTATAGTGAGTGCTGAGTACAGGGTGGAGGAGAAAACGATCAACTAGGGTGGGACTCATGGGAGGAGAACGACTTGGGGTGGGCCAGCTCTATTTATTTTTAGTTTTAATAACAGAACTCAAAACATCCAGGCAAAAGAAACTATTCATGAAGTGGAACATTCTGGAAGGACTCTTGCCATTCAAGTGAATTTTGATACAGAAGGACAGCTACAATTTAGCGTTGCATTTTATACATTTCTTGGCTTATTCTATAAAAATGCAATCTAAACCAATAGCAAAGATAAATGAATGGCAAAATGTATTACACTAAGATTTATTTAGGCACCTGGACTGGGTAAAGAAAGCATTACTTTCTGGGAGTGATAGGCAATAACTATACCTCTGAAAAATCTTGAATTGACAGGCAGATATATTTGGTTATAGTTATAGTCTACCAATGTCTATTCTAATTTAACATTGATTCTACAATACATAAAGCTGTCTACTTCACACAGGCCAGAATTTTACACCCCCAAAAAGAGCGGGCTGGTGTCAGGGTGTAAAATGGAGTGGGAGGCTGGGGGAGCCCTTCCTGACCTGCTCCCACCTCCTCTGCCAATTTAAGTGGGGCTGCAGCGGCGAGAAATGGCCCACTTGCCCCAGGCCAATCAAGGCCCTTAAGAGGCAATTAACTGCCACTGAAGGGCCTCCACTCACTGCCATGGGTATGTTACGGTTGGCAGGCGGGCAGCTGAAGCCTCAGAAAGCCCACCTGATGAAACAAGGTGGCCTTTATGCGGGCTGGTGGGGGACCCTCCTGATCGGGCACTTTGTGCCCCACGGAGGGCCGCCCCCAAAGCCCCAACCGGTCCCAACGCACAACACGCACCCCGCCTGCCCTCTAAAAGGACCCCCCCTTGCCTCGCTAGGACCCAATTGATTTTTTAGGGCCTCGCTGGGGACACTTACCTGTTTTCCAGAGCCTTCTTTCATCTTCATCCTGAAGCTGGGTGTAGTCCCAGCAGTGGCCACCACGCTCCAGTGGCACTGCTGGGATGAAGAGCTGTCAGCCTGCTGATCGGCCAGCAGCTCCATTAGGCGGGACTTCCTGACTTAATGAGGTGAAGGTCCCACCCAAAACTAATTAAGGGCCTGGGGATCATAAAATCTGGTCTGGAACCCCAGGTCCAGTGGAGGCGGGCTCGTCAACGACTTATTGGCCAGTGGACAGGGTTCCCCCCCCCCCCCACTGTAAAATTCCGGCCACAATTGTTAACATCCTAGTGATACATTAATAGGATAGTAATTCTGGAAAAACTCAACTTTCGCATCTTATGGCTTGGCATGCAGAATATAAATGGATGTTTTTACACTCTGGATATACTTAACAACCTCTAAGATGCTTTCTCTTGGTTCTCCTGCCTTTCTCACCGCCTTTGTTCTCTTCCTTCTCTTTTTTTTCAGCCTCTCCACCTACAGTATTACACTCATAAGGTCATTTGGCATGTCAGTCCAGTCCAGTTTTCAGATTTGTCAGCACTCATGAGTTTCCAATAAATTGTTTTCACCATTTATTTGTAAGAAGCCACAGAGAAAACCATCCGAAAATATTAAACAGACATGTGTTGCTTCCATACAATTCAAACCCCAAAGTTTACGCAAATACTCAAGGGCAATCTAGAAATTGGGAGAGTTGTCCCACAGGTTAGTCAAGCAACAGCCTGACATAGTCATACTCACAGAAGCATACCTTACAGACAGACAGACAATGTACCCGACACCGTCATCACCATCCCTGGGCATGTTCTGTCCCACCAGCAGGACACCAGAGGTGGCAGCACAGTGGTATATAGTCGGGAGGGAGTTGTCCTAGGAGTCCTCAACATTGACTCCGGACCCCATGAAGTCTCATGGCATTAGGTCAAACATGGGCAAGGAAACCTCCTATTGATTACCACCTACTCCCCACCTCTCCCCCCCCCCCCCCCCGACAGATGAGGGCAACAAGGGCACAAAATGTACTCTGGGTGAGGGACTTCAATGTCCATTACCAAGAGTGGCTCGGTAGCACCGCTACAGGACGAGTTCTCAAGGACATAGCTGCTAGACTGGGTCTGCAAGATGGTGAGGGAGCCAACAAGAGGGAAAAACATACTTGACCTCATCCTCACCAATCTTCCTGCCACAGATGCATCTGTCCATGACAGTATTGATAGGAGCGATGACCGCACAGTCCTAGTGGAGAAAAGGTCCTGCCTTCGCACTGAAAGTACCCACCATCATGTTGTGTGGCATTACAACCATGCTAAATCGGATGGATTTTGAACAGATCTAGCAATTCAAAACTGGGCATCCATGAGGCGCTGTGGGCCATCAGCAGCAGCAGAATTGTACTCAAACACAATTTGTAACCTCATGGCCTGGCATATCCCCTACTCTACCATTACCATCAAGCCAGGGATCAACCCTGGTTCGGTGAAGATTGCAGGAGGGCATGACAGGAGCAGCACCAGGCATACCTAAAAATGAGGTGTCAGCCTGGTGAAGCTACAACACAGGACTACTTGCATGCCAAACAGCGAAAGCAGCATGCAATAGACAGGACTAAGCAATCCCACAACCAATGGATCAGATCTAAGCTCTGCAGTCCTGCCACATCCAGTCGTGAATGGTGGTGGACAATTAAACAATGGATAGGAGGAAGAGGTTTAGTGGTGTCATAAATAGTGAGGAGGAAAGCCTTAGATTAAAGGGCAATATAGATGGGCGGAGCTGTGGCAATTGAAATTTAATCCTGAGAAGTGTGAGGTGATGCATTTTGGGAGGACTAACAAGGCAAGGGAATATACAATGGATGGTAGGACCCTAGGAAGTACAGAGGGACCTTGGTGCACTTGTCCATAGATCACTGAAGGCAGCAGCACAGGTAGATAAGGTGGTTCGGAAGGCATATGGGATACTTGCCTTTATTAGCCGAGGCATAGAATATAAGAGCAGGGAGGTTATGATGGAGCTGTATAAAACGCTAGTTAGGCCACAGCTGGAGTACTGTGTACAGTTCTGGGCACCACACTATAGGAAGGATGTGATTGCACTGGAGAGGGTGCAGAGGAGATTCACCAGGATATTGCCTGGGCTGGAGCATTTCAGCTATGAAGAGAGAGACTGAAAAGGCTAGGGTTGTTTTCCTTAGAGCAGAGAAGGCGGAGTGGAGATATGATTGAGGTATATAAAACTATGAGGGGCATTGATAGGTTAGATAGGAAGAAACATTTTCCCTTAGCGGAGGGGTCAGTAACCAGGGGGCATAGATTTAAAGTAAGGGGAAGGAGGTTTAGAGGGGACTTCAGAAAAAACATTTTCACCCACAGGGTGGTTGGAATCTGGAATGCACTGCCTGAAGGGGTGGTAGAGGCAGGAACCCTCACAACATTTAAGTATTTAGATGAGCACTTGAAACACCATAGCATACAAGGCTACGAGCCAAGTGCTGTAAAATGGGATTGGAACAGTTAGGTGGTTGATGAACGACACAGACACGATGGGCCTGATTCTGTGTTGTATAACTCTATGACTCTACGAGTGTTTCCAAAAGATAAATTGAACACATTTCAAAGAAGCAATTAAATAAGAACTATATAAAATTTAAAGTTTGTGTCAATAATTCCTTAAATAGCATTCTCTTCAATAAAGGATACATTCTCTTCTATTTTGTGCACTGATAATTCTTTACAATACTTTGAACTGATGTTTTAGGAACTGGAAAAAAATGAATTTCAATTGGCTGAATAAAATGAAATTATTTAGTTTCTAAGCTATGATTCTGATGGCTGAATTAGTAAATGTGGGATGATATTGCACTACAAAGACCATCTCCAGTCTGTTGTCAGCTGGGACAGTGCTATAATTGGCCTTGAGTGACCCAGACTGGGAAGGGAGCGGGGAAAGAAGAGGATGGCAAAACAAAATCAATAGCCAGCACATTAAGACAAAAGAGAGTTTGATTGCAGTGGTCTCCATGGTCAAACCAATCACCTATACTTCCTGTTCACATGCCCAAATTTAGAATGGTAATTTCAACAAATTACTGAGGGCTTCTGATATCTATACATCAATACCCCATATCATCCATCTGTAGGAGAACAGTCCAGGTAAATGTTTGGGAAAAAGTGAAACTGCACTGTAAGTTGCATCACAATGATTTGTTCTTAAACTGTATTCTATGATATATTTGATATATAAAAGAGTTCTACAACCTCTAACAGGCAATAAAGACAACCAACTTTCAGGTCTTCCCTGCAAATCTACATTGGGCTTTCACTTTTGGCCATTTCGGGTTTTTTTCCAAAAGTGAGAAAACACCTTGGAAATAAGTCCCTTGTGTTCTGTACAACAATGGCAATCACCTCATCACATAAATATGCTACAATACCTCCACAGTGTAGCTTACAGTTTTAGTATCATTATTGAAGCATTAAACTAAAGTTGGAATTACTCAGCACGTGTTCATAGTAGAACAAGCACAATTTATTTTCAGAATCAGTTCCAAACTTGTGACTGTGGGTGAAATGCTGGGCTAATGTTATTTCCCCAAAAGCACTGATCCAGTCTGAAAAACACTTTGACTAAGTAGGTTAAAATTACCTTTCAAATACCTAATTTTCAATGCATTTTCCTCAAAAAAACAAATGTTTCATATTTAAACATATCATTTTAGTAGCTTGGCCAGAAATTGCTGAATTGCAATTTTAGTTTTCTGTTAGAAATTGCTATTAAACATGAAAAGAGGATTATTTGAAATGCTCCATTAACCCAAAAATGTGGGAGATGTTTGCAAGATAAATCAATTTAAACAAAACCACGACCAAAACGCTTGGTTAAGCAATTTGCACAGTGGTGCAGTGGTTAACACCGCAGCCTCACAGCTCCAGCGACCCGGGTTCAATTCTGGGGACTGCCTGTGTGGAGTTTGCAAGTTCTCCCTGTGTCTGTGTGGGTTTCCTCCGGGTGCTCCGGTTTCCTCCCACAGCCAAAAGACTTGCAGGTTGATAGGTAAATTGGCCATTATAAATTGCCCATAGTATAGGTAGGTGGTAGGGGATTATAGGGACAGGTGAGGATGTGGTAGGAATATGGGATTAGCGTAGGATTAGCATAAATGGGTGGTTGATGGTCGGCACAGACTCGGTGGGCCGAAGGGCCTGTTTCAGTGCTGTATCTCTAAACTAAACTAAAATGTTCCCAGGTTCCACCCATGTATGTTACAAATCTCAAAAGATGTGCTATACCACACTTTACATTTTGTCACTGTCTCCAGTCCCCAGATGTGCAATTCAGCATCATCAGTGGTTGATTACAATTCAATTCAGTTGCCTCTCCTCTCAAAATTGAAATTTTCAATCTCAGAGCGTTATACATTTTATCAATGTAACTATCAGGCAGTAGATCAGAAATTTGAAATAAATTGTTCAACTTTGTTTCAAGAATACCAAAAAAAGGCAGGAATATGGATTAAGGCAAACAATTTTCACACCTCACAGAATTAGCAGCTGGGTTTTCTGGAGACATATTTAACTTCTGAAGTTATTCTTTCTCCCCAAAGTTTCTGTTCTCTTTTCCTGAGGCACGAACGCCTTGGGAGGAATCTTGCCCAAATAGCCATGACCAATATCGCCCTCAGCAACACCTCAGCACCTTAATCCACTCTCATTTCACCTTTCTACTCCACACAAAATTAGCTTACGAGCTCGTCAGTGTATATAAATGGCCTCTCCCTTCTGGAAGTATGCAGCCAATACATTCCGAACTTTGATATCCACAATGGGTATTACACCAGCTTCTGATGTTACACCTGCCCATTCAGTCACATTATCTAGCTATATATTTGGCCTTTTTTCTGATTTCCAACACGCCTTTCTAAATTTACTACACAGAATATGCTTGAAACCTCTATTTTCATTATAAGATGGCTGAATTATTAGATCTTGATCTCCTCCATGCCCTTCAATGGGTAAATGAAAATCTTGCACCTTTCAATTCTTCAAACAATTTTAACAGTCATAAGCTACCATCATTTTCCTTTTATGACTTTAATTCTCTAATTCTCCAATATTATTGTTCCGTCTCCTCAGATCGTAAATGGAACCCCCAAATTGCTTGTTTTGATAAAGGCGTCTCCAAGAAACTTGGTTTCCTTGATCATGCCTAACACTTCTGTTGCCTCAAAAATCAGAAGGTTGTAGATTCAGTGATGTGTGAAACTATTTAAACAAGAGGAATATCATCCCTCATTTATATAGTGCATATAAGAGCTAAATAAATAGCAAGTTGATAAAGGCATATGCAACAAAAAAAATATATATTTTTCTGGACTTCTGAAAAGGTAGAGGCGCCAAACACTAACTTCAACTATACCATTCCATTGCCCTTAAACTATGACTGATTAACAAAAAGAGCCCAGGCCAAATATGTGGATATGGCCAGCACCAAGATTCACTGCTTCTCATTGTTGCCTCATTTGAAAGGCTTTTAGGCAGAATTATCAATGCCAGTGTGTTGAGCTGCTTCAACCTGGAGCATTTCCCATATATGAGCTAGTGTTCAGTTTTTAAGACTTTTTTTTTTTACATATAAGATCATAGAATGACAGCACAGGAGGCCATTCAGCCCATCGTGTCTGTGTTGGCTCTTTGTTAGAGCTATCCAATTAATCGCACTTCGCCACTCTTTCCCCATAGCTTTGTAATTTTTTCCCCTTCAACTATTTATCAAATTTTCTTTTGAATGTTACTATTTAATCTGCTTCCATCATCTTTTCAGACAGTGCATTCCACATCATAACAATTCTCTGAGGGGAAAAAAAAAATCCTCATGTCAGTTCTGGTTCTTTTCCCAATCACAAATCTGTGTCCTCTGGTTACTGACCTTTCTACCACAAAGGCTGAAACAGAAACTGGAAACAGAGTAGATAAGGAGAAACTATCAAAACCATTCATGATTTTGAACACAACTATCAAATCTCCTCTTAATCTTCTCTGCTTTAAGGGCAACAACCCAGCTTCTCCAGGCTCTCCACATAAATGAATTCTCTCATCCCAGGTACCATTCTAATAAATTTCTTTCGCACCTTCTCCAAGGCCTTGAAATCCTTCCTAAAGTGTGGTGCCCAGCATTGAACACAATCTTCAAGCTGAGGCCTAACCAGTGTTTTAAAAGGTTTGGCAAAACTTCCTTGCTTTAGTACTCTATGCCTCTATCATGATAGAGTCAAGGATCCTTTTCTTTCTGTGTGCCATCTTCAAAAAATTTGTGCACAAACACTCCCAGGGCTCTGTTCCATTCACCCCCTTAAAAAAATTGGGCCATTTAAATCATATTATCTTTCATTTTAATACCAAGTTGTGTAACATTTAGTGCCTTCAAAAAGTTCAGCACAGAAAAGAAATATAAATAACTTCAAAATCACTTCAGTTCCAAAATGAGGTACTGGAGATCTTGTGGCACATAGGAAGAAAGCAACATGAATATTTTTTCCCCCACTAACTTCAACCCTGCTGTTTTACCATTACAAGGACAAAACAACAGATTTAGAGAGTGATTTTTACAGCATTGCTGTAGAACACACCACGCAAGCATAAAAACATCTGTAAATATCCTGATACTTAAAAATATTTGCCTTTAACAACGCTGAAATAAGGATAAATTATGAAGCATAAAAATATCCAATAAGTAATGCATGCCCCCTTCCCACCCTCCAATCAATTTGGTCCGAATTCAATGGAAAAGGAAGGATGTGAGTTATCCAGTTCATGCAATGTACTATCTTATAACTCCTCCACATTTTCAGCACAGGAAAACAAACGATCTTTGTTTTCAACTATAAATATAAAATAACTGAATCATTCATCATAATATACCACATGGCATACTCCACATCAAATTATAATTATCTCAGTTTGCAGGCAGGCCACAGGATTACACTATGAGGCAGGGTATGCATCAACCATTCTTACATAAACACTACTATATTTACAAAGGTTACAAGTCACATTCCCTGATCCATGTTCTTCTTTAAACTTACTTCCCGAGGGAAAGTGCCAGGAATCCTACACAGGATTTGATTTTGTTCTGTGCTTCCAGATGAGTCATTCCTTCAGTATTTTCACCATTGATGGATAGCACAGTATCTCCTAGTCCGACATTCGCTAGGTCTGCCTTACCACCCGGTGTAACCTGCAGCAAAACATACAATTTTGATGTTTTAGAAGGTTTTGTTCAGGCTGTACTGAGATCAGTGGTGAATAGACAACTTATATATGTCTGTATGATTAAATACATTTTCTACAAGCTTTCCAAGAATTAATTATATGCACTGATGTTATTTCAATACTACATATCTTCCAGAATTTTACTGAAAACAAACCACCTTTTGGCAGGCTTATACATTGGCTCATTTTACAAGATATGGTAGATGAGTTGGTAAAGCTTTGTCTTACTTCCTATTTTAAATTTTGTAGGGGTTCTTCAATCTCTCGCTGTAACTTTTTTGGAATCTCAAAGAAATGGCTTAAATGTCACTTTTCAGCTGTTTTGTACTGTTTCTTGGGGGTGGAGTGAAGTCCAAATTAAGTTATGGCAGAATAATGGTAGAACCACACCCCATGAAAATTCAGGGTTGCAGTTATTTGTTTGGGTGCTTGGGTTCAAATAATATACAAGTAGATATTTATACATTAGTAAGACCTAGAAACCCTACCCATCTCCTGGAGGGAGTCATTACATGTTAATTATCTCCCTTCTTTGTAAGGTTAGCTGGATGAAAACTTTGTGGATGCACATGAGCGGAATGTAATGGGTCCCCTGGAGATTGGGGGGTGGTGGGGGGGGGGGTGCCACCCACAGAATTGTGAAGGAAGTAAGGGGACAAGGGGGAACTGTCACCTTCCCGTCGCACCATTAAACTGGGGGCGGGAAAGGCCGAAGGCGACCTTCCTGCCCAGAGGCCAATTGAGGGCCTTATGTGGCCAATCACTAGCCAGTAGAACAAGGCCGCCTCCCTGCGGGCTGGGGGAGAGGGGCCTCCTCCATCAGCCATCTGTGGCCCAGAAAGGGCCCACGGAAGGCCCCCAGTAGCAAAGGCCGGCCCTTCAGTAACTCAGCCCCCCCCCAACCTGATAGTCATCATCCACCCTTCCATCACTGGGCCTGCCAGAATGGCCCCAGCGACCCTGCCTCATCACCTTTGGTCTGGGGCTCCAGCGCTGGGCCTGCTCCCAGGTCTCCTGTAGTACTAGCAGTGGCCACCTTTCCCAGTGGAGCTGCCAATACTACCGAGCTGCTGGTCCTTTGATTGGCTGGCAACTCTTGGAGGTGGGATCCTCATCCTTAATTGCCCAAGTGCTGTTGAATTGTGCCGGGATGGGGGGTGAGGAGGGGTGCTCCGAAAGGCTAAGGCGAGGTTTCCCCTCAGCTTTTCAGCCCGGTGCCGGAGGCCCCGCTGGCAGGACTAAATTCAACCCCTGGGGTATTTCAGGGGACCAAGTAAATTCATATGTAATTCAAAATGTTAGAATAAAAGCAATTCACGTGTGGAAAAGACACAGTCAACTCTGTCTGGAAAGGTAAAAATTGATTAACAGATTTACAATTGTAAATGAATGATTTAATGTTTCAGGTCAATGATCCTTCATCAGAACAGTTCTGATGAAGGGTCATCAACCTGAAACATTAACTCTGTTTCTCTCTCCACAGAGGCTGCCAGACCTGAGTATTTCCAGTATCTGCTGTATTTGGTTTTTGTAAAATGACTGATGATTGCTTTGATCTAGGCATGTGAAGAACAAGCTGGAAGTAATATTTGTGTTGTTGGCTTCCTCACCCTGAGGTACCCATACCTGTTTCCGCAGAAAGGTGAAAAAGCATGGAACAGAGATGTATATTACATTCAACAAAGGTCAATGTCCTGGGGGTTACCATTGACCAGAAATCTAAATGGACCAGCCATGTAGGCTGGAATTTTAGGTTGGTGATTGGGAGGCAGAGAGAGGCGTAAAATCTGGTGGGATGGCAGGGGCACTGCGCCCGTCACCTATCCCCTTCCACTGGTATTTTACTAGCGGTGGGGGAGGTCTGCCCATCCGGAGTTCATTTGTTGCCCTTAAGTAGCTAATTAATGGCCACTTAAGGGCCTCTTCCCACCACCACTAGTATTTCACCAGTAGCAGATGGGCACTTCGCCACAGGTGGAAGGTGTCTAGTAAAAGCTAGCGGCCTCCCTGTGGCCACGGTGGAGGTGGGGTCCCTTCTGATCCGGCGCCCTGTACCCGACAGAGGACCCCCCAACACCAAAGCAGGTGCTGACATTGCTGAAAGACCCCTCCCCTCACCCTCGCGATTGAATCTCCAACCATTTGCCAGGGCCTGCCTGATTAGCCCCTGCGATCCCTGACCCCACTTAGCTGCACTCCAGGGCTCCTTAATGGTGACTGCTGCAGTCCCAGCAGTGGCCACCACTCCTGGTGGTGCTGCTGAGTCTGAAGAGTTACTGATCTTCTGATTGGCCAGTGCCTCTTGGAGGTGGGACATCCTGTCTCAGAGGGGCAGGAGCCACAACCTCAGGCAATTAACTGCCTGAGGACCATAAAATACAGTCATGGCTTCCAGAG